>NC_061509.1:127548031-127626832 GCF_022539505.1 Lolium rigidum | reverse complement strand
CGCGCCGCCCTATGGTGTGGGCCCCCCGCTGGCCTTCCTCGACTCTTCTTCGGTCTTCCGGAACACTCCGTGGAAAATAGGGCCGTGGGCTTTTGTTTCGTCCAATTCCGAGAATATTTGTAAACCAACTTTTCTGAAATCAAAAACAGCGAAAACGAGGCTGGCACTATGGCATCTTGTTAATAGGTTAGTCCCAAAAAATGCATAAAAACATTATAAAGTGTGAATGAAACATGTAGGTATTGTCATAAAACTAGCATGGAACATAAGAAATTATACATACATTGGAGACGTATCAGGCTTGTATCTCCGATTGCATAGATTTGATGGTATTTTGAATTTTGATCTTTGCGGGATTGGTGACACCGTCATATAGATCTGACGAAGACCTCTCCAACAATAGTGGATCTATCGATGAAGCTGAAGCTGTCGATGCTGTCCGAGTCGCTGCTTATATTGGAGTCCGCAGACGACTCGAAGGACATGTCGCGGAAGATCTTGGCGAACTTTTCGCTTGCCGTAGTTTTGATGAAGCGTGGAGGCGAAATCTCCTCTTCGCCTGTCTCGAACGATGACGACGAGTCCGAAAAATCGGAATCGACCGCGGACAATCCCGAGAAAGTTGTAACCTCGAGACGATACGATCCTTCTTTCTCGACGCGGAAGTGGAACCTTCCGAACGTCATCTCCATAGGCTCCTCCAGATATGCATATGCATCCAAACGGGAGGGCGGGTGAGGAACAAAATCGACTAGATCAGTTTCAATCCGTTTACCTCTATCCATCGCGTTACTTGCTACCGAAGAAGTCGACGATCTTGAGCGTGCCATCGAGATCAGCTCCTTGTCGCCTCTAATTCCCACAAACTGCGCCAATTGACAAAGTATTAACTTGTCAATGCGTACGGATTGTAGACTTGGGTTTAACTGGAAGTAGAGGGCAAGTAGATCTCGAGGGTTTCAGCCGAAAAAGTATTCGACTACTAGAAAACTAGGGTTGTGTTGACAATGAAATCGATCCCCTCTTCGTCCCTCGACTCCCCCTTATATAGGAGGCGGAGCCGAGGGTTTCGTGATACACAAGTTACAGAGTTCGGGAGACAATCTGAGTCCGTCCCGTAGTAGTTACAAGTTAATATTCCGAATACAATTCTATCTTTCCAAACTCTCTCCTAACTGGGCTTCCGGGCTTTATAATCTTCGGGTCATGGGCCTTCAGTAAAACCCTGGGTACCATCTTCGGCAGGCCCATTGGGGATGCCTATGTCATCCACGGTACTTGTGGCACCAATGTGGTGGCAGGGTATTCTTCTCGTTAAATTGTCATATTTAATGAGTACAATATAATATACATGGTGCCTTCGAAGGGAAGAGAAATTTCTCCCTCCTAGGTCTGGCAGCTCCTGCGATGTCTGCTCCTTTTGTTTCTTCCACAATTGTTTTTAAAACTCGGTTTGTTCAGGTTTATGTGTGATGGAACCTCATAAAAACTCGTTGGTGTAAAATCTTGTTGGATGTCCTGGAACTTTATATATAGCCGGCAATAGCATGTTATATGGAAAAAATCTACAGTGATCTGATCCCCTCCCCGGCTACCTATCACCCCCACTCCACACACACACACACACACACCGGAGATCTCGTCTCTCTCTGCGACGTCTTCCTCGGTAGGGCTACATACACTTCCTCCAGGTGCTCCCTCACCAACCACCTATATGCGTATTTCCACGATCGGCACCGAGGTCCACCTTCCTCACTAATGCCGACCTCATTCATCATCGTCCTCACTCCATCCTTCACCATCACCATCATCGCCTTGTCCATAGTCGTGCTCCGCTCCTAGTTCTCGAGCATGTCCAATTATGTGTTGCGCCACTGCCGCGTTAGGTCGCTCCACGCGCTGCTTCAGGTCATGCCGCTCGGTTTAGCTCACATCGGCTCCACTGTCTGCGTGGGTCTCCTTCATCTCACGATGCATGCGCCGTCGCCGTATTTTCAACCAATGAAAACACGGCATCAATCGAGAGCATCTGTCGCCTCGAGCAACCTCGCATTTTCCAGCGGTGTTTCACTCAGTACGGAGTTTTTGTCGTTTCTCCATTTTCACGCGATACGTTGACTCCATGCAATCATTTATATCACCAGATAAGCTGTGACACATACCGCTTACTTAAGAAAGATTGGATTGATCATTTATCAATACAATGGATCTGATTCACCCAAAAAATCATCTTATGAATTTTTACGGTCGACTTGGCAATTTTGTGCCCAATAATGCTACATCTATGGATGGTTTGTTACAGGGAAGCACTTACACAATGAAGTGGAGGTCAGGTTGAGCAACTATGGCCCAAAATTCACGGGAGGTGAAATTATTTGAGCCAACCAAAAGGTATGTAAGTCTTAGAATTATTGATCTGCCTGATAAACACTAGCTAAAAAAAGGGGCAAGTTTAATTATGGACAAGTACGAGTTCAAGGGGACCACCCCATTTACCAAAAGAACAAGAAACGTAAAACAAACAAAAACTAGGTGTAATTTAATTAGGCACACTTACGGGTGTTAATTCTGTGCATTGATGATGGTAGACTGGAGGAAGGTCTGACTTTCTCTCTATATATATCTGCTACCATGAACGAATATGAGCCCTTCGTTGCAGCGGGTGATCTCACTACCGCTCCCAATTTTGGTTTGAAGCGAAAAACCAGCAGCGTGCCCGTGGTTTTGCTGCCCCTCCCATGGGCAACATCACAAACGGACAAACGCTAGTGATAAAATTTAATTGTAACACCACAAAATAGAAATTAATGAGTAGAAGATTGGCGGCAGCACGTGGCGCGTGAGTGTGCGCCTTCCCTCTCTGGTAGGGGACCACAGCGCGATTCCCACCTGCACCTTTCCGGGGTTCCCCGCCCTATAAATTGCGCTTCCCGCACGTCCTACGGACCATCCACCATGATCTCCGCTCTCTCGTCCAAGTAGATTGTTCTTCTTCCATCGAGGGACCCATTAGAGGAAGGTTGGAAAGGTGGGGGTTTTAGGGGCGATTTTGGGCGTTGTTTCCTTTTATATGTTTGTTTAATTGTGGGTGTTGTTTCATTTTATATGTTAGGCATGGCCAGCGGTGACCAAAGGCATGGAAAGGAACCGGCAGTGGTGGCGGAGGACAACTTCCCGAATGGGCTGCGCGTGCTTGCCGTCGACGATAACCGCGTCTGCCTGAGGGTCCTGGCGGCCGTCCTACGCCAGTGCAACTACAAGCGTGAGCGCTCTCGATCTGCCTCCTCCTCCTCTCCTTTTGCCCTAACCCATTAGAACCAGTCGAAGCTAGGAGTAATCCTTGCCATGCTTGATTCATTGGGTTTGATGCGGCGACGATTGTGATGGACGGAATGACGGCGCCGAAGATGCTTGAGGAGGAACGGGAGGAGCAGTTCGACCTGGTGATCACCGATGTGCACATGCCAAACATGGATGGCTTCGAGCTCCTGAAGATCATCGGCCTCGAGATGGATCTACCAGTCATCAGTATAACTAATCTCTCTTGCACTGTCCAGCTTTGCTAGCTCGTGTTTTACTAACTATTTGTTGTCTAGCTCATGGTCATTAAGAACGTTTATTAGTCCTCACTCGTGAGGTTAGCAATGTTTCTATATATGGTACGAGTAAATGCATTGAGTTGTATAGAAGGCGTGCATATATGTGTTGTTGCGCACACACACTTCCTAGTTTTTGTAGAGAAAATCAAACAAATATTTCTCGAATTGGGGACATGCAACTTTTTGTTAAGTTATTACGAAACTAATGCATCATGTTTATCAACATGGAGCAACACAGTCAAATCTATGCATCATCTGTATCGGCATGGAGCAATGCGGTCCCATCTAAGTGTTCGTCTTTTAGCTCGGATGGCTAGCGAGGAGCCGAGCGAAGGTGGAGAGACACATATGTTAGGTGGGGATGGCGGGACCGGCTGTGGTGGTGGTTCATGAAGGCGGGGTGGTAGACGAGACGACTGGCGAGCAGATGGTGGTGATGGTTACTATTAGGAGTATTGGGAGATGGCGACTCATATGAGGAGCCTCTCGGTCATTATTATTACTAGAATCCTAGTTTTTTTTTTGGAAAGAATCCAATTTTAGGCCAAACCAATGTGGTCCCATCTGACCGTGTATCGGTCAAATCGGACGGCCAGTGGAGCGGAGGTGGAGCGACACATGAGTTACGTGGGGGTGGGATGTCGGTTCATGCGGGTTTGTGGTATATAATTCTAGATGATTTTATTTTATTAATTTTACACGTAATGCATGAACTCTGCAGTTCTATTACCAGAGATACGAAAATCGAAATAAACAGATACATGTGTGTATTAGTTGAACTCATGATGGGTCTTCCAGTAATTATTTATTAAAGTCTCCGCTTCAACTAAGTTCTCTTCATGCTTAAAAAGAGACAGTTTTTATACCTCACTTGAGATCAGTTGACGGTCTTCAAACCGATTTACTCCTGACAATAGCATATAAAGTAGGAGAGCCCCATTTATACAGACACATGTATTGACTGGATCTAGCATATGGATGGCATATAAATTTGTAGTTCCATCAATTTTAGAGAAAGTGTAACTAAAACACATACTTATTTGACTAAATTTTAATAATAAAATTGTTTGCCATGCGGATAATAATATCATACAAAACCTGAAATTTTAGATGACCGCTTTACATGTATAAGAAAATTTCCTGGGACGGTAGGGGAGTGGTGTTTTGGAACATGGGAGCATATGCTCCCTCTATTTTGAAATGCATCTTACACATATTTTGAATTTCAAAAAAATTAAAACCAAAAATTCCAATGTAAATCTTCTTGTGCTACACGCTTATAAAGTTGTTTCATAAAAAATCGACTTATCATGTGACGTGCGTAAAAAAGATAAAACTCAGTACTAAAAATAATGCTTTTCACAAGATAACTTTTCTCTTTTTTATATAGACCACACAAAATATTGGTTTTTCGTGAAACTTGACGAACGAACATATATTATGAAGATGTACATGTAAAAAAAATTGTTAAATTTTTTCGACATTTCAAAACATGATTTTTTGGTAGAGGGTGCATACGCACCCGGGAGCCGAATTGAATTTCCGGGACGGTAGCTACTACTAATAGGCTAGGGAAAAAAGGTGGTCAATAACAGTACTTGATATTGAAGTTCAGCAATAATTAGAAGTCATGAACATGGTGTGATGGTTTCTATATATGCATTGAGTTACGGTTAGGTATGTGGCCATTATTTCTGATTCTTTCTGTTGGGTGTGTAAATTTACCCCGTTTGTTTTACTTTGATGCATCAAACTAACTGTTGTCGTGATGCAATTTTTCTCATCATGTGTAACATATTGGCTTCTACAATTGGGTTGTAATTAAAAATATTGAACTAAAATATTTGATCTGGACTCATGAGGATAATTCGATGTCAAGTTTTATAATTTTTAAATTTCCAAATTCCAAAGCTTAGTCTCTGGCCCTATGTCACGCAGTGCTATCTGTGAATGGAGAAAAGGAAACCGTGTACAATGGGATAAAGCATGGGGCGTGTGACTATATTGTGAAACCTGTGGATATCAATGATATCAGAAATATATGGCAGCATGTTGTAAGGAAAAACCACGTCGCTGTGAACTACAACAACAGTGACAGTGATGATGCTGCCCAGAGGGTGGGGCAACCAGTGATTGCTGAGGGTGGTGCAAAGAGTAAGAAGTGCTCAAAGCGAAGAGAAGCGATAGAGAAGTCTCTGATGAGAACAGAGAAAGCAGGAGTGTGCGTACCACCAGGAAGAAACCAAGGGTGTCATGGACCGGTGACCTGCACAACAGGTTCCTAGAAGTTGTCAACCGACTTGGCCTCGATCGTAAGATCTCACAATTTTTTCATTGCTTATTCACCAAAATTAATTTTATGGTTCTTGGATTTTTTAGTAACAAAATGTTATGATTACGTAAATGCAGGGGCGGTTCCAAAGGCAATATTAGAAATGATGAATGTCCATAACCTTAGTAGGGAGAGTGTTTCGAGCCACTTACAGGTTTAACTTCTATATATCCTTATGCTTTTGTTCATATTATTTCCAGTAACAGATTTTCGTTTATTAGTCCAACCTTTAGTGATGCATCTTTTATGTAGATGTGTGTAAGAAAATAACGTTTCCTTTGTGAAAATATGGGACATATCTGATATGTTGCATGCCCCAACAAGTCTAGCGCTTTTGAAACACCTTCATATCTTTTTTGCTTCGCGCATGCCTTCCATTTCTTTCCCATGAGCATGAATCTCATATATATGTTCTTGCATATATATTTTCATTTCAGAAGTATCGGCTCTATCTGAAAAGAGTAATCGATGACCCCACGAAGCCTAATCCTCTGGGTGATTTGTTCGAGCGGAGGAACTCGTGCATGGACATGGGTCAGCAGATAGTCCCACTCCCGCCGTCGTCAGCCCTGTATTCCTGTGGTTCACAAAATCTATACGCAGCACCTCAAGGTCTTTATGTTCAGCCAAGGAACTGGGCCACGATGCACAGTCGGTAATGCTGGCCTCATGCCAGGAAGCCGCGACGCTTCTGGCCCATTGGCAAAGACATCAGATCACCCAATGCAGGATGCATTTCCTCGTATCCATGGCCCTGCTCGTATCCGTTCTCGCAAAGCCTACGAGAGCGTCCTGTGTGGGAAACTATTGGAGGTGAACACAAGCGTGGTGCCTTCCTCCCATCCTGGCAGCTCCTACTTCCCAGCAGAAATGCCAAATGGTGGGCTGTTAGAACCTGCAAACCAGTTCCCGGTGCAGCCTCCAGAACTGATGGGCACGACACCTCTCCTCCCATCATCACAGGCGAACGTGAACCTCCCCCAGATCAACCATCAACTGACAATCTTTTCACCCTCATCTGGCCAGATGGCCCTGTTTCAAAATGAGCAGCTGCAGAATCAGATGGAAGGGGTCAACATCAACAACACCACATCGGTGGGTGTCTATAGTGAGCAGATGATGCCATTATTCAACATGGCAAGCAACACAGCCCCAATGGAGATGGCCAATGCCAACTTCTCATCGATGAATCAGATGATGGTCAATGGCGGAAGCACCAGCTCTCCATCGCCTAACCTTCGGGCGAGCAACCCTGTCGCGCCGCCGGCTCGGATGGTAAATGGTGGTGGAAGCAGCAGCTCCGCATTGCTTGGCTATATGGATAGCTCTCTCGTGCCGCCATCTCAGATGGTTAATGGTGGTGGAAGCAGCATCTCGCATTACCCGGCCATCTGGACAGCTGCGTCGCACCGCAAACTCGGATGCTTAATGGCGGGGAGGGTGCATCCGGCATTCTACCTGTGCAAGATGACCCAGCTGGGCAGCAAGCTTCTAATGATCAGCCAACCTACAGCACTTCTAACTTTACGGAGGATATTTTTGCCAGCATGGATAGTCGGGTAACAACTATTCTCATTCACTCTGCCTACATTTCAGGCTCTGCCTATGAATTTGCTGAGCACGTCAGGTGCATCTGAATCTGAACTTCTTTTCTTACTGCAGGATTTCAATCCAGATGCTACTTTGTTAGGTGAAGAATATTAGTTCCTTTGTTCGCCCCACCTGCGCCAAAGATCTCTCCGCATTTTGTGCAGGCCAGATGATGATCATCAGTCCATGGTTCTTGCACATTGTATTGCGGAGTTGTGCGAAAAAACGCCGAATTGTAGTAGGTAGTTAGAAGCGGTGTGGGCTTCTACTTTACTTCATCCTTTATTTTAAATTGGCCCTTGTGTTTTAAGGATCATATAATAACTTTATGTTCCCGATGTCGAAGAGGACGTGCAGGTCGATGCAGTTCCTCGGTTGTAATAAGACTTCCATTTTCTAGAATGGAAATAAGTTTATGTTATGTCATATGGAGCCATTTTTCATGTACTTGTGATGAGTGCAATGCTGCCTCTATTCCTGAGATTCCCCTGCAAATAAAAACATGACCAGCATTGGACCCGCACATCATAGGCACAGAAGTTCCAAAAGTGACTGTTCATGTTTTATAATTTCTGATGTTCTTTTTCGAATGGTCACCGGGGGGGAGAGGTTCCCCACCTGTGATGTTTTTTTTTGAATATAGGGCATTTCTTTTAAACAGAACCATTGTCAGTAACTTTACAATCTTGATACAGCAAGTCCACCACACAGAATGGGGCACCCCCCAACCACACCACATCACTCAACGCACTATGCCTAAACCATCAACACCCTTATTTGCCTCTCTGTTAATCTTGGAGAACTTTGATGCCTGGAAGGACCAGAGGGAGTTTTTGATTTCTTGGACGGTGTCAGCAATGCAAGACTTGGTTCTCACATTCATGTTCAGCTCATTTATCAGCAAAGCACTATCGCTTTCAACAATTTTATAATTTATGATGTTGAGTGACAGATGCTGCTGAATTTGCAGTTGCACTAATGTGTTATCTTAATTTTCTCTGTCTATCACCCTGTACATCACAAGTAAATCTTTGTAATTTGTATGGAGCGAAATATTTCTTTCCATGGGATTGTGAAAAACAAATGCCACTTTCTTACTGCGACATCTCCGAAGTGTCCAAGTTATACCGATCTATCCACCCTGTAATTTGGGCAGAAAACCATACCCCCTTTGGGGGCTCGGGTACGTGTTAATATATGAGTGGAAAAACCCCACTATGGCAATGCATTGAGAGGTATTCGTATAGGATTGGAGTACTACTCCATATCCATATACGTACAGAGAAAGGAGACCTAGAAGAATAGATATTGAACAGATATTGCCTTGAGAAAGGTTGAGATTACGCCTGAAATCATGAAGGTTCTTGACAGGCAAAGCTTTTGTGAATACATCTGCAGGCTAATCCTTGCTGGAGATAAATTTGATATCCGGTAACTTATTTGTAACTTGTTTCCGAACAAAATGATAATCAATCTCAATATTTACTAATAAAACGCCGATACGACTGTGGTACGTCGCCCACATTTTGCAATTTAAGCCCTCAAAATCCACGACTTCACTTTCATGTCTGCGCACCCTTAAAAAGATAACGAAACGCACCGCACCAACCGGGCAGTCCCGTGGTCTCTCCTTTCTTACCTCAGCGCCCTGCGGCACTACGGGCCGCCCTAACCTCCACCGAGATCACCGCCCTATCTCCGTTCTATCCCCTTTCTTCGTCAACGGCAAGAGCGTGGAGGAGTTGAATCGAAGTTTCCCGAGGTGCCCCCACCGCCGGTCGATCTCGCGCTTGCCGACGTCTCGTCATCGGAAGCAGAATCGGCGACAATGCGAGGCGGTTGTCTAGTTTCCGCAGCAAACCCAGGGGCATGAATCTTTGTCGCTGCTGGGATGCAGGCTTCTCTTGATCTTGGATGCATCGTCAAGCTCAAAATCACTGTAAGGGATGGCGTGCTCCCGGAGAACCGCGGTGGGCACATTAGAGCATCTCTATTCGCGTCCCCCAAGGCTTTTGGGGCACGCCAGGCATTTTATCGGCCCCAGCCGCGTGCCCCAAAGGCCCTTTCCGCCAGGCGTGGCCCAATATGCTGTCCGGCATCCCGAGCCCGTCCCTGCTCCATAGGGGATGCTTCGAGCGCGCCGGACAAAGCGCGAAGCGTGGCGAGGAGTGGCGGGCCCGACGTGTCATTGACACACAAACAAAGCGTCGTAGCTTTGCCTTAATGGCGACAGAGGGGCAGGCGAGACATCCCGTCGGCGTTGCGCCTCCCCGACGCGGCTCTGCTCCTCCTCTACGCGTCGCTGCAGTTCGCACGCCACCGCGCGTTCCCGCTCTTTCTTCCCGTGGCTTTTGCCTCTTCCTGCGCTTTCTTCCCGCCTCTTCTCGCGTCTCCGGCCCCTATAAAAGGCCTCCTCTGCTCAATGGACGCCACCACAGCCGCCGGCATCCCTTTCTCCACCGCAACACATGCCTCGTCGCCTGCTCACCACCTACGCAATGATGAGCCACGCCGACGGCGACCAGTTGCCTCCACCACCGTCTCCACCTCCACCTCCATCTCCACCACCACTGGAGTTCGACATTTACCTAGAGCTGGCGGACAATGAAGCGTCGGAGGAGGCAGCGCAAGCAACCACCATAGCGGCATTCGACGCTGCCACGGTGGAAGATACGTGCATCCGTCGGGCGGAGGAGATGGGCGAGTGGTGACGTGCAGAGCAGCTGCAGCGGCAGTGGCATGCGGACGAGCTGCACGAGTGGTGGTGCATTGGGAGCTCCATCAACGGCAACGGCGGGAGGAGCTGGAGCAGGAGGTGGCGGCAGCGGAAGCGGTGGCCTGGGAGGCAGAGGCGTTGGTGGCGGAGCAAGTGGAGGAGGAGGAGGAGGAGGAGGACGATGACGACGACGACTTTGACTGGTTCGATGATGATGGGCCAGACCCGGAGGAGCAGGCGGCGCATCAGTGGGCGATCGTCGAGTCGCAGAAGAAGCTGCAGGACAACACCGGTGCCCGCAAGGAGGACAGCGATGTGCGGGTTCACTGTTGCGTAGACGGCGCAACGAGAATACCATGCCCGAGGAGCTTGCTTGAGACCACAAAGAGCTTTATCAAGTTTTCATATGTATGGGGAGTGAGAGAGTTCTCAAAACATGGAGGTTGTTTCATGTACACTTACTCTTACAGAACGCCACGAAGAAACGCGCTCTTGACACCTAGCTGCCAAAATTTCCAGCTACGAGAGACAACAACTACCAGAACAAGCCTGATAATAGTTGCATTGACAACTGGACTAAAGTATCCTTATAATTAATTCCATAGCGTTGTTTAAAACATTTTGCAACCAAACGAGCTTTGTAACAATCAATAGTGCCATCACCATGTTTCTTGATAGGATAGACCCATTTGCAGTCTGTTAGAGTTTTGGTGGAGTTGGGAGGAACCAAGTGCCAGGTTTTATTTTCAAGGCGAGCATATATTCCTCTTCCATAGCTTTGCGCCAATGTGCACCCGCAAGCGCATCAGAAAGCTTGCTAGGCTGACCTGTAGACGTGAACATGGCAGACCAAATGGTACCATCAGTATAATGTTTAGGTTGAAGAATACCTTGATGTAGCCGGGTCCGAGGACCAAGAGGAGGAGGCCGTGGTGGAGCTTGAGGCGAAACAGGGTCATGACCAGCTGAGGAGGCAGCCACAGAAGATCCGGCTGCAGAGGATGGGGACAGCGAACTGTCGTTGTCATCAGCAGGCGCGCGCTCGTGGGGCGACCTGGGAGAGCTAGAGGCGTTGCTGGACCCTGTCGGCAATGGGGGGACCGCGCAGAGAATTAGGTGGAGAAGGGTACCGGGTAGGAGACGTACGTGGTGGCACCCGACTCGTGCGGGGGCGACAATGCGGGAGAACCATCTCCTGAGCGCCATGCATGTCATTTTGTGCAGACATGGATATGGATGCACTATTTGAAGAGCTGGTAGCAGCATTTGAACTCGAATTTTCGGCGTTGGGATCTATAGTGTGAATAGGAGAAATTGTGGTGCATGGTTATACATAGGTATATAAAGAACATTAGGCATTTGATCATTGGTAGATGCATTTCCATGTTCATGTAAGACATCATTACGTAAAAGGAGAATTTCGGAGCGAAGTTGAGCCACTACATTTGGATGGAGAGAGGCAAAAGGAAATGCGTTCTCACCAAAATCAACATCCATATATTGTGTAGAGGACTATAACCAATGAAAGCATGTTGGTTGGAGCAAAAGTCTAGTTTACGCGTGTTATAGGAACGAAGGTTGTGCAAACAAGCAGTGTTTCAAGCTTAATAACCTTACTAGGGATCATATTGATGAGAAAAGTGGTGTATGGAAAGCTGAATTGCACAACATTAGAGCAAGCTGGAGAGTCGGACCAAGCAGTTCTAGGTACGCTCAGCATTCTTACTCATCCTGACAAAGTACAATTTGATACGGGAGCAACTACTTCATTCCTTGCATGGGAATTTATGGAAAAATACGGGATTAGATGTTCAAAACTAGAATATCTCATAATTGTCTTATCCGGGGGGGGGGGGGATCTTAGTAACCCACGTGAAAGAGGCACAAGTCATAACCATATGTGAATGTGTGTATTTTCGTTGAACTTTTCATCATTCCCATGAAGGATATATCAGTCATCCTAGGGATGGACTGGTTGACAAAGAATGGAGCAGTGATAAATTGTGGAGACAAAATAGTATCACTCCGCAATTTCATTGGAGGCCAGATAGTGTTTCAGGGAGACAAATACACTCAGTTGGAGATAGGATTGGAGCTTAATAGTTTGAAGGAGGTAAAGATTGAAGAAATTCCAGTGGTGAATGAGTTTCAAGATGTATTTCCCAAGGAATTACCGGGTATGCCACCCGATAGGGAGATAGAATTCACAATAGACCTGATTCCGAGACACAACACCCATAGCTCAACCACCATATAAGATGGGACCAAAGGAGTTAGTGGAGTTGAAAGCACGGATTGATGAACTGGAACGAGAAGGATTTATTCAAGAAAGTGTATCACCATGGGGAACTCCAGTTATCTGTGTGGATAAGAGAGATGGAGGCAAGAGAATGTGTGGAGATTATAGGAATCTCAATAATGTAACGATCAAGAACAAGTACCCTTTACCCAGAATTCAAGATCTGTTTTTTATCAAGTTCAAGGAGCTGGAGTCTTCTCGAAGATAGATTTGAGGTCAGGATATGTAACACCCCAAATTTCAAAACAAAGAGAAAATAAATTTCCTTTTTCCAAAAATGAGAACCAACAAAAACTTTTCTTACCTTGGATACTATGCATAGTGCTCATACCTAGTAATTGTGTTTTGCCATGAGGAGTGTTATTATGCTTATGTGATAAACCCTAAAACCCTAAAAGTAAGCAAGTGAAGATCACAAACCCAATAAAATAAAAGAGAAAGAAATCAAATAAGAAAAACCCTAAACCTTGGTTTTCTCAAAATACCAATGGATCTATTTTGAGAAACCAAAATAAAGACATATATAGGCACATAGCCCTAATAGGTAAATCTTGAACCCTACCTTTATTATTTTTGCTAAATGGTGATGAACCATTGTGAACCCCACTAAACCCTAGACCTCATCTCTCTTGTCACAAATCTTTGAAAAACTAGAATAAAAAGAGGTGATCTTAAATAAGAAAAAGGGACATATGCAAGCCCATGGCTACTTTGTGTAAAAACTAAAACTTTGTTTGCTTACCTTGTGTAGATGATTGGAAATACCTCAACACACTCAACCAAGGACTTACCAACTAATTCAAGTGAGAATTAAAATAAAATCAAAACATATGCATAGAGGTATATGTGGCACTCAGCCAAAATATTAAATCTTGACCTAGGCGCTCACATTGCCCCAAAATGGTTTGAACCCTTTACTCAACTTATTCTAACACCAAATAAACCTCACTCTTGTCAAAGTGAAGCAAAGAAAAATAAAAGAATAAAAGTTAGAAAATCACAAAACCCTTACATATGGTTTATGCCATTTTTCTAAATCTTTGACATAGATTATTTTGGTCTTCACCATTAGTTGTATTATGTTACTAAACACTTATCACAACTTTTGGAATCAAAGATACACAATTCAAATGAATTTCAAACTCAAATTGTGCTCACATGTGATATTGGTCAAATCTGCCAATTATAGTCTGGTCACTACTTTGAGCCCTTGCAATTCAAAATTTTCAAACCAAACTTGCTCAAGTCTTTGCGTGCCATCCAAGTACTCATCAAGGTGAACATTTTCTGTAAAGACCATCACCCCAAATTCTTTTTGGATCAAGAGATAGGATCAAGCAAAGAGGAGACCTTGAAACATATGCAAGATTCATAATTTTCCAAATGTGATCAAACCCAGCCTTGTCTTGACCACCACCTGCCCTAACATTGACCCCTGGACACCACCACACCTAGCCCATGCCAAGGAAACACCAGGAGAGGGCCAAGCATGACATGACAAGGCCATGCCGGCCACGTTCCCCATTGACACCTTCCCCTCTCTTTCCCTCCACAAAAACCCCGACCACCTTGTCCTCCAAGTCTCCCTGGATCTCCTGAGTACGATGGTACAAGCCATTGATCGCAAGGACGCCGACAGCCGCCGGAACGCGCGTGCCCAGGACGGCCGGACCATGCCGCTGGCGTCGCACCAGTACGCCGCGGACGTCATCGGCCACGCGTCGCACCGCCGTACCCCGACCGCCTCCGCTCGCCAGGGTACTCGCCACGCCACGTGGAGCGCGCCGGACACGCTCGCGTCACCTGCCTGTACCCGCCGTCGCCGGAGAGGACGATTCCGCCCGCCACGGCCGCGTCAGTACACGCGCGCACGCGACCAACGTACACCCTACCCTACCGCGCTGTTGACGCTCACTGGACCGCCTAGCCGTCGCCTACCTCCCGCGCTCCTTTCCTTGCCCCTTCGCGCCCTGGAGCGCCGTTGACGTCGACGACCACCACGGGCACCCGCAGCACCTCGCGCCACTATATAAGGAGCACCCCTCCCTTCAAATTGAGCACGCCTCTCGACTCCCCTCTCCTCCCTGAGTAGCCTAGCCACCTCGCCTCGCCACATTGCCCACCAGAGCCGCCCAATTGCTACCTCACCGCCGCTCTCTGTCGCCGAAGCTCGCCGGAGAAGGAGGCTGCCCCAGGAAACGCCACTGCTACAGGCTTCTTCCTCGTCCTCGACAACATCGTCGCCGCACGTCGCTGACCCTCGCCGGAGTCCAGGAGCACCGCCGACCCCCTACCTCTGCCGCTCCAGCACGCTCCTCCCTCCGACGAAGACGACGCCTCTGCACCGTCGGATCCGCATCTAATCGCACGGCCACCATCAAACGGTACCGCTTCGGGTGTTATGACTCGCTGACCGGTGGATCCCAGCTGTCGGACAGCCCACGCATGCGTGGACGCGTGGTGGGCTGGACGTGGGCCGTTTTAATTCAATTCGGCCCAACTCGTTTCCCGCCAGCCCGTTAAATTCAAATTCGGTTTAATTAATTCAATTCAAATTCAATACTGGCCCTGTGTTTGAAATTCAATAGAATCTGTTTGGCTTGGCCAAATTTAGCAAACTTTATATGGTTGAAAAGCTACTGAAAGGATCTACAAAACCCCACTGGTCCCACTTCCAAATCTTGTGTAGAATTAATGTGACAAAAATAACAAGTCAGAGACTTCTACCACTTCAAATAATTATTAAAAATCAACCAAAATAGTTATTTAAGTAATTCCAACTCTCATAGCTCACTTTTGACTTACACTAATTATTTCTGCAACAATATGCCATGGTTACTTTGAATGATCATGGCCTAGCTGAATTAAAGGACTATATGGCTATTTCTAGTCAAAGATATTGTCCAAAACTATTAATAAATCACTTGGGAGTTTTTCTCTCATTTAAATCTTGTCATGAACAATTCAAAATGAGGTAGAGACTCTGGTCATATATGTCTCATATGAATTGTTGATGATATTAACTCACCTCAATAGTAGTTGTTAACTTAGTTACAACTATGTGTTAAATCATATGAGAGGTATTCCTCTCATTTAAATCTTGGTCTCAAGTAATTCAACATGAGGTAGTGACCATGGTCTATAAAATCTCATATTGAGTTATTTGGTGACATTAAATCACTACCATGTTAGTATTAAATTGCATGAGGTATGGAACCTCATTTAAATCATATTCTCAGATGATAAGTATGAAGAGGTTGACTTTGGTCAATCTAGGTCATATCTTATTCATAAGAGAAATTAAATCTTAATAAGATAATGAGAGGAAATTATTTCTCTAAACAATTAAAGGTAACACCTTAATTTGTATGAGAGGAAATTATTTTTCTTAAATAAGAAAACAACACATCTACCCACTTAATAGTAATGTGTGATGCTAGTTTAATTTGTGTAAAGTATATGAGGTGTTTCACTTCATTTAAATCTTGTCCCAAGTACTTTCATATGAATTTTGAACCCCTGGTCAAATGCTCTCATATGAAATACTTGGAGATTTTAAATCATTTGTAGAAGTGTTAAATAGTATGAGGTATCTCTGCCTCATTTAAATCAGTTTCTCAAATGATGATGATGAATGGTTGACTTAGGACAATCTGAATTCATGAGTAATTGTTTGAGAAATTAAATCTTAAAGAAGATTCAATGAGAGAAAATTATGCCTCAAGAACTATATGGAAACTATCATGTACATATGAAATGAGAGTAAATTATTTTTTCTCAAGCAAGATCACCAATGCACCAAATTGTATTAATTGTGTGAATAGAATAGTTTGTGTGAATACATGTGATCTTTAGAATAGCCAATGAATTGTTTGGTGATTGTACCCCGTATTTCGTATTTTAGACGCTAGTACCGAGGAGTATCAAGAGGAGGAGGAAGTCTACTTTCAAGGAGAAGAAGACCACTTTGACCACCTCAACCACCAAGGCAAGCTATACTCTTGCAAGCTAACACCTTTGCAAGTTCTATTGTTGCAAGATAATACTCTTGCAAAGTGCAAAGCTCACCATGAGCAAGGCATTACCCCATTTACTTTATGCTTATGATCCTATGTCCCAGTTTTACCTTACAAGCTTTATTTACTTTTGTTTTATCAAAGTACCTTTTGATTCATGATTCACTGGGTTAGTATTGGATTAGTACAAGAGTATCAAAGTTAGTCTAGAAGCAAAGCAAATTACTTAGCACCCCTCATACCTAGATGCTAGTGCTAATTGAAATTGGCTATGCTAGATGGGAATTTGTGTGTGTGAAATGACTTTGAAAACCTTGGAATGATGAGTCATTCTATTGAAAGAATTTGAAGGTGAATATGACTTGTGAATGACTTGGTGAATTTTACCAAAACTGATGGTTGGGTTCGGATGCGATACCATTCCAATTTTACAAGTACCCCCACAGTACCTGATATGGGTAGGGCTTAACTAGAAGTTTATATATCTTAGTATGGGTTCCCTCTAAACAAGCGTCATCGGGGTTATGCCAAGGGCTGCCTCCAAAGAGATATGAAATGATGTGATATGACGTGAATATGAGGTGAATGTCCGGCCCAAGCCTCGTGCGGTTCCCAGGCCGACAGTTTGTCTTCACCGGGAGGCCAAGCTCATGGGGAGAGATGCCTATACTAGGGTATGTAAGTGAAAGGTTATGGTTGGTAGTCCGCACACGGAGTGTGATAAATCAGGGCCGATTAACCCCGACGGATTATTGCAAATGTTGTGGCACAAGTGTACGACCTCTGCAGAGTGTAGAACTATTCGAATAGCCGCGTCCACGGTTATGGACGGTTGGAAAGGCCATACTGTTCCATCATCAGACCATTTTCAAAAAATGTGACATGGGAAGGGTGACTTGTGATTTGAATTTGGAATGGTGACTTTGACTTGAAAACACAACTGAGTTGTGGGGATGACACTAATGTCCCTACTTGAGTTAGTTAGCACATGAAGAGTTGTTTACTAAAATGTTGTGAACTAAAATTGGCTTTATGCAAAAGAAACTAGAGCTTAGCATCCCCCTTACTAGAAATGTTAGTACTTACATTAGTATTAGTTTGCGAGTACTTTGAAGTACTCACGGCTTTGTCCCTGGCTATTCAAATGGCCGGACTATGAAGAGGAGCAGACAGTATGAAGATGATGGACAGCAGGACGTCTACGACAACTAGGATTACTCCCGACGTCAAGCGTTGGCCTCGTGGACTAGAGAGTCCCTTATCTTTACGCTTCCGCTATGTATTTGTGATGTGTGTTGAAACAATAGTTCAACTATTATTGTAATACTTGGATCATGTGATCTATTTGTAAGACGACTATGATATGTAATGAATGATGACTTATGATATTCAACTGTTATGTCTCGCAACAACAATATTCCTGGGATTGCGATGTATGGCATAACAGGCATCTGGACTTAAAAATCCGGGTGTTGACAGGATATCACCAAATCAAGATTAAGAAGGAAGATGTTCCGAAAACAGCTTTTGTATCGAGATATGGACACCATGAATACTTGGTTGTACTATTTGGACTAACAAATGCACCAGCTATTTTCTTGAATTTGATGAACAAGATATTTATTGATGACATTCTGATATATTCCAAAGACAAAGAAGAACATCAGATTTTGAGGGAACATCAGCTGTATGCTAAGTTCAGCAAGTGCAAGTTTTGGTTGGATAGTGTAGAATTTCATGGACATGTCATAACCAAAGAGGGTATAACGTACGGTGAATCCAAGTAAAGTTCAGTCCGTATTGGGGTGGAATTCACCCAAGATTGCTAAGGAAATAAGAGGATTCCTTGGAATGGCAGGTTACTATGAAAGATTCATTGAGGGATTTTCGAAGATTGCAGGACCAATGACCAAGTTATTAAAGAAAAACACCCCATTTGTGTGGACTGAAGAGTGTGAAGCAAGTTTCCAGAAGCTTAAAGAGAAGTTAACTACAACACCAGTACTAGCGGTTCCAGAACCAGGAAAGGATTATACGGTATATTGTGACGCTTTCAAGAATAGACTTGGATGTGTTTTAATGCAAGACCGTAAAGTGATAGCTTATGGATCAAGACAACTGAAGCCACATGAACACAACTACCCAGTACATGACTTAGAGTTGGCGGCAGTTGTTTATGCTTTGAAGAGTTGGAGGAAATTTGTTTATGGATCCAAGTGTGAGCTATATACGGATCATAAAAGTTTGAAGTATTTCTTTACTCGGAAAGAATTAAATATGAGTTAGAAAAGATGGTTAGAGTTGGTCAAGGATTACAATCAACTATACCCCAGGCAAAGCTAATGTAGTAGCAGATGCTTTGAGTAGAAAAAGTACTGAGAATCAACCTACGGAATGGGAAATTCCAAAGGAACTTCGGAAAGAACTAGAAGAAGCTCAGATCTTACTCATTCAAGGTGATGCACTAGGAAGTGTAGCAACCTTGAGGATTATGGATGAGATGTATTCTGATTTGAAGTATGAGATCATTCGGAAACAAGTTGATGATCCATTTATCTAAGAGGAAATTAAGAGGATAGAGGAAGGAAAACCATCAGAATTCCATGTGGGAGAATTTGACTCATTATATTTTCAAAAGAGGATATGTGTACCAGATGATCCAGAAGTTGAGGAAATCATACTTAAGGAAGCTCATGAGATACCTTACTCAATACATCCGGAAAGTACAAAGATGTATATGGATCTGAAAGAGATGTTCTGGTGGAACAACATGAAAAGGGAGATAGCCAAGTATGTCTCGGAATGCCACATGTGTCAGCGAGTGAAGGCAGAACATCAGAGTCATGTTGGACTACTTAAACCTTTGGATATTCCGGAATGGAAATGGGATGAGATTGGAATGGATTTTGTTACCGGATTACCAATGACCAGTAAAAGGAAGGATATGATATGGGTTATCATGGATAGACTGTCGTGGATATGACCACGGCAAGTGCTACAGGGTGCAGCACTTCGTTGATGCGGGGGCAAGGAGACACAACCATCTGTGGAGCGAGGTGCACAAGACGCAAGGTTTTACCCAGGTTTAGCCCCTCCGGAGAGTAAAAGGCCTACGTCCTGCTAGATCTATTACTTAGTGGAGAATTACAATGGGGGGGGGGGGCTCAGTCGGCGGCTACGCCAAGAGCAATGAGGGGAGATTGGATCCAAGATGGTACGTCTTCTAGGGTCTAGCTCAGGGTTTATATAGGCACCTCCGATCTAGGGTTACATGAGGATAAGTTTGAATCACATCAGTTGCTACTAATCCAGGATCCGTCGCTCCTCTTGCAAGTAATCTCCTCCTCTAGTCGCATGGGCCTAGCGTCCAGTCGGCCCATCCAAGGGTTTTAGCCCAGTCGCTCCGGGCCCTGGGAGTTTCGGGCTAGTCGCACCAGGGCCTAGGCACCCAGTCGTTCGGGCGACTGGAAGCCTCCTTGGGCCCTTTACTCCATGGCGAGTGAGACTGGTGATACACCCCCTAAGGCATATCCCCATCAGTAGTCCCCAAGCGCGGCGATGAAGAAGCGAGGGTTTGAGGTAGAACTTGAAGAGGTCTGCCGATAGATCGAAGCGAATCGTTGTCGGGCTCCTGAAAAAACAAGGTTAAGACCAGGGTCCCAGTCTTCAGTCATCATGGGCTAGTCGGTGTTGGCCAGTCGACGTAAGACAGTCAGCTTTGGCCAGTCGTCGTTTGCCAGTTGGCATCTATGGTCCTGAGGAGACACGTGGAGGCTCCAACGGCTAGATTCCCGTTGATCGAGGTGCAAGCCTTTACTGCGCTGTTGACCGTTGGACTTGACAAGACCACTAACGGCTAGTTAACGGCTATGCAGTCCAATCCGGCGCAAATCTCGGCCGTTGATTTTCGGGCGGCGATTTCGGAACGGTATTGAAGGGTGGATCTTGTTCCCTAAATCGGGCGAGTGCGACGGTATAAAGGGTTGCTCCGAGGGTTAGGGCTCTTCACTCCGCCGCATTTCCCCCTCCTTCTTTCCTTCATCTCCCTCTGCTTTTCTCTTCATTCAAGCTCAGAGCGCATCAATGGCTGCCCAGGGATGGGGCAAGTCCAAAGTCACTCGCGAGTCTCTTCTCCCATACATTTCCGCGGGGATCATCCCCGAGTTCTAGCATGAGCGGTGGAGGGTTCCGGTAGCAAACGAAACGGAGCCGCGACCAAGGTCGGGGGAGTTTGTTAGTTTCACGAGCTTCCTCGATCGCGGCTTCGCGCTCCCCACCTCCGACTTCCTGCGCCAACTCCTGGCGTTCTACGACATCAAGATCTCAGACCTCGGGCCGCACAGCGTCCAGAAGATCGCCCTGTTCGTGGCGCTGTGTGAGTGCTACCTGGGTTGCCCGCCCTACTTCCCGCTGTGGGTGACGATCTTCCATGGGCGAGCGACCCGGGTGAGCAAGAGCGACCAATCGCTCATCCCCAATGGCGGGATCACATTCCAGGTGAAGTCCGGGGAAAGCTTCATCGACATGGCGCTCCCAAAGAAGGCGCAAGCACAATGGCACAAGTTCTGGTTTTACGCCCAGGAACACACCCGACCGGGGGAAGTTCATATCCCCCAATATTCACCTGAGCCGAGTGTCCCCCGGCGCCTCAATGTGCGGTCGCTGCCGCGCGACCAGGAAGAGGTGGTGAAGACGATGCGGACGTCGATCCAAGCGCTGAAGGACGCGGGATTGACCGCCGCCAACATGTACAACTGCTGGCTCGCCCGGCGCCTGGTTCCTCTGCGGTGCCGGGGACCCAACATGTGGGAGTACAAAGGGCAGAATGACTGCACTCGCTCCACAGCGGTCGAGTGGGGATAGGGTGAGTATCGAAAGGCACTCGCCAAGATCACCACGGCCACCTTCACCTCCTTCGATGCCGGGTTGTAGCCCTTCTCTGAGGACAAGCCGGCGCCCCAGGTACGAAATGACTTCTCCTGTCTTTGAATCGGGTAGACGGGGTCGGCGAGGCTTCGACGCGTTCTTTTGGTTATGACACGAGAGGTGGCAGAAGATCACCAACCACCTTCCCCACTCGCCGGGAAGGAACCCCCGGAGATGACCGAGGGCGAAGAGGCCGACGAAGACGAGGTCGAGGACGACGGGGACCGCACGGAGTCCGACTCCGAGGTGCGGGACTATGTTCGGCTCCCCCGCAGCTCGAAGAGAGGAGGGACTTCCTCATCGCAAAGTCCTCCCGGAGGAGGAGGAGGATGAGACAAACCTCGCCTCCGGAAGGGAAGGGGCCCGCCAAGGAGACCGATGCGCCGCGAGCTAAGTGATTGCGCCGGACCGTCCCGGAGGGTGCCATGGAGCTCCGGTGGCCCCTCCAGGCTGCACTCGACGCGGGAGCGCGGGTCGGCCCTGGCGTGAATACGCTCCCGACGGTGAAGTAAGTGTCACCTGTTCTGTCTCACCCATTCGTTATCTGTTGAACTGTCGGAAAGCTCATAGTGGATTCTTGTAGGGCCAGGCAGAAGGTCCTGAAGAAGGTTGTCCCGGCGCGCGGAGCAACGGCCACAAGGGCGGTCGAGGCAAAGAAGGTCACCGAAATGAAGAAGGCGACGGTCGGCCCCGTGGACATGGCATCGTCGCGCGGGCAGACCGCGTCTGTGAAGAAGCCCGCTGGCGCGACCGCTAGCTCGGCAGGGCCAGCCGCCGGGGACGAGGCCTCGGCGGGTGCGACTCGGGCCGCGGCCATGAAGACAGACATCGAGCCCGTGGTTGTAAAGGGTCCGGAGAATGAGCACCCAGTCGCGCACCCGGAAGTGGAGAATGAGGCAAGCACCAATGACGAAGGTGGTTCTCCAACGGCACGACTGAAGGAGTGGCAGACGAAGGCGGAGAGATACCCCGATCGTCATGATGAGCCCATCGCGCCGACGGAGCAGGCGCCGTAGACAGAGGCAGTTGTGCGTGGAGACGAGGTGCACGAGTCCCGCCAACCGCCACTTTCGACCTTATCATTTACTGAGTTGCATGCGGGCCTCAACGATGTCCATGTGGTGAGCATCGTGTGTCATGTAGTACGGTTCCCCACAGTTCCCCCCAGTCGAGCCTTCTATTCTTGGTGACCGGATGACTGATGCTTGCTTAATTTGATAATCCTTTCAGGCTGAAGTGAGACGCTTGACTTCCCTGGTGGAGGAGGCTGCGAAGAAAAATCATCAGCTGATCGCCATGGGTAGTGAGTTTCCCTCTCCTAGACCCTTGACTGTTGTGTTGCTGTTTTGGGAGTATCTCAGGGTCGCCTTTCTTCTGTAGCAAAGGCGCGCGAGAAGGCCCTTGCCGAAGCGCGCGAGGGATACGTGAAGGAGTCGTTCTACCGGGAAGCTGACTTCCGGGCGAAGGAAACTGATGCTGCGGTGAAGCGGGCGAAGGCGGAGGCTGCCGACCTCACCAAGGTCCTCGAACGCAAGAGCAAGGAGCTGGAAGACGTGATCGCCGAACACCAGGGGAAGGTCACAGCCACGCAGCAGGATAGAGACACTGCGCGCGCGGCGGTTGCAACGTTGCGAGAGGAGCTGGCGGCGCCGAAAGAGTAGCATGCCAAGGAGCTCGCCGCGGAGAAGGAGGCGTCGTATGCCACGATCTTTGCGGTGCAATAGGAGAAGACCAGCTTTGAGGCATTCGTCCGGGAGATGTCGCGATAGCTCCTTGGTAAGCATTGTTCCCCTTTCGTCGCAGAGGTGATAGTCCCCGAGCGTGGCGAGTCCGCTTGGGGGTCCAGTCCCCGAGCGTGGCGAGTCCGCTTTGGGGTCGAGTCCCCGAGCGTGGCGAGTCCGTTTGGGGGTCCAGTCCCCGAGCGTGGCAAGTCCGCTTGGGGTTCCAGTCCCCGAGCGTGGTGAGTCCACTTGGGGGTCCAGTCCCCGAGCGTGGCGAGTTCGTTTTGACGAGTGTTGACTTTGTGTTTGTCTAGCAGGGACGTGCGACTTCGTGAAGACGGAGACTGTCACACCCCAACTTTTTCAACCTTGATTAGTTGATTCTTAGTGCAAAAATTAGGGGGAACAAAAACTTTTTCTATAAACTAATTAGATGAATTGCCTTGATCTGTTTGTTTTAATGAAATGCTTTGATCTCGTCTGGTAGATGAATTGTCTTGAATTTCTTGTTGAGTTTTGTCTTGAGCTACCTCAAAGAACAACACCTTTAGTGGTAAAATCATCCTGGAATTCAAAACATGGGATCATATACCCCTTAATACATCCTTCTCTATTACCCTAGTCAAAAACCCTAAGGCATCATAAATTTGGCTAAGTCCCAAAATCTGTTTAAGGTTCCATTTTGAAACCCCCGGATTAAGCTACCCCTTGCCATCTAAGGCAATGCACTTGGTCCTAGACCTACCTTATCATGAGCACTTCTCAACCATATCCTTGCCTTGAACCAAATCCCTCTATACTCTTTTATTCTTGTTGGTTTTGAGGCCAAGTCAAAAATTTGTTTTTGGCAGGCTTAAAATGTTCAAACTTTGGTAGTTGTTTCTTAAGCACCCACAACTGCACCCACAACTGTTATTGGTGACCTCAATGCATGGATCTCATCTATGCAACACCCTCTACAACTTCCACGTCTTGCATGTCCCATAGCATCTTTGCAACCTATACTTTCCACTTGATCTTATACCCCATCCAATGTTGCACCACTAGACCCCATTTTCACCTTTTTGCCTCTTGTTTTTTTATTTTTATTTTTTTCTCTCTCCACAAAACCAAGAGAAAGGATGGTAGCTACATTATATAGCCCCTCTATCCTTGAGATAACTTCTCCCAAAATATTTTATTCGCCAAAAATCTTGAGAATGAGGCATATGCCCTTCCCTTCTCTTTATTCTCACCACTTGGCATCTCTATTTAAGAATCTTTCCTTCCTTCTTCTACTTGGAATATGGTGCTTTTATCATTCCATGTTTTTAACAAAAATCTCCATGGCTTGACCAAGTATCATAGCTAGCCAAAATGTTTGTCATTTCCGAACCCTCTAAAATACCATCATCCACTCTCTCTTATCTTGTTTTTAATAATTCAAAACTTGTTTCAATCCTCTCCATAATGGTATGCCCATGATACCTTGTTCCACCCCACCACTATGATCATCTAGGCTAGGCAAGAGAAGAGCCGGCCATGCCCATGCATCATGGCATATGACCGAGTCCCTCTCTCATCCTCTCCTTGGCAAGCCAATGGATGGTCATGGACCTGCAACCCCTGCACCTCTCGGCACGCCTACATCCCTCCCTTGGCCCCTTTGTCAAACCCTACACAATCCCCTCCATTATCTCTTCCCCTTCCCAATGCCATCAATGGCATAGGCACAATGAAGAGCTTGCTGCAGCCCCTCCCTACCATCCACCACTTTTGGCTCGAATTCCTGCACCCTACACTACCCCCGGACATCATAAAGGCAACCCTAGCAAGCCCTAGTCCTCTCCTCTCTCCATGCCAACCTGGTGGCCACTTCGTTTTGGTCAAGGCGGAAGCAGCCACCCCAGCCCTCGAGGCTGCGCCATGATGGTGCCCTGGCGTCCCTCTACCCAACGGGCATGGTCCCGAGGCAAGCCCAGCCCCGCCGCCTCCAGCCTGTGCTCGCCAAGAACGTAGTCACCCCGCACCGGTCATGCCTGCGCGTTCCCGACCATTGTCGCCTCTCCGCAAAGACCCGTGTCGTAGGCCTGCAAGGCACGATGCATAGACCCCAGCGCAATGATCGCCTACCTCCCGCGTGCTCTCCCCTTCCATCTGTTCGTATCGAACACCTTTGACCACGCTCGGGCATGGCCTTGTTCCGATCAGCACACCACGTACCTCTCACCTAAGCTAGTCTCTAGAAACCCAGCACTTGATGCCGTGGCCGACACCACCGCCCAGCCCACCAATGGCATGCCGCCGGACCCGTGCACCACCGCCGTGAGCTCCGTCCATCGTACACCCAACCTCGGCTATAAAAGGCCCGCCTCTGCCGCTCCTCTCCCTCACGCAGACCTCCCACTCCACCCTCTCACATTCCCGGTTCTCGCCCGTGAACGCTACGCCGCTGCTCCGGCCGCGTGCTCGCCGAAGGAGCACCACCACCGTGGTTGCCGAGTCGGTGGCGGGCAAGACCGCGGACGCTCCCGTCACGCTCGTCCCTCCCCTCTCGCACCATCCTTCTCTCCATCCTCTTCCCGTCCTAATGCACCCTTTTTCGCTGCCCAGGTCCGCCGGGAGCGGCCGCCGTCGTCGCCGGCCCGAGGAAGACGCCGGGGAAGGAGCAGCCACGCTGCTGCATGGGGGAGCCCCTGCTCGGGCTGGAGGAGCTGCTGGTCCGCGTAAGCCTCCGCCACGTGTCCGCCACCGCCCGCCGGAGCCCGCCGGCGACCATCGCCGCCTCCGCCGGTGAGCCTCTGGCCGCCCCCGTCTTTTCTTTCGTCCGCCCGAGCGTGCACAGGCACGGAAGGAGACGAAGCCCCGAGCGCCGATTCGTGGCCTCGTGCGCTGCATGGCCGACCGGCCACGTCGGGCCATGCAGGCCTGGCCCGCCACGGGCCCCCTCTCCCCCTTTTCTTTTTCTCTTTAATTTCCTTCCCTCCACCTGGAATTTCCCTGGGCCGGCCCGATTTCCACCCCTGCGCGGCCCAGAAACCTTCCCGCCCATTTCGTTCGTTTAAAAATTTGAATTCCTGTTTATTTGTATTAAAACCAGAGGTGTTCAAATGCAAATAACTAGAGTTATACAATACCAAATCGAGTGAAACAAATTGCATTGGATCAGAAATTTCTTTAGCTTTCCAATGCCACTGGCCTCATGTTTTTAGGATTTTTGTACGAATTTTGGTGAATTAAACTTGTTCTATGTGTACTGCAGACTCTACCTAATTCCTAAAATCGTAGGATTAATATTTTTTGGTAAATCCAATTGGGTTAGTCTTATTTTAGTACTGGCCATCTAGGAAAAATAGTGTTAGTCTCTGTTCATGCATATTTGTTACTGTAAGTAATGTGTATGTGTGACATAGGTTGTTGAAGGAAAACTTTTTGATTTATTTGAAAACTCTAACCACCTCTTTGTATTAAAAATTGGTCAACCAATGTTTTATTCTTGCAAAACAAAACCTCTGCAACTAAACCTTAGTTCTATTGTTTGGCTTAAGTCTTCAAATGGTGTGGCATATCATTTACTTCCTATTCTTGTGTAGTGTTGTGTAAGCTTTACAAAATAGAGAGAATGACTTCCCGCTTTTCCAAAAATGTTTCAAAATATAATATGAATGTTTGTAATGCCTAACTAATTCACTTGTCCTCTTTATGATGTTATCTACCAGGGGATACTTAGTTGTGCCATGGTGATACCGAGAGAGGCAATTGCTAAGTTATGATACTCTCATACCTTTACTAGGTAAATAAAATGGGTTCTCTTTTAGTTGCTTTGTAGTATCTATAAGTCTTTTGTATGTTAGCCCTTAGTAAAGTGGTTAGCTATTGATTGTTGAATGTTGCATGCTTGTTATGTTTGGAGCAATGTGATTGATTGTGTTCCTTTTATATTTTCCGGCGATAGATGCGAACAATTTCGGAGGAGAAGAAGAAGAAGTGGAATCGGACAAGGATTTTATTTGTACTGTGGGAATTCTTATTTGAAGGAGTTGAAGAAGTCCAGGGACAAATAATCCAAGGCAAGCCATCTCTTGATCTCTGAATATTGAATCACATATTGTGGTTACTTTGTTTGTATTATTGTCTCTCGATCTATCTTGTGTGATTTCTACTTTTGTTGTCGGGGCATGCTTACCGTGAGCATGTTTACTCTCTTTGGCACCTCGCTGACAAACCCCTTTTTGTGAATGGTGTACCCTCTAAATGTGATGGGTATGCCTACTTACCTTGAGTGTGTCGACCTCTCGACGCCCTTTTTGCACCCCTTAGTGGTATGATGGTTAGTATCATGCCCTTGTTATACCTTCTACCTTGTGATGCTATGCATACTTACTCCCAAGTGTGCCGAACCTCTTGTTGATGCTATACATACTTACTCTCAAGTATGTTGAACCCCTTGTTGTTGTTATGCATGCTTACCCTGAGCATGTATGCCCCCTTGACCACCTATTTTACCATCTTCTTAGTGGTATGATGATCAACATCATGACCCTTTGTCGAATCCTCCTACTTATGTTGTCCCCATGCGTGCTTATCCTAAGCATGTATTATCCCCTTGACACCTAAATTATCATCTCCTTAGAGGTATGACGGCTAGCATCATGCCATTGTTGTATCTCAGCTCCTACATAAAACTTTAGGTTGGGAACCCCTCAAGGTTTACCTTGTTGTAAATATTTATGAAAACCTTGGGTGAGATAACCTTACCCAAGTGTATGGTTTATGAAGGCAAAGAGGATCTTGTCAAAGATGTTTGAGAAAAGGAATGTGTGTGTGACTTGGGTTTTGAGAAAAAAACGACACATGGTTCTTTGTATTCGCCCGAAACAATTACACAGCGCAACCATAGCTACTCCAACGTGGGCACGGGGCTTAACTTGACGTTTGTTCTTCTTAGCATGAGGCACCGCACAACTATACAAGGGTACGGTTACCCCCGAGTCCGGGTTGTCGAGGTTGGGACAATAGTATAACGGGAGGCCTTCGGGGCTGACCCGTCCGGAAGACACTATGGGTCTCCCGGCTTGGCGGTGGAGCCACGCTCTAGAGGAGGTGAGCTGCCACGGTGCCGGGGAGGTGCATACTCCATAGGGTAGGACCTCGTGTTAAGTCGAATGGGCGAAAGGTTATGTCCGGGTATCCGTCGTGGCATATGTCGTTATGCGGGGATGATGCCCACACGATAGGTATCCGGATAGTTGTGGTGAAAGTGTGCAAACTCTGCAGAGTCAAAACTATTCGAATAGCCGCGTCCGCGGTCATGGACGGTTGGGATGGCCGTTACGTAGCCGTGTCGAGTTTTGGTTTAGAAAATGTTTTCCAAAGGAAATGTGTGTGTTGGATGTACCGGAAGGGTACGGAAGAGACTGGTGCCGACCATATGGAGATGGTCGAGGAAAATGAAACAAAATTGGGTGACCCTTCCTAGTGTTTCATGTAGAGGGACTCTTCTTCAATAAAGATATAGAGATGTCTTAGATAAATTCTTGGAGTGTCCCCTTCGATTGAGAAGTTGGGATGCTATCTCCACCAAAAACATCTCTTCTCTTCCACATGCTATATCCACAAGAGAAACTACTCTTCCTCTCTTGTCTTCTTTAGTTAGAATTGTTATCACCTTCTTGATGGTTTGCGAGTACAATTCAAATGTACTCACGGCTTTGTCCCTGGCTATTTACTTGGCCTGACTTGAAGGAGTTCGACAGATGAAGAAGGAGTTGGCGACGTCTATGCGAGCTAGGAACGTCTTCCCGGCCGGCTGCTCGTAGGGTTATGGCAGATGACTTGGGTACTGCGCTGCTGAAGTGATGATGCTACTCTGATGTTTAGTTAGGCCCTTCGAGGCTATTATGTAATTATCGGTCATGTGACCATGTTGTAATTTTTCTTATTCCGCTTTGTAATTGGATGGTGTAATTTGATATCAGTTCGGTTATGTGTTCACGGCGCACTGATCATGGGATCGTGAACTGTATACATAACAGGGAATTTCAGACCGTTAGTCCGGGGTCCCCACAGAGCTGGTATCAGAGCTATCCTGACTGTAGGAGACCTTAGTTAGCATGGACATTAGTTAGGAAATAAGTACTTGGGCAAAACTATTTACCAAACAAATTCTTTCTTTAGTCGGAAGCATAGCTTCTACTCCTCTTGTTTCTTCAAAACTTCTAAATTCTTATCTCTCCGCTTTATAGAAGTGTTTGAAAATTCTTACTCTATTGTCTCATCCACTTCAAACCTACATATTGGACGATGTCCCCAACTCAGACCGGAGACTCGAACTCAAAGATACATCAATCCCTTAGGAAGACTCATGAATCTCCAACGACAGCTATTGAAGATTGGAGGCCGACATAGTGTGCACATAAGATCATGTCTTTGGTTGTCACCAAAGTGTGTCAAGGAGCTGACCTTGTTCCTCCGTGGACTTGCACTTTTGCAGTCGCCAGGGATCGAGTCCTCAATTCTTGACTAGTAATTTTTAGGCCAGCCACGAGAATATCTCGGCTTCGGGAGCACCTCAATAGCTACCCCTTCGAAGACCTCACGTCCTTGGGATGTTGAGCAAGAAGACTACACAATTTTATCCTCTACCTCAACATCGACGACTCAACACCAGGCCGCACCACCACCCTCTGCTTCGAGAATCCTTGTTGAAGACGATGTCAACAAGCTGAAGACGCCAACATATGTGACCAGCCCCAAACCAATAGGATGGATAGGACAAACTCAATCGCTTTGATTGAGCTACCCCTGCGTATTAGGCATCCCTAGATGCTTAGAGTGCCTTGTCTGGTGTGATGATTGCTTGTAGTTCCCTCGTGTGCTGCCTTGAGTGTTTTTTATCTGTTTGTTGTGTGTATGATTGTCTTGGTCTTTAGGCCTGAAAAACACTCTTAGTGTGACAACCCAACATAGGAAGCCTCCCAAAGATGTTTTCACCCCACCTACCTCACCAATAAAATGCTAATTTCTAGTTAATTGAATAAGTTAACAGATGGCTCTAACTTTAACCTCGTTAGCAGATGATTTTTCAACCATGAGGAAAACTAACTCAAAGCCCTATCTGCGCTAACTACCTTCAAGATCAGCTGAAGCATCTCTACTACGCCAAGGAAGCAGAAGCCAGTACCTTCAAGATTGACTGCATCTCTGCGAGAAGCCATACTAACTTGGTCTAACCTTGGAGTATAATCGCGCTAGCTTCAAGTATAACTTTTTGAAACTACCCTCTAACACACCGTCTAACAAGCCGAGAGGACAATAGCGTCAAAGCCAAGCTACATCACATGGTTCATCTGGTCCTCATCAAGTGAAGCTCCTGAAGATACCTCAAGACTCAAGATTAGGTGTAGTTTACCCGCTCACTTCTTAACTAGTAAAGTCAGCACCGACCCTCAGGCTGAAGATTGTCTCCGACGACCTTTGATGCTGCTTCATATGGACAACAACCAGGCGCTTCATCAACTTACTAACTTACCGCGCGTTATATGGTCTAGTAAACACCGTGAGTTCCTCTTGAAGTCGTGGACTACACATCGCCTCCTGAAGATTCTTCAACTGATTACGGAAGATCGACGACTTCTGCAGAAGCCCTAGACAGAACCACACGGAAGAAGCTCTGAGTTTATTTTCCAAAAGCCCGATGAAAAATCTTAAGGGTCGTCTTCCACTAAAATTTGGAGCTAACCCTAAAATGTTCCACCTTTCTAAAACACCGTTGGGAACTAGGGATGCACTAACTCCCCTCAAAGCTGTGGACCGTACATCGCCCCCCCCCCCCTTGAAGATGTTCAACTCAAGACGAGAAATTTATGACTCCTTCGAAGGCACCGACAAGACCGTGGCTAAAGCTCTAAGTTTTCAGGAAACCCGCTGAACAATTTTAAGGGTGGAAGACTTCGCCTTCCACTAAATATAAGCTAACTCTAAAAAGTTTTCAACCCTGCGAAAACACCGTTGGAGTGCACTGACCCTCACAGAGTCTTGAACCCCCGCTAGGATCGTTAAGAAGCTACGGATCTAACACCTGCTTGGAGAAGTCAACCTCTTCACGAAGCTTGCCCGCGGAAGATTTTAACCATGTCTCTCGGAAGCTGAAGCTATGACCGTGGCGACAACTACACGTCTACAGGAAGATGGAGTCTAACTTAAGTCGACCTATACAACTTCCCTAGTCCTACGCTTAGCAATCTCGGGACGAGATTATTTTAAGGGTGGAAGATCTGTCACACCCCAACTTTTTCAACCTTGATTAGTTGATTCTTAGTGCAAAAATTAGGGGGAACAAAAACTTTTTCTATAAACTAATTAGATGAATTGCCTTGATCTGTTTGTTTTAATGAAATGCTTTGATCTGCTGGTAGATGAATTGTCTTGAATTTCTTGTTGAGTTTTGTCTTGAGCTACCTCAAAGAACAACACCTTTAGTGGTAAAATCATCCTGGAATTCAAAACATGGGATCATATACCCCTTAATACATCCTTCTCTATTACCCTAGTCAAAAACCCTAAGGCATCATAAATTTGGCTAAGTCCCAAAATCTGTTTAAGGTTCCATTTTGAAACCCCTGGATTAAGCTACCCCTTGCCATCTAAGGAAATGCACTTGGTCCTAGACCTACCTTATCATGAGCACTTCTCAACCATATCCTTGCCTTGAACCAAATCCCTCTATACTCTTTTATTCTTGTTGGTTTTGAGGCCAAGTCAAAAATTTGTTTTTGGCGGGCTTAAAATGTTCAAACTTTGGCAGTTGTTTCTTAAGCACCCACAATCTGTTATTGGTGACCTCAATGCATGGATCTCATCTATGCAACACCCTCTACAACTTCCACGTCTTGCATGTCCCATAGCATCTTTGCAACCTATACTTTCCACTTGATCTTATACCCCATCCAATGTTGCACCACTAGACCCCATTTTCACCTTTTTGCCTCTTGTTTTTTTATTTTTATTTTTTTTCTCTCTCCACAAAACCAAGAGAAAGGATGGTAGCTACATTATATAGCCCCTCTATCCTTGAGATAACTTCTCCCAAAATATTTTATTCGCCAAAAATCTTGAGAATGAGGCATATGCCCTTCCCTTCTCTTTATTCTCACCACTTGGCATCTCTATTTAAGAATCTTTCCTTCCTTCTTCTACTTGGAACATGGTGCTTTTATCATTCCATGTTTTTAACAAAAATCTCCATGGCTTGACCAAGTATCATAGCTAGCCAAAATGTTTGTCATTTCCGAACCCTCTAAAATACCATCATCCACTCTCTCTTATCTTGTTTTTAATAATTCAAAACTTGTTTCAATCCTCTCCATAATGGTATGCCCATGATACCTTGTTCCACCCCACCACTATGATCATCTAGGCTAGGCAAGAGAAGAGCCGGCCATGCCCATGCATCATGGCATATGACCGAGTCCCTCTCTCATCCTCTCCTTGGCAAGCCAATGGATGGTCATGGACCTGCAACCCCTGCACCTCTGGCACGCCTACATCCCTCCCTTGGCCCCTTTGTCAAACCCTACACAATCCCCCTCCATTATCTCTTCCCCTTCCCAATGCCATCAATGGCATAGGCACAATGAAGAGCTTGCTGCAGCCCCTCCCTACCATCCACCACTTTTGGCTCGAATTCCTGCACCCTACACTACCCCCGGACATCATAAAGGCAACCCTAGCAAGCCCTAGTCCTCTCCTCTCTCCATGCCAACTCTGGTGGCCACTTCGTTTGGTCAAGGCGGAAGCAGCCACCCCAGCCCTCGAGGCTGCGCCATGATGGTGCCCCGGCGTCCCTCTACCCAACGGGCATGGTCCCGAGGCAAGCCCAGCCCCGCCGCCTCCAGCTCGTGCTCGCCAAGAACGTAGTCACCCCGCACCGGTCATGCCCGCGCGTTCCCGACCATTGTCGCCTCTCCAGTAAAGACCCGTGTCGTAGGCCCGCAAGGCACGATGCATAGACCCCAGCCGCAATGATCGCCTACCTCCCGCGTGCTCTCCCCTTCCATCTGTTCGTATCGAACACCTTTGACCACGCTCGGGCATGGCCTTGTTCCGATCAGCACACCACGTACCTCTCACCTAAGCTAGTCTCTAGAAACCCAGCACTTGATGCCGTGGCCGACACCACCGCCCAACCCACCAATGGCATGCCGCTGGACCCGTGCACCACCGCCGTGAGCTCCGTCCATCGTACACCCAACCTCGGCTATAAAAGGCCCGCCTCTGCCGCTCCTCTCCCTCACAGAGACCTCCCACTCCACCCTCTCACATTCCCAGTTCTCGCCCGTGAACGCTACAGCGCTGCTCTGGCCGCGTGCTCGCCGAAGGAGCACCACCACCGTGGTTGCTGAGTCAGTGGCGGGCAAGACTGCGGACGCTCCCGTCACGCTCGTCCCTCCCCTCTCGCACCATCCTTCTCTCCATCCTCTTCCCGTCCTAATGCACCCTTTTTCGCTGCCCAGGTCCGCCGGGAGCGCCGCCGTCGTCGCCGGCCCGAGGAAGAAGCCGGGGAAGGAGCAGCCACGCCGCCGCATGGGGGAGCCCCTGCTCGGGCTGGAGGAGCTGCCGGTCCGCGTAAGCCTCCGCCACGTGTCCGCCACCGCCCGCCGGAGCCCGCCGCCGACCATCGCCGCCTCCGCCGGTGAGCCTCTGGCCGCCCCGTCTTTTCTTTCGTCCGCCCGAGCGTGCACAGGCACGGAAGGAGACGAAGCCCCGAGCGCCGATTCGTGGCCTCGTGCGCTGCATGGCCGACCGGCCACGTCGGGCCATGCAGGCCTGGCCCGCCACGGGCCCCCTCTCCCCCTTTTCTTTTTCTCTTTAATTTCCTTCCCTCCACCTGGAATTCCCCCTGGGCCGGCCCGATTTCCACCCCTGCGCGGCCCAGAAACCTTCCCGCCCATTTCGTTCGTTTAAAAATTTGAATTCCTGTTTATTTGTATTAAAACCAGAGGTGTTCAAATGCAAATAACTAGAGTTATACAATCCCAAATCGAGTGAAACAAATTGCATTGGATCAGAAATTTCTTTAGCTTTCCAATGCCACTGGCCTCATGTTTTTAGGATTTTTGTACGAATTTTGGTGAATTAAACTTGTTCTATGTGTACTGCAGACTCTACCTAATTCCTAAAATCGTAGGATTAATATTTTTTGGTAAATCCAATTGGGTTAGTCTTATTTTAGTACTGGCCATCTAGGAAAAATAGTGTTAGTCTCTGTTCATGCATATTTGTTACTGTAAGTAATGTGTATGTGTGACATAGGTTGTTGAAGGAAAACTTTTTGATTTATTTGAAAACTCTAACCACCTCTTTGTATTAAAAATTGGTCAACCAATGTTTTATTCTTGCAAAACAAAACCTCTGCAACTAAACCTTAGTTCTATTGTTTGGCTTAAGTCTTCAAATGGTGTGGCATATCATTTACTTCCTATTCTTGTGTAGTGTTGTGTAAGCTTTACAAAATAGAGAGAATGACTTCCCGCTTTTCCAAAAATGTTTCAAAATATAATATGAATGTTTGTAATGCCTAACTAATTCACTTGTCCTCTTTATGATGTTATCTACCAGGGGATACTTAGTTGTGCCATGGTGATACCGAGAGAGGCAATTGCTAAGTTATGATACTCTCATACCTTTACTAGGTAAATAAAATGGGTTCTCTTTTAGTTGCTTTGTAGTATCTATAAGTCTTTTGTATGTTAGCCCTTAGTAAAGTGGTTAGCTATTGATTGTTGAATGTTGCATGCTTGTTATGTTTGGAGCAATGTGATTGATTGTGTTCCTTTTATATTTTCCAGCGATAGATGCGAACAATTTCGGAGGAGAAGAAGAAGAAGTGGAATCGGACAAGGATTTTATTTGTACTGTGGGAATTCTTATTTGAAGGAGTTGAAGAAGTCCAGGGACAAATAATCCAAGGCAAGCCATCTCTTGATCTCTGAATATTGAATCACATATTGTGGTTACTTTGTTTGTATTATTGTCTCTCGATCTATCTTGTGTGATTTCTACTTTTGTTGTCGGGGCATGCTTACCGTGAGCATGTTTACTCTCTTTGGCACCTCGCCGACAAACCCCTTTTTGTGAATGGTGTACCCTCTAAATGTGATGGGTATGCCTACTTACCTTGAGTGTGTCGACCTCTCGACGCCCTTTTTGCACCCCTTAGTGGTATGATGGTTAGTATCATGCCCTTGTTATACCTTCTACCTTGTGATGCTATGCATACTTACTCCCAAGTGTGCCGAACCTCTTGTTGATGCTATACATACTTACTCTCAAGTATGTTGAACCCCTTGTTGTTGTTATGCATGCTTACCCTGAGCATGTATGCCCCCTTGACCACCTATTTTACCATCTTCTTAGTGGTATGATGATCAACATCATGACCCTTTGTCGAATCCTCCTACTTATGTTGTCCCCATGCGTGCTTATCCTAAGCATGTATTATCCCCTTGACACCTAAATTATCATCTCCTTAGAGGTATGACGGCTAGCATCATGCCATTGTTGTATCTCAGCTCCTACATAAAACTTTAGGTTGGGAACCCCTCAAGGTTTACCTTGTTGTAAATGTTTATGAAAACCTTGGGTGAGATAACCTTACCCAAGTGTATGGTTTATGAAGGCAAAAAGGATCTTGTCAAAGATGTTTGAGAAAAGGAATGTGTGTGTGACTTGGGTTTTGAGAAAAAAACGACACATGGTTCTTTGTATTCGCCCGAAACAATTACACAGCGCAACCATAGCTACTCCAACGTGGGCACGGGGCTTAACTTGACGTTTGTTCTTCTTAGCATGAGGCACCGCACAACTATACAAGGGTACGGTTACCCCCGAGTCCGGGTTGTCGAGGTTGGGACAATAGTATAACGGGAGGCCTTCGGGGCTGACCCGTCCGGAAGACACTATGGGTCTCCGGCTTGGCGGTGGAGCCACGCTCTAGAGGAGGTGAGCTGCCACGGTGCCGGGGAGGTGCATACTCCATAGGGTAGGACCTCGTGTTAAGTCGAATGGGCGAAAGGTTATGTCCGGGTATCCGTCGTGGCATATGTCGTTATGCGGGGATGATGCCCACACGATAGGTATCCGGATAGTTGTGGTGAAAGTGTGCAAACTCTGCAGAGTCAAAACTATTCGAATAGCCGCGTCCGCGGTCATGGACGGTTGGGATGGCCGTTACAGAGCTGTGTCGAGTTTTGGTTTAGAAAATGTTTTCCAAAGGAAATGTGTGTGTTGGATGTACCGGAAGGGTACGGAAAGGCTGGTGCCGACCATATGGAGATGGTCGAGGAAAATGAAACAAAATTGGGTGACCCTTCCTAGTGTTTCATGTAGAGGGACTCTTCTTCAATAAAGATATAGAGATGTCTTAGATAAATTCTTGGAGTGTCCCCTTCGATTGAGAAGTTGGGATGCTATCTCCACCAAAAACATCTCTTCTCTTCCACATGCTATATCCACAAGAGAAACTACTCTTCCTCTCTTGTCTTCTTTAGTTAGAATTGTTATCACCTTCTTGATGGTTTGCGAGTACAATTCAAATGTACTCACGGCTTTGTCCCCGGCTATTTACTTGGCCAGACTTGAAGGAGTTCGACAGATGAAGAAGGAGTTGGCGACGTCTATGCGAGCTAGGAACGTCTTCCCGGCCGGTTGCTCGTAGGGTTATGGCGAGATGACTTGGGTACTGCATGCTGCTGAAGTGATGATGCTACTCTGATGTTTAGTTAGGCCCTTCGAGGCTATTATGTAATTATCGGTCATGTGACCATGTTGTAATTTTTCTTATTCCGCTTTGTAATTGGATGGTGTAATTTGATATCAGTTCGGTTATGTGTTCACGGCGCACTGATCATGGGATCGTGAACTGTATACATAACAGGGAATTTCGGACCGTTAGTCCGGGGTCCCCACAGAGACCCCCCGTGAGTGCTTGGAGACCACGACGGCGCGCATCATCAAGTGTGCGGGGGACATACTGGCGGCGCTCCAGTATCTGAGCCCGCGAGAGAGGATCCCGCGCGATGCTTCGTCGGTTTTCAAGGCCGTCTCCGACGTCCCGGTGGTGGTGGACTGGCTGCGCCGCTCCCCGTGCCGAGTGGCCATCACCATGGCTTTAAGCATGGTGCTCGCCCACTACTCCGAGGGCTTTGATGTGGAGGAGGTGACGACGGGCTTCCCGTCTGAGACTGGTGACTTCGACGTCACGGAGGTGCTGCACCATATGGACGCGGTCCGCCCGTATGCCGATCGCGTGCTGGTGACTGCGGATTTGGAGACGCACATCACCAGCCAGACGGCGCCGGAGGACGCTGAGAAGGAGTGGTCTGGGGGGGCCGAAGGACTTTCCGGCCGTGCGTCTGTTCCATGCGGCCGCCAATAACTCCTTGTCGATGTACCCGGTCGTCAAGTACACGCCCAAGTTCCTCCATGGAGACGGTGGTGCGGAGCCGGTGGTTGACCCTGAGGCTAGCTCCGCCAAGTAGGGTAGATCCGTTCTTGTGGGGGAATGCCCCCCTTCCGACCTGTAACATAACATTTTGTTCCCGCGAGTCTGTGGATGCGACTCACGGGTCTTTTGGTTAGTAATCAAGGTTGTATACAGAGCTGGTTCACCTTGTCTGAAGAATGCGAGTTTGGATATCATTTGTGTCGTATGTTGAATTGTTTCGTGGCGAGCTTACTCGCCATGGCCCGAAGGCCAGTCGCTTAGCGACCCCAATGAAGGCTATCAACATGACTGTTTTTTTGATCGAGTTGGGCGTCCCCAGTCGTAGTACGTAGTCTTATAGTGCGAATAGCTGCCTCAAGGGTAGGGGAGTTTGGCATTTGTTGACGCTGTGTGTTGTAGTGTGCCGCTCGTCCTGCATGGCGACTCCAAAGGGGGCTCTTGTTTTTGGCGTGTTTTCCTTGGCGAGCCGCGGGTCCGTTTTGCAGAGTCCCTGGTCAAAGTACTTAGCCTTTTCAAGTCACCTGCCTAAGGTAGAGGAGGGTGATTTCATGTTGTATGGCGTAGCACTATACGGTTGCTAGGGCCCGAAGGGCTGGTCGAGCGAGTGACCCTGCTGTGAGATCCAGTCGCCATTTTTGCTTGACGGCGTAAGTACGGGGGTGGGCCAGTCCTAGTATTGCAACTGACCTACACTCCGCGCTCTTGTTAGCCGAGCTACTTAGCTGTTCATGGATTGCTCTACCAGCAGCAGCAAGCGAAAGTCTCCCGGTTCCTAAGCTGCGCGCTTGGCAGCTAGCTCGTAACGGCGACTTGGGAGATATTTGCATGCATTGCACGATTGCGAGTCGGTCGGTGAATGCAAATTGAGTAACTGATATATTTATTGACATTCTAATATTGCTTACATGGTAATTAGGTGTACCAGGGGCGCTCGACCTCCCTGGTGAATGGTTCGCCATTGTCGTCCTTGCGGATGTCAGTGAGGTAATACGCGTCGTTGCCGAGTACGCGGCTGACGGCGAATGGCCCTTCCCATGCAGGAGATAGTTTGTGCATGCCTTTCTTGTCTTGGATTAGCCGAAGGATGAGGTTGCCCTCTTGGAAGGAGCGACTGCGGACGCGGCGACTATGATAGCGCCGGAGGCCCTGCTGGTATATGGCCATTCTAGAGAGCGCGAGATCTCGTTCTTTATCGACGAGATCGACGCCGTCTTGGTGAGCGCGCTCGTTTTCTTCTTCGGCGTAGTTTGCAACTCGTGGCGAGTCGTGGTCGATGTCGGTGGGCATGACAGCCTCGGCGCCGTACACTAGGAAGAGGGCGTGTAGCCGGTCAACCTGTTCGGGGTTGTGCGGATGCCCCAAAGTACGGAGGGAAGTTCTTCCGCCCAGCACCCGGCCGCGCGTTCTAGAGGTACCTCTAGTCGTGGCTTGATTCCATGGAGGATGCTCTTGTTCGCTCTTTCTGCTTGGCCATTCGACTCGGGGTGTGCGACTGAGGCGAGGTCGAGCCGGATTCCATTTTCTTCGCAGAAGTCGGCGATCTCTCCTTTGGCAAAATTCGTGCCGTTGTCGGTGATGATGCTTGTGCGGGTATCCATAGCGATAGATCAATTCCCGCAAGAACTTGGTGGCAGTTTTTCTGTCGCACTTCTTGATATGTTTTGCTTCTACCCTCTTTGTGAACTTGTCGACGGCGACGAGGAGGTGGGTTTACCCGCCGGGGGCTGTTTTGAGCTTCCCCACCATATTCATGCCCCACACGGCGAATGGCCAGGTGAGGGGAATGGTCTTCAGTGCCGAGCCCGGCATGTGCGACTGACTCGTGTATTTCTGGCACCCAACGCACGCGCGAACGAGCTCGACTGCATCGGCGTTGGCCAGTAGATGCCATGCTGAAAGGCTTTGTCCACTATCGAGCGTGCGCCCGCGTGATGGCCGCCGTCCCCTGCATGGATATCGCGCAGGATCATGCGACCTTCCTCGGCGGTGACGCACCGCTGAAATACTCCAGAAATGCTGCGCTTGTAAAGCTCGTTGTTGATGATGGTGAAGGACTTGCAGCAGCGCACCAGCATGCGTGCCTCTGTCTCGTCCATTGGCAGGACCTATCGCTCGAGGTAGTTAATGTATGGTTACGTCCAGTCCCCAGCATCGGAGACGACTACGACTAGCACGGAGTCGGGTACGGGTGGCACGGTGATGTCGATCTCCCAGGGTACTCGCACCGACGAGTGGGTGAGGATGTCTAGGAAGACGCTAGCTGAGGTGGCAGTCGCTTGGAACCAGGCCTGGCCAATGCGTCTGCTTCTTCATTCTTACGCCTGTCGACCCATTCGACGATGTGGCTAGAGAAACCGGTGCCAGCCTGGTCTACTGCTCGCTTATAGGCGATCATGTTGGTGTCGGTGGCGTCGCAGGTGCCGGAAGTTTGGCTGGCGACGAGGTTGGAGTCGCCGAAAAAACGCAACCTTTCTGCGCCCATCTCTTTTGCGATGCGCATGCCGTGGAGGAGTGCCTCGTACTCGGCCATGTTGTTGGTGCAGGGCTCGAATTGTAACTGCAGGACGTATCTCACGAAGTCGCCCTTTGGTGAGATGAGGATGATCCCTGCTCCCGCTCCTTCGAGGTTCTTGGAACCATTGAAGTACAGGGTCGGTTTGCCGGGGAGGTTGGCTGCTGAGCTTCCTCCCAATCGACGAAGAAGTCACCCAGCGCCTGAGATTTGACTGCGCGATGCGGCTCGTAGGTGATGTTATGGACGCCGAGTTCGACTGCCCACTTGGCGACTCGGCCGGTTGCGTCGCAATTGAGAATGATGTCGGCGAGTGGCGTTGAGGCGACGACCTTGATGGGGTGCTCGTGGAAGTAGGGGGCGAGTCGCCGCTGGGCCCTGAGTACGGCATACACTAGCTTCTGGTAGTGCAGGTACCGCCGCTTCGACTCGGTTAGGGCCTCGCTGATGTAATACACTGGGCGCTGAGTGAGCTGCACTTTTCCCTTCTTACTTGCGCACGATTACCATGACTGCGTTTATGGCGCGATTGGACGCATCGACATAGAGCAGCATGGTTTCTTGTGGTAGCCGAGTGGCGAGGATGGGAGCGTTTCTCAGGGCGTTCTGGAGGTCTTCTAGGGCCTTCGTATGCCGCCGTCCACTCGAATGAGTCTGATTTCTTCAAAAGGTGGTAGAGTGGCATGGCTTTGTCGCTGAGTCGGGGGATGAAACGACTGAGTGCTGCGACTCGACCGACGAGTTTCTGCGCGTCGAGCAGGCAGGTTGGTCTCTTGGTTCGCATAACCGCGGATGTTTTGTCTGGTTTGGGCTCGATGCCGCGCTTGGAGATGACATAGCCGAGTAGCTGTCCAGAGGGGTGATACGTCTCAAACGTATCTATAATTTCTTATGCTCCATGCTAGTTTTATGAAATACTCACATGTTTTATATACACTTTATATCATTTTGATGCATTTTCCGGCACTAACCTATTAACAAGATGCCGAAGCGCCAGTTCCTGTTTTCTGCTGTTTTTGGTTTCAGAAATCCTACACGGAAATATTCTCGGAATTGGACGAAACAAAAGCCCACGGTCTTATTTTCCACGGAGCCTTCCAGAAGTCCGAAGAGGAGACGAAGAGGGGCGACGTGGCGGCCACACCCTAGGGGGACGCGGCCCCACCCCTGGCCGCGCCGCCCTATGGGGTGGGCCCCTCGAGCGTCCCCCGACTCTGCCCCTTCGCCTATTTAATCTCTTCGTCGCGAAAGCCCTAGTACCGAGAGCCACGATACGAGAAAACATACTGAGACGCCGCCGCCGTCAACCTCATCTCGGGAGGTTCTGAAGATCGCCTCCGGCACCCTGCCGGAGAGGGGAATCATCACCGGAGGGCTCTACATCACCATGCCCGCCTCCGGACTGATGCGTGAGTAGTTCATCCTTGGACTATGGGTCCATAGCAGTATCTAGATGGTTGTCTTCTCCTCTTGTGCTATCATGTTTAGATCTTGTGAGCTGCCTATCGTGATCAAGATCATCTATTTGTAATGCTACATGTTGTGTTTGTTGGGATCCGATGAATATGGAATACTATGTCAAGTTGATTATTGATCTATCATATATGTGTTGTTTATGATCTTGCATGCTCTCCGTTGCTAGTAGAGGCTCTGGCCAAGTTGATACTTGTGACTCCAAGAGGGGGTATTTATGCTTGATAGTGGGTTCATGCTCCATTGAATCTGGGACAGTGACAGAAAGTTCTAAGGTTATGGATGTGCTGTTTTTTTTTGAACTTAACTACTGCAGGGGAGCCCCCCACAGCCTTTTATTACTCATCAAAAAATATGTACAAGAGTCTAAAGAATATGTACAACAACTACCTACCTACTAATTACAACAAGTTGTCAATCCATGATGACAAAAGACCTACAGAGCTCTCCTTTACCCTATGCTTAAGAAGGGTAACATCTGTAATGAAGCCAGATTTCCAATTCCTGAATGATGGCTGCATGCCTCTAAAGATCTTATTATTCCTTTGTTTCCAAATGTTCCAGCATGCCAGAATTATAATTTCTGTAAAACAGGGGCCTTTGAATCTTCTCTTAGTCTCTTTTAACATCTCTGGCCCAGAACCATATACCCAATTAACTTGCAGATATATCCAAATTCTCACACTGAACATACACTCAAAAAATAAGTGTGACCAATCCTCCAATGCATGGGTACTGCATAATACACAGCTGTGATCAGATGTGACATTCCAGTGTCTTCTTCTAAGCATATCCTTTGTATTGATACGATCATGCACAATTAGCCAAGCAAAGAACTTGTGCTTTGATGTACACTTACTCTTCCAGATCCATTGAGATGGAAAATGAGAGGGAATATGTTGGTAGGTTAATCTGTAGACTTGACTAGGAACAAAATCTCCATTTTTGTTACATGAAATGAGCCATTGATCTTGATTCTCCGATGTGACAACACCTCTCAAAATGCTCTGCAATATTCTGAACTCGTCTGAAGCTTCATTTGATAGAGGGAGATGAAAAGCTTGTGCAGGATCAGAGATCTGTAATGCCTCATTTACCGAGATAAGTTTATCCTTGACAAATGAAAAAAGTCTTGGGAACCTTTCATCAAAGAACATATTTTTCCAATTATCCGTCCAAAAGAGAATTGTCTCTCCATTCCCCAAACTGCAATGTGCCATTTTCCTATAAATATCACTTAACTTCATAATATTCCTCCACCAAAAGGAACCACGAGATAGTAGCTGCATGTGGGACTTCCTTATAATAATAAGAGTTTCGAATTAACTTGACCCAAGGGAGATCCACATTGTTGTAGAATTTATGCAATTGCTTCAACATAAGACATTTATTCTGAATTTTCAGATTAATGATACCCAAGCCACCCTTGTTTTTTGGTTTACAAATCATCTCCCAAGAAGCCAGAGAGTGTGCCTTATCATCATCTTTTTTCTTTCTCCACAGACAATTCCTTCTAGCTCTATCAATTATCTCAATTGCTCCATCTGGTATATCCAGTGTACTAAGATAATGTATGGGCATTGATGACAATACAGAATTGACCAGGATTAACCTGTCACCATATGATAAGAAAGAGGATGAAGCGGTGAGCCTTCTTTCAATTCTATCGGTTAGAGGAGATAAATCTCTTATTGTTGGCTTAGTAGTGCCCATAGGAATGCCAAGATATGGGAAGGGCATTGATGCAATAGAACATTGTATTTGTGTTGACAAAGCCTCGGCTTCGGCTTGAGATATGTTGATAGGAATAAGTGATGATTTGTGGTAATTAACTTTGAGTCCGATAAAGCGAGAATATTCCTCCAATATTTCTTTCAATACTTGTAGCTGATTTGCCTCGGCTGGCAACATTATAATGGTATCATCTGCATATTGTACAATAGGGTAATCATTACTGCCTCTATTGGGAATTGGAGCCTTCAATCTTCCTTCTCTGAAAGCATAATTCACATAGCTTTGCAACAGGTCACCACCAAGAACATACAACAAAGGAGAGAGAGGATCACCCTGCCTGACCCCTCTTCTACACAAGAAAGGTTTCCCAGGAACACCATTTAAAAGGATAGCAGAAGAACCAGAAGTCAGAATTTCTTTAACCCACTGAATAAAAGTTGCATCAAAACCTTTAACTTCCATTATCTTGATGATAGCCTTATGCTCAATTGTATCAAAAGCCTTTTCAAAGTCTAATTTAAGTAGAATCACTTTTCTCTTGGATTTATGACATTGATGCAAATATTCAAAAGTCCAAGCTAGACAGTCCTGAATGGTTCTCCCTCTTATAAATCCATATTGATTTTCATGAATGCAACTTTTGATTTGTAACTGTAACCTGTTGGCAGCCAACTTTGTCAAAAATTTGAGACATGTATTCGTTAAAGAAATTGGCCTAAAATCATTCACTGTCTCGCGGGGACAAATTCTTTGGAATCAAGGTTATGTATGAACTATTAATACTCTCCGGGGGGGCTTGTCCTTTGTGAAAATCCCTACACGATTAATGAAGTCATCCTTGATTATATTCCAGCATTTCTTGACAAACATTCCATTAAACCCATCAGGCCCAGGAGCTCTATCAGTTTTCAAATGCTTCAAGACTCCCTCAATTTCCTCTGTGGTAAATTCCTTAGACAGAATATCCAAACCTTCCACTGGTGTAATCAGATGTGATATACTGGTTTGTGTTGCATTATCATTTGTAACTCCCATTCTATTTCTATAACAAGCCCACAATGCATTAGCTTTCTGGTTATGTTCCACCAAAGGATTTCCTTGCTCATCCTTTATTACTGATATAACATTATGCCTATATCTTTCAGTGGCCTTTGCATGGAAAAATTTGGTGTTTTCTCCTCCTAATTTAATCCATCTGACTGTACACCTATTCTTCCAATAGTTTGATTGTATACTCAAAAGTTTCTTCAAATGTGTCTTGACAATATTCCTAAAATTAAATTCAGCTCTATTCAAATCTCTGGAGTCTTCCAAATTATCAAAGAATAGGATAACTTTATTACATTGTTCAATAAGTATCTTCAAATGTGATAGACCTTTCCCCCATTTCTTCAAAGCATATCTAAGATTCTTGAATTTTGCAGTTAGCACTGAAGACACACTCTTCTTATTTACTGGCATATTCCAAGCATTTGCAACCACCTCCATAAATCCTGGCTGCTCTAACCAAATATTCTCAAATCGAAAGATCTTTGCCTTTGGTATAGAAGTAGAGATAGATACCACACAGGGAGTATGATCGGAGGTGGATTTTGCAAGTGGAAAAACCATTGTATTAGGAAATCTCAATGTCCACTCACAAGATGTAAAAAACCAATCTATTTGCTCCAAGAGTGGAGTAGCTTGCATATTGGACCAAGTGAATCTTCTCCCCTTTAGAGGCAGTTCCAATAAACCCAAATGACTTATAATATTATTAAAGAGAAAAATGTACTGCCATATCAGCTCCGGGTTTATTCCTATTATCCACTGATCTCATGAAATTAAAGTCTCCAAGAAGTAACCAATTATCATGCACAGGAATATCCAAATCAAATAACCATTGGACAAATTCATCCCTCATAACCCCTCTACAAGGTCCATAAACAGTAATCATAGTCCAAGTTTCAGCAGTGTGAGCAGAAGCAAATTGCATTCTAATAGCCGAATGAGTTGTTTCTATTAAAGTGCCCATAAAAACCTTACTGTTCCAAAGCACAATAATACCTCCAGAAGCACCAATGGAAGGCACAAACACAAAACGATCAAAACGTTTAGGGCAAAAAGTCCTGATAAATGAGTGTTCAAAATTTTCACATTTGGTTTCTTGCAAGCATATAATGGCACAATTGCTCTCATCAATCTTGTTGTATACAGACTAGTCTCTTGTCTTTGTCATTTAAGCCTCTAACATTCCAACAAAGCACATTCCAATCAACCTTCAAATTTGATGAACTATTCATTGAAAACCAAGCTGATAACAGACCAAAGTGATCCATACATAGCGAGGTCACGAAAGAGATTTCATTACCACATGAGTACTTAGAATGTCATTACGAGATAGTGATTAAAATAACAAGGTGTGCATTCTCAAAAGCCTCCTCATGGACTGACGAGAAAAGCTACACTGATTGCATTACAAATTCTTTCAATCATCATTACTGCTTGATGTGGTGCCCTTGGAATCATCAGAATTAGCCATAAGCCTCTCCTCTGTCAATTCTTCTTCTGATATCTGCAACTGTCTACCAATGTGTTGCAGGGTTGGTACTGGTATGAAAGGAACCACCTCTTCCTCTGCTTCATCAGGCTTGGATGCTTGTGCCTTCTTCCTTGTTGTGCTTTTATCCTTCATGAATTCAAACTTGTACCCACCAGTCTTAGCCATGTGCCTTGTACACCTCCTAAGCTGAATTCTCGGTCCAGTCCGAGCCGTCCTTTGGATCGGTGAACAAAGAGACACCAGTAGAAGATCTCTTATCCTTATTCCTCCAAGTATGCTTCTGAATACTCATCTGAGCTTTAAGAGCACTCCTTGTGACCCTAGAGCTTGGTGGGATGACTTTCTTGCCTTTCCTGGTTACCCCTTTTCTAACAAGAGGTTCTGTATCAGCAGGAGCCATGAAGCAATTATTCACGCAGCTGAAGTTGTCATTAGAACACTTAAGCCAAGCAAGCTTATTGATTATTACTTGCAGCAGGAATTGTGTGCATAAACATGCTAGGAATTAGATCCTTAGAGATTTTATCCAATAATATTCCCTTTGGCAATATAGGGCCAACAACCAGCCCATCCATGCAATTTTTATAGCTGGGAAATTGTCTGTCCAAAAAGGAGATAAGGTCTTTGTCCAAAACGAGAAAATTGAAGCTCAATTGTGTTGACAATCATCTGTTGAGGCCCTGCATCATATTAAGCGATCCCTACGAACTTGATGAGTCAATAACAGTGACTCATTGAGCTGCTGAATTTCATGCTCCACTGCTTGCTCTAGAACATTGTCGAGTTGCTTGCACTTCCTCCTGCACTTCCAACATCTGATCTTGATCATTGCCTAGGTCACGATCCAAAAGAATGCGTGGATCTTGAAAGCCCCTGCTCTGGAGGTTGCACTTGTTCGGGAATATTGATAGGCATAGGGTCATTCCAACCAATTTCGGGATATTGTGGGAGCACAAAGTTGTTCAAGTTTGGCAAGAGCTGTCCGAGGCAATGGATGGGGGTTACCATTGACGAGGCATCGATCCTCATCATTGGGCGAGCATCGGCAAAATCAGCGGTTAAAATATAGCAAACGAGCGAGTCCATGATTCCTTGATCCCACCAACGAGAGGCAAATTTGGTGAACACTACATCCACGAGGGACGGTTGCTTCGAAGAGAAAGCTACATAACAAATCGTCCTCTCAAGCGAGCATCATCTTGATGCCAATGCGGTAACTTCCCAAAAGAGCGATGGCATTAACTAAGTCATAATCCGTCCTAAAATCCAAAGGGATGCTAAGGAACATAAGCCAACCACGACGAAATCCACTGAACAGCTCTATGGTTATCCCTATCATCATGGTTCAAGAATCGAACGAAAACCCCTTGCTGTGTATCGATAAGGTACATGATTCACCGAAGCAGTTGTAGCGGCGAGGCTTCGCGATCGATAAAAAGCTAGCCCCAATAAACAAGGTTGGACTTCCTCCACAGTGCGTTGCAGATGATCTTCGATGAAATTCCGTACCTGTTGCCTCCAATGCGGGATCAAAGGAGCTGGCGGCGGAGGTAAAAGCTCAGCGACGCAGATGTTGTCATGGCGCCGAGGTGGATCGACCGAAGGACTGTAGAAAGTCCTGGGTAGACGGGTGGGGCCGCCATCGATGATTTGATGTCCATGCGGCAGCCAAGGCGTAGGATCAACCTCGTAGTTGGCCATGGTCGGAGCACTCGACGGCGGTGGCAGCGGAGAAGACGATGGCGGACAAACAGGGGAAGAGGACTCTACAGGAGGTACTTGTGTACATTTAGCAATAAGAATAGAATCTGAACCGGCCCTCCTCCCTTGGGTAACCGACTCCAGGTGGGAATCATTGTCTAAACCGACCAGGGGTTCATTAATTACACTGTTACCTTCCCGAGGCACCCATTTAAAAGACTTACTGTGCTTCCACTCAAAACAGTCTTTCCGAAAATGACCATATCTGAAACAAAAACGACATCTGACTTTCCTTGTGCACTCCTTGGCATTATGTCCCATAGATAAACACCTCGAGCACTCCCAAACTTCATATGCCATATCATCAACCAATTTTTCCAAGGCAATATATCCATGTGGATCCTCTATAGGCTTAGCAGGGTCTGGATTTTCCATTAAACAATCTTTAACACCTGAAGTACTTGCAATATTTGTACTGTTAACAAGATCAACCATAGGACTCTTAAGCTTGGCTCCAATCTTCTCTTGCACAAAATCAAAAGGTTTTGCTGAACCAAAATGCAATGGTGGTGCTGTGGATGTCACATGTGTAGGTGGCAAAATCACACCAGGAACAAAAGAAGGTTTTTGATATCCTTGACAAGCAGTGTATTCAATGGAGTCTGAGAAAGACAACTTCTTCGGAGGAGCATCTTTTGCCTTCAAGATAGATTTTGGCCTTCCCTGCTTCAATGCATTCATGCCAAGATGAACCCTTTTTTTACCAGGACTCACAAGTGTCCAAGATTGCTGATTTTCATTTTGCCATTGTTGAAATTCTCTCTGCCAATTTGGTCCACCTCTTCCCCAGAGATGGAAAAAACACTTAAACTGCTTGCAAGCAAAACTCCTCAGATTAAAAAGGTGAAAACCAACATTCTTGGTGGACACACAAAAGGAGAAGACTCGATCACGAAGCAGTGAAACCTTAAGATCTCCACTGAAACCCCCAGTTGCTGCTTCTAGAGCAATGCTCACTGAACTTTCATCTAACTTAAAAGAAGCTCTTCCAAAAGAAACCACCATGATGAAATTTCCAGAGCTAGCCGAAGGATGCACTGATCTGGCAAAATTAGTGTAGCAATAGTTTGCAACTTTGAGACCCGGGCTATAATCCAACTCCTTGGCTAAACTATAATGATTTACTTGAGAAGAATCATGATGATTTTTCATATCAGTAATAGTATTGGAAACCGTGCCAAGATCTGCATGGGCCATGCACTTATCTGTAGTACTAGCAGAGCTTATGAGCTGACCCATACGGACCACATGAATAGGAAAATGTAATTTTGCTCCCACAGAAAAATTATCCTTTGACTCCTTATATCTGCAACCAATAATTTTACCTTTTGCATCAAGAAGAGAGATCCATCCATCCTTCACAGAAAGAGACAGAGTGCCATCATATGCCTTCATCCTTCCACGATCAAGATCTTTGTGCGTAGAGTAAGTGATCTTCCAGGTCTTAGAAGGTGGAGTGAGCTCTGATATAGAGGGTTTAACCGTAGGATGAATGGCCGAAGCATTGACAACAAGGTTGGCTCTAGATTTGGCTTCAAAACTTGCAGGATCTACAACCTCGAGCATACTTCTCGGAAGGAGTAAATCCATTTGAGACATCACATACCTTTGCCTTCACGGGGGGTTTTATCCTGGATCTTGATCACATGATGAGGGAAAGTTATATAGGAACCTTTTTGAATCACCTCCCCTTCATACAAATATCGAGATGCAACAGAAACGCCAAAAGAATCCACAAGAGCCAGCATAGAACGAGAGTGGCAATCGGAAACAAGAAGTTCACCGTCCTTAGGACGGAAGTTCACCAGATCCAGATCTTGGACGCTGCGGAATGAGACCTTCCAAGACTCCATCGGGGTAGATCCCATCAGATCCAGCCGTAGAAAAACCAGAACGGAGAAACCAAACAGCAGAGAAGAGAGACGCAAGAAAATTGTGTGGAGGAAGGGGACCAGAGATCGGAGAGATCACTGGCAAAGGTGGCTAGGGTTTAGTCGCCGGAGGTGGAGGTGGAGACGTCGCCATGGTTGGTGTGCTGATGGCAGACTGACTTCCTGTTGGTTCCGGTGCTGTAGCTAGGACTGGTGAGTTGTGTTGTGTTGTAAAACAACAATGCTTTGTCTAAGGATATTTGTATTGTTTACATTACGCACAGTACTTAATGCAATTGTCTGTTGTTTGCAACTTAATACTGGAAGGGGTGCGGATGCTAACCCGAAGGTGGACTTTTTAGGCATAGATGCATGTTGGATAGCGGTCTATGTTCTTTGTCGTAATGCCCTAAGTAAATCTCATAGTAGTCATCATGATATGTATGTGCATTGTTATGCCCTCTCTATTTGTCAATTGCCCAAGCTGTAATTTGTTCACCCAACATGCTATTTATCTTATTGGAGAGACACCACTAGTGAACTGTGGACCCGGTCCATTCTTTTACATCTGAAATACAATCTACTGCAATCATTGTTCTCTGCTGTTCTTTGCAAACAAATATCATTCTCCACACATACGTTTAATCCTTTGTTTACAGCAAGCCGGTGAGATTGACAACCTCACTGTTAAGTTGGGGCAAAGTACTTTGATTGTGTTGTGCAGGTTTCACGTTGGCGCCGGAATCCCTGGTGTTGCGCCGCACTACACTCCTCCACCAACAACCTTCACGTGGCCTTCATCTCCTACTGGTGCGATAACCTTGGTTTCTTACTGAGGGAAAACTTGCTGCTGTACGCATCACACCTTCCTCTTGGGGTTCCCAACGGACGTGTGCTTGACGCGTTATCAAGGGGACCCCAAAGGTGCACTTCAGGGGGTTGAGTTTGATCTGGTAGCACCGTAGATTGGCGAAGGATTCGGTAAGGTCGGCGACTAGGTCGTCTTGCCGAGTCGACTTCACCACCACGTCGTCGATGTAGACGTGGATGTTGCGAACGATCTGGCTCTCGAGGCAGCTGTTCATGCACCGCTGGTAGGTGGCTCCAGCGTTCCTGAGGCCGAAGTTCATGGTTGTGTAGCAGTAGGCACCGAGTGGCGTGATGAACGTTGTTTTCTCATGGTCCTCGATTGCCATCTTGATTTGGTTGTACCTGGAGTATGCATCGAGGAAGCATAGCGACTCCGAGCCCACGACATCATCGATAATCTGGTCGATTCGCGGGAGGACGAATGGGTCCTTGGGGCAGGCACGATTGAGGCTTGTGTAGTCTATACACATTCGCCACGTCTTGTTGTTCTTCAGCACCAGGACTGGGTTCGCCAGCCATTTGGGGTGCTTGATTTCCATGATGAAGCCGGCGGCAAGTAGCCGGTTCACCTCTTTGGCGATTGTGCGTCGGCGTTCTTCACCCACGGGTCGCATCGTTTGCCTGACGGGACGTGCGGTGGGATCAACGTGGAGTTTGTGCTCAGCAAGTTCTCTCAGGACACCTGTCGGCGGTGTTGTCGTGTTCCGCGGCGATGACGGCGTCAGTGAGCTTGGCGCCGTTGTCCTCGCACTCCAGAGCCAGGTCCGGGTCACCGTTGACAGTGATGACGCCGCGTGGCCCGGGCATCTTCATCATGTTGTAGGCGTAGTGAGGCATAACCATGAACTTGGCGAACACCTGGCGGCCGAGGACGCAGTGGTATGGGCTGCGGAAGTTGACCACCTTGAAGGATATCCGCTTGGTGCAGTAGTTTGCCGGCATGCCGAAGCTTACCGGTAGCGTGATCCTGCCGACTGGAAAAGCGTTCCGTCCGGGGACGATGCCGTGGAAGGTGACACTTGTGTGCTCGAGGCGCGAGTCGGGCAGTCCGAGCCGCCGGAAGGTGTCGTAGTACATGATATTGATGGAGCTTCCTCCATCCATCAGGGTCTTCGGGAGCCAGTACTCGGCGACCTTCGGCTTGACGATTAGCGCCACCCGCCCTGGGTACTCGATGTGTGGGGTGTGATCCTCGCGGCTCCACGTGATGCTTTGCTCAGACCAGTTGAGCCAGTGGGGAATGTCGGTGATGACTGCGTTGACGGCGACTGCGCGTGCGAGCACCTTCTTGTCGCGGCGGTCGCCGACCCCGGTGATGGTGTGGAGCGAGCCAACGCTGCAACCAAACCCGTCCTCCTTGGGTTGGTCCTGGTCCTTGTTGCGGTCCTTGGTGTGGTTGCCGCCACCGTTCTCCTTGGCGCGGCGGGCCTTCTCATTCTGCTTGAGGGAGAAGCAGTTGACGGTCATTTGTGTGGAGGGCTTGCCCTCCTTACTGTGGTAGATGCACGGGGCGTCCAACAGGCTGTGGGCGTCAAAGCGCTTGCCTGGGGGGCAATCTTCTCTTGGGCCGCGGTTGTCGCGGTGAGAGCACTTGTGGTCGCGCTTCCTGAAGTCGGCGTTGGCGACGAACTCGGAGCTACCGCCATCGGCGCGGAGTTTGCCGCTGCTGGGGCGAGTGAAGCGGTAGTCGTCGCGGCGAGTGTCCGCTCGGATAGGGCGGCGATTGCGCCGTTGCCCGTACTCGTCGTCTGAGTCGATTGTAGGGTCTTCATTAGCGTAGCGCTGGGCTATATTGAACAGCTCAGCCATGGAGAAGCGGTCACGGCTGTGGCGCCTGAGCTTGGCACCGAGTGGCTCGTAGCGGCAGCACCGTCGGAAGCAGTAGATCGCCGTGTCGGTGTTGATGCCGCTTGAGGTCGTCCACATGTCCTGCCACACCTGAACCCACCGGCGAGTTGATTCGCGGGGCCCTTGGATGCAGCGGTCTAGGTCTTCGATGGTGGTGGCCTGGGTGTACGCACTGGCGAAGTGCTAGATGAAGGCGGCGCGGGCCTCCTCCCACGAGTTGATGCTGCTTGGGGGGAGGGTGTTAAACCATTGGCGATTGAGCCTATCCATCATGAGGGGTAGGTATCGAGCGGCGAGCAGCTCGGAGTAGCCTTGGATGCCCATCGCCATGGTGTACGAATCAATCCAGACCGTAGGATCGATGTGGGTAGCGTACTTCTCGATGTCGCGGGGACCCTTGAACCCCTGAGGATAGGGCTCGCCCCTAATCATGGGGCCGAAGCAGGTTGGGCCGACCTGGTTGAATGCGCTTTAGCGAGGGGGCTCGTCCACGTAGTGCTCGTTCAAGCGGTTGCGCGCTCGCCAAGCTTGGTCATTGATGATGTGCGTGCGTGCGTCGATTGGCTTCCCGTTGGCGGCGAACATCGCCCGCGGGGGGCGCGGCTCAACTCGGTTGTTGGACGAGTGAGCAGCGCGCGGTGCGGGGGGTGGACAGTTGTTGATGTTGGCGACTTCTCGATTCGCCGCTGCAGAGAATGCAGCGCGACTGGCCTAGGAGCGTGAGTAGAGCCATCCTTGGGAGTCCACCGCGGCGTGCTGCTGCTCCAGGGCCTTGGCGACCAGGGCTTTGGCATGCTGGACAAAGATGGCGCCCTCTCCTATCTCTGGGAGGTTGGCGAGGGCGGCTTGCGCGGAGGCCATGTTGTTCGCTGGTGACGAGTGCAGGGGTAGACCGTTGGCGTCGACTTCTGGAGGCGGGATTGTCCGGCCCCCGGGTAGCGGTGGTGGTGGTGGAGGTGGCGGTGGCTCGCCGTGCGCTACTCAGCCAGCGGCAGCTCGACTTGACTCTGGGATGCCGTGGTTCTGGATATGGATGGCTCGGACCTCTCCGTCTAGGTCTTCGAAAGTTGAGGCGAGCGGAGGGGAATCCCTGATCGCGGGCTCGCTCCATGTGCGCACGGTTGCGCTGCTGGCGATACTGGGAAACGGCTCTCACCGAATCTTGCTCGAGGCGGAACTTCTGCCTTTCGGCCAGCTCTTTCTTCCTCTGCTCCTCGAGGGCCGCTCGGTGCGCCTCGATCTCAGTCGCATTCGCGGTTGCGGGGAGGGGCGTGGAGAAGGGGTCGGGCGGAGGAGGCACCTCATCGCCAGTCGCCATGAAGACGGCGGTGGGGTATTGGTAGTGTGGGGCGTCGATGGAGTCGGACTCGGAGTCGCTGTCGAAGAGAGGGAGGATGGTGTTTTCCTCGAAGTCGCTTGGGTGGGAGACTAAGGTGATGGAGTCCCCGAGTGACGCTGCGACGATGGATCCGGCGACCGATGCCGCGGCCGCCGAGTCGGCGTCGTCCTCCATGGCCGACTCGTCTCCGACATGCACCTTGCCAGAGAGAGGGCGAGTAGCGGTGAGGAGTTGCCCCGGCGCGTAGGGGTCGTGTAGTTGTTCCGCGCGAGCCTCGGTGGGGTCGCTAACACCGGCGAGCCCGACGAAGAGGTTGATCGTGCCGACCGGCACCATCCAAGCGTGGGAGAGGGGCGATGAAGCCGGGCGGTAGGTGCTCGGCTACATGTGGAAGAAGTTGACCGTGGTGATCATCCTGCCGGAGGCGACCGGTCGGCATGTAGGCAAGTAGGGCCTCGCCATAGCTCGGAGGCCAGATGTCCCATGCCCCACGGTGGGCGCCACTGTCGTGGATATGACCACGGCAGGTGCTACAGGGTGCAGCACTTCGTTGATGCGGGGGCAAGGAGACACAACCATCTGCGGAGTGAGGTGCACAAGACGCAAGGTTTTACCCAGGTCCAGCCCCTCCGGAGAGTAAAAGGCCTACGTCCTGCTAGATCTTTTACTCGGTGGAGAATTACAATGGGGGGGGGCTCAGTCGGCGACTACGCCAAGATCAATGAGGGGAGATTGGATCCAAGATGGTCTGTCTTCTAGGGTCTAGCTCGGGGGTTTATATAGGCACCCTCGATCTAGGGTTACATGAGGATAAGTCCGAATCACATCAGTTGCTACTAATCCGGGATCCGTCGCTCCTCTTGCCATTAATCTCCTCCTCTAGTCGCATGGGCTTGGCGTCTAGTCGACCCATCCAAGGGTTTTAGCCCAGTCGCTCCGGGGCCTGGGAGTTTCGGGCCAGTCGCAACAGGGCCTAGGCACCCAGTCGTGCGGGCGACTGGAAGCCTCCTTGGGCCCTTTACTCCATGGTGAGTGAGATTGGTGATACACCCCCTAAGGCATATCCCCATCATAGACTTACCAAGAGTGCACATTTTATATCATTAAATCAGAAAAATACTTCAGAAAAGCTTGTGGATATCTATGTCAAGGAGATAGTTAGCAAACATGGAGTACCAAAGAAGATAGTCTCAGATATAGGTTCAATCTTCACGTCAGCATTTTGGAAACAACTCCAAGAAGCTCTAGGATCCAAGTTGGATTTTAGCACGACATATCATCCACAAACCGGAGGACAGACGGAGAGAACAAACCAAATACTTGAAGATATGCTTCGAGCTTGTGCTCTAGACTTTGGAGGCTCATGGGAGGATCATTTACCATTAGCACAATTTTCATACAACAATAGTTATCAAAGTAGTATTCAAATGGAACCATATGAAGCACTTTATGGAAGGAAGTTGTCAACACCCGGATTTTTAAGTCCAGATGCCTATTCTGCCATTCCTCGCAATCCCAGGAATATTGTTTTTGCGAGACATAATAGATTGATATCACAGCACATCATTCATTACAACACATAATAGTCTTACAACTTAAAGGATCACATGATCCAGTCTCATTACAATAATAGATGATCTATTGATCAATTACAAAACACATAGAGGAAGTGAAGTAGCGTAGTAGTAGTCCATCTATTCCACAGGCAACTGTTGTCGTCAGGAGTGGTCCTAGTTGTCGTAGACGTCCTGCTGTCCATCTTCCTCGTACTGCTGTTCCTCTTCATAGTCTGGCCATTTGAATAGCCAGGGACAAAGCCATGAGTACTTTAAAGTACTCGCAAACTAATACTAGTGTAAACACTATCAATTGTAGTAATGGGGTGCTAATCTCTAAGTTTATTTGCATAAAGCCAGTTTTATTTCGTAAGCAGTTATTTAAACAAAAACTCCTCATTTGCCTAACTAAACTCAAGGGGGAACATTAGTGTCATTCCCACAACTCAGTGGTGATTCAAAGTCAAAGTCATAGTTCAAACTTCAAGTCACAAGTCACCATTCATATTTTAGAAAAGTTCTGATGACGGAACAGTATGGCCTTTCCAACTGTCCATGACCGCGGACGCGGCTATTCGAATAGGTTTACACTCTACAGAGGTTGTACACTTGTGCCACAACAATTGCAATAGTTCGTCAGGGGTAACTGGCCCTGATTTATCGCACTCAGTGCGCGAACTACCAATCATAATTAACCTTTCACTTACATACCCTAGTATAGGCACCTCTCCCCATGAGCTTGGCCTCCCGGTGAGAGCAAACCGCCAACCCGGGAACTGCACAGGGCTTGGGTAGGACATTCACCTCATTTTACGTCATGTCACTTTCAAGGGAGGCAGCCTCGGCATAACCCCTATGACGCTTGTTCAGAGGAAACCCATACTAAAATACATAAGTTTCAAGTTAAGCCTTACCCAGATTCAGGTATTGTGGGGATACTTAAGAATTGGAATGGTATCGCATCCGAACCCAACCATCAGTTTTTGGTAAATTTCACCAAGTCATTCACAAGTCATATTCACCTTCAAAATATTTAAATAGAATGACTCATCATTCCAAGGTTTTCAAAGTCATTGGTTTTCACAAGTTCCCATCTAGAGTAGTCAATTTTAGTTTAGCACTAGCAACTAGTCATGAGGGGTGATAATCAACTTGTATTGCTCTAGGCTAAGTTTGATGCTCTTGTACTACTCCATAACTAAACCAAGTGAATCATGAATCAAAAAGTAACTTTGATAAATCAAAATCAATAAAGCTTGTAGAGTAAAAACTGGGGATAGGACCATTAAGCATAAAGTAAAATGTGGTGATGCCTTGCTCTTGTAGAGCTTTGCACCTGGCAAGAATATTATCTTGCAACAATCTAAATTGCATTAGTCTAGCTTGCATTGGTAATAGCTTTCCTTGATTGGGGTAGTGATCAAAGTTCACTTCTTCTTCTGGGTAGAATACCTCCTCCCCTTGATAGTCTCCGGTACTAGCGTCTATAAACGAATACGAGGATACAAACACCAAATCAATAATTAAAGAACCTAAATAGCCTTAATGGCTCAATCAAGATGGTATAGCATCATCATCTACCTTACTCAACATTTGACTAGGGTTTCTTCTTTAGTGTTTAGAAAACAACTCCTCTTATTGAATTAGGGTTTTCTCTTTAGTTCTTTGGAGAAATAATTTCCTCTCATTGAATCTTTTTAAGATTTAATCTCCTCAAATAGCAAGGTAGGATCACATGTTGACCAAGGTCAACACTTCACACTTACCATTTGAGAAACATGAATTAAATGAGGTTCCATACCTCATACCATTTAAATCCTATTTGATTTAATATCCTCAAGTGAGCAAACATGAGACCATGCAACAAGGGTCATCTCATTTCTTCATAACACTTGGGAATATGACTTAAATGAGGTGCTACACCTCATAGATTTAAAATCCTAAATTTGAGAATAATTTAAATGGGCTAGTATTGACTACATAGCCAATTTTTGATTCTAGCCCATGATCATATGAAGTAACTATGGTATTTATGGGAGTTGGAATCAACTCAAAATAGTTTATGGTTGATTTTAAATAATTATTTGAAGTTTGAAAATGTACTGATTTGTCATTTTTATTGCAGAGGATCTAGAACACATTTTTAATTGAAACCAGTGGGATTGGTTAGAGCATTTCATAAGCTTTCTAGAACATTTTGAATTACTAAATTTGGATTTGTAGATTTGAAACTATTTAAATTCTAGCAATGTACCAGTATTTGAATTCAGCTAAATTGAATAATTCGATTTTGAATTAAACTGGCTAGGCGGGAAATGCTAACGGGCCGAAGGGGGTTTAAACGGGCCAACCCAGTGAGCTGCCACGCGGGACGAGAGGGGACTGACGGCGGGGTCCACTATCAGCCAGTGTTTCCCCAGCCCGAAGCGGTACATGAGGAGGGTTGTCGGATGAAAAGGAAGATCGACGGCTGAGGGTCGTCCTCTTCCTCAACAGGGCTCGCCGGCGACCTAACCCTACCGGCGGCCAGGGGGGCTTGCGATAGGGGGCTCACCGGCGTCCAACAGGGTCGGCGAGGCGGGCAATCGGCGTTGGAGACGATGGCGAGGCAGAGGGTGGTCGCGACAGTGCTTGGGGTGGAGGAAATCAACGGCTTCGTCGAGCTGCTGCAGCGGTGGGCTCCGGATAGCTCGAGGAGAGCGAGTGAGATGAGGGGAGGCCGATGGTGTGCTCGGATAGCTCGGGGAGGGGCTCTATTTATAGGGCGAGATGGACTGAGGCGGAGCGGGGCAGGTCGTCGTCGACGGTGAGGCTACAACGTCTTAGTGACGTTGGCGAGGGTGGGGCTCTGTTCCTAGTGTCATGGTGATCATGATGCGCATCCAGGCGAGGACAGGGGTGGTCGGGAGCAGGCGGCAACGTCATCGTGTACTGGCAGACCGTGGCGGACGATCGTCGTCCGTGACAACGGCGACAGTGCTCCGGCGAGCCAATGGCGATGTCCAGGGGCTAGCTGGGATCATGGTGAGCAGGTGGGTGAAAGGAGAGGTCGCGAGGTGGTCTGATGCGACGAGGCGAGCAGGTGCACTGGCGTGCCCGTGGCCATGCCCGTGCGCGCGCTGGCGAGGTCGAGGGTGGTGACCACGTCATGGCCTGGCGTGTGTCGTCCTCTCCTGGGCCAGGGCTTGCGCCAGTAGATGCAGGGTGATGAGGTGATCCTCCAGGACATGGTGAGAGAGAGAGAGAGAGAGGGAGTGGAGTGGTGTTGGGCATGGTGGTGAGCATGAGGGCCGGCATGGTCAGGATTTGTGATTCTTTGTGCAAGTATTCGTGTCTCTGAGGGCATAGCACTGGTGTGTGAGGTGAGGCTGAGGGTTTTGACAAGGTGAGCTGGTGGGGAGGGGTCTAGAGCATGCACATTTGATCAAAGCCCATATTGTATGTGACATATGACATGATTTTGGGCATGGTGGTGATGGGAGGTGACCATGCACACTAGGTGAGGTCATGTTAGATGGTTTTGGGCACCAGGTATTGTGGATGAGCACAAGGGGGAGAGAAGTGAGGTAGGCAATAGTGGTTGGAATAGTGGTTGTACCTCTATGTACTTATTTTGATTATTTGCTAAGGGCTCATGTGTGATGAATTTTGATCAATTTTTGTGATGGATGTGTTCTAAATGATGTTGGGAAGCAATGTGTAGCATTGGTTTGAGATTTGGAATGGATTTGTGAAATTTCTAAATTTTGAGGGAATCTAGAATCTGTTTCAACATAGCATCTTGGCTTGACTATTTTGAGCAATGGTCAATGATCTGGTCAAAGTGGTCAACACCAAAGCTGTTCATCTTGATGAGGTCTTGGATGAGGTGCAAAGAGTTGTTAGGGTTTGGTTTAATAATCTCTTAATAAAAGGGCTCAAAGTGGGTATGTTGTTAAAAATATCTTATGTGACCATCATCATATGTGAGTTGGAAATTTCATTTATTTCCATTTTCATTTGGTTTTCTTGACCCAATTGATGTTGTTGAGTGTTGAAATTGTATAGAGGAGTGATCCAACCATTCACCACAAGTCTTAGGGTCAAGATCCTCAAATTCACAAATTTGCTATTTACTCGCATATGCCTCTATGGCATTTTTATTTTCTTTTTAAATTTACTTTGTTTTCAACTTGGATTTTATTTGTTGAGCACTAGGTAGGGTTGATTAATGTTTTCAAAACATCTACACAAGGTAGAAAGGTCTAAGTAAAAGTTTCACTAAAATAGTCATAGGCACATAGGCCTTTTTCTTATTTAATTTCTTTTTATTTGGTTTTAACTTGGATGGTGAAAAGAGGGGTGAGGTTTAGGGTTTAAGATCATTTCAAAATACTTCAACAAACAATCATGGCAATAGCACAAGAATTAAGCATGCTCACTATGTATCCAACTAAATTTAATAAAAGTTTTTGTTGGTTCCAAATTTTAGAAATAGGGAAATTCATTTTCTTTGTTTTGAAATTTTTGGGATGTTACAAACCCTTCCCCCTTAAACAAATCTCGTCCCGAGATTTTAAGAAAAGTTAGGTTCCTAAGAGAGATTGAGCAATTGGATTAACAGGAAAACATACTTGGCATGGCCTGGGGTGCTTCCCGGGCTTCAGTGGCATTCATGTGGTAGAGGCGGCCGTGGTTGTTGTTCTGGTTCCTTCTAGCGGCGCTGCTGCTGGGCAGGTGCAGCGGTATTGGGGGCAGTCTTGGCAAGCTTCTTGGGGCATTCATTGGAGTAATGACCCACAGTTCCACATTCATAGCAGGTGATCGTCGACTTGTCCTTCGGGGTGACGGGGACAGCGTTGCTTCCCGTCCTTGGGCCAGTGTTGGTGTTGTTGTTGTTCCCATTGTTGTTGTTGTTGTTGTTGTTGTGGTGGTTGTTGTTGTTGCTGTGGTTGTTGTTGTTGTTACCTCCGGGCTTCGGGGGTCCTCCGTTGTTGTGGGCGTAGTTTGGGCGATACGTCTGAGCAGTTGGCTTGTTGTGTCTTGAGGTAAATCCTCCAGGTGAGTTGTTGCGGTACTTCTGGGTATGGTGGGGTCCATTCTGGTTCATCATCATGCGCTTGCGGTTCTCGTTGGCTTGATGCAGCTTCCCTTCCATCTGGATGGCTGAGTCCACCAGGGCTTTCAAGTCAGCGAACGGAATGTTCACTAACACAGTTTGCATCTCGTCATGCAGTCCATTCAGAAATCTTTCCTTCCTCTTCTCATTGGTGTCAGTTTTATCCGGGGCGTAGCTTGACAGAGTAAGAAACCTGTCGCGGTATTCCACCACGGACATCTATCCTGCCTTGTTTGAGTTCCCGGAACTCGTCTCTCATATTCTTGATCAGTCCTTGGGGCACATGATACTTGCTAAACTTCAGCTTGAAGTCTTCCCATGTCATCATTTGTCCCGCATTCATTGCACGGGCACTTGTCCACCAGGCTCTGGCAGGTCCTGACAGGTAGTGGGTGGCGAACAGTACTTTTTCCGCGGCTTCAACTCCCGCAACTTCAAGGTTGTTCTCCATTGTCTGGAGCCAGTCATCAGCGTCAAGTGGCTCTTCGGTCTTGCTGAACATGGGTGGGTTGGTGTTCTAAAAGTTCTTCAGCTTCGATCCAGGGTGATCATGGTTTCCATGGACTTGATTGTTCTGAGCTATCTACTGCAGTGCGGCAATGTTTGCTTGACGTTCAGCTCTCTCGGCTTCGCGGTCTGCCATCATCATTTGCAGCATCTGCATCATTGCGTCCTGGTTGGTGCTGCGGGTTGGTGGGGCCATCTGAACATTGAGATACATGATAAGATAAGAGGGAAATTTCTATGGTTTGTTTGAGTTAAAGTTCAAAAAGGTTCATAACTTGAAAACTTGAGTAGTGTTGAGGGGGTAAAACCAACAACACTTTTTCATTCATACCAAACATCACATATTACAAAGCTAACACACCGTTGGTTTGAAGAACCATTCATCGCTCTACGATACATGGGGATCCTGATACAAACTCACACCTACTCAAGTGCTTTAGTGATACTACTCTTGATGGTGGTTTCTTCATCTTCAGAGGTAATGTGCTTGACGGTCGTTGTCCAACTCCTTGCGGGTCTTGTGCAGCAGAAAGTCCAGGCATGCGACATAGTAGTTCATCTCCGGGTGCGGGGGCATGGTTATTGGTCTTCCCATGGGATCATGTCTTGGGTAGTAGATGAAGCGGGTATTCTTGAGCTTGTTCACATTCTGTCCGCACAGACGGGCAATGGCTTCTTGCATGGCTTTGGCTATTCCATCCTTCCAGGTGTTTCCCGTTACAGAAAACCATATGGTTTCCCATATTGGGGCTCCAAGCTTTCCTCTCAGATCTGCAGTAACTTCCCACCGAGGTGGTCCTCCCGACAGGTTATTGAGGGGTACTCCGAAGAACTCGGGATACAGGCGTCCTAAATATTCCACTAGTTGCTTCAAATCCTTCTCGAACATCAGGTTGCCTCCGTGACCAGGTTGATAGGACTCACATTGGTACTCCATCTATGAGCAATTAGGATAAGTAAGTTAATGAAGTGATCAAGTGTGCAAACTTTTATGTAGTATTGCAAGGAAAATAGAGCATGGATTTTCTTACTTTGAAAAAGATCTCAAGGGTAAGAGTGAGAATAAGTTTTTATAAATATTCACTTCATTGGTTTTTGAAACTAAGTTTTTCAGACGTCCATTCTAACTAGGGTCTCCTAAGGTCAACAATGGCTCTGATACCAACTTGTCAACACCCGGATTTTTAAGTCCAGATGCCTATTATGCCATTCCTCGCAATCCCATGAATATTGTTTTTGCGAGACATAATAGATTGATATCACAACACATCATGCATTACAACACATAATAGTCTTACAACTTAAAGGATCACATGATCCAGTCTCATTACAATAATAGATGATCTATTGATCAATTACAAAACACATAGCGGAAGCGAAGTAGCGTAGTAGTAGTCCATCTATTCCACAGGCAACTGTTGACGTCAGGAGTGGTCCTAGTTGTCGTAGACGTCCTGCTATCCATCTTCCTCGTACTGCTGTTCCTTGATACGTCTCCGACGTATCGATAATTTCTTATGTTCCATGCCACATTATTGATGATATCTACATGTTTTATACACATTATATGTCGTATTTATGCATTTTCCGGCACTAACCTATTAACGAGATGCCGAAGAGCCGATTGTCTGTTTTCGTTGTTTTTGGTTTCGAGAAATCCTACAAAGGAAATATTCTCGGAATTGGACGAAATCAACGCCCAGGGTCCTATTTTGCCACGAAGCTTCCAGAAGACCGAAGAGAAGACGAAGTGGGGCCACGGGGCGCCGCCACACTAGGGCGGCGCGGCCCAGGAGGGGCCCGCGCGGCCCTGCTGTGTGGGGCCCCCGTGACCCCTCCGACTCCGCCCTTCCGCCTACTTAAGGTCTTCGTCGCGAAACCCCCGATGCCGAGAGCCACGATACGGAAAACCTTACCGAGATGCCGCCGCCGCCAATCCCATCTCGGGGGATTCCGGAGATCACCTCCGGCACCTCGCCGGAGAGGGAATCATCTCCCGGAGGACTCTTCACCGCCATGGTCGCCTCCGGAGTGATGAGTGAGTAGTTCACCCCTGGACTATGGGTCCATAGCAGTAGCTAGATGGTTGTCTTCTCCTCATGTGCTTCATTGTCGGATCTTGTGAGCTGCCTAACATGATCAAGATCATCTATCCGTAATTCTATATGTTGTGTTTGTCGGGATCCGATGGATAGAGAATACTATGTTATGTTGATTATCAATCTATTACCTATGTGTTGTTTATGATCTTGCATGCTCTCCGTTATTAGTAGAGGCTCTGGCCAAGTTTTTACTCTTAACTCCAAGAGGGAGTATTTATGCTCGATAGTGGGTTCATGCCTCCATTAAATCTGGGACGAGTGACGGAAAGTTCTAAGGTTGTGGATGTGTTGTTGCCACTAGGGATAAAACATTGATGCTATGTCCGAGGATGTAGTTATTGATTACATTACGCACCATACTTAATGCAATTGTCTGTTGTTTTGCAACTTAATACCTGGAAGGGGTTCGGATGATAACCTCGAAGGTGGACTTTTTAGGCATAGATGCATGCTGGATAGCGGTCTATGTACTTTGTCGTAATGCCCAATTAAATCTCACAATATTCATCATATCATGTATGTGCATTGTCATGCCCTCTCTATTTGTCAATTGCCCGACCGTAATTTGTTCACCCAACATGCTATTTATTTTATGGGAGAGACACCTCTAGTGAACTGTGGACCCCGGTCCATTCTTTTACATCGAATACAATCTACTCGCAATACTTGTTCTACTGTTTTCTCGCAAACAATCATCATCCACACTATACATCTAATCCTTTGTTACAAGCAAGCCGGTGAGATTGACAACCTCACTCGTTTCGTTGGGGCAAAGTACTTTGGTTGTGTTGTGCAGGTTCCACGTTGGCGCCTGAATCTCTGGTGTTGCGCCGCACTACATCCCGCCGCCATCAACCTTCAACGTGCTTCTTGGCTCCTCCTGGTTCGATAAACCTTAGTTTCTTTCTGAGGGAAAACTTGCTGCTGTGCGCATCATACCTTCCTCTTGGGGTTCCCAACGAACGTGTGAGTTACACGCCATCATTCCTCTTCATAGTCTGGCCATTTGAATAGCCAGGGACAAAGCCATGAGTACTTTAAAGTACTCGCAAACTAATACTAGTGTAAACACTATCAATTGTAGTAATGGGGTGCTAATCTCTAAGTTTATTTGCATAAAGCCAGTTTTATTTCATAAACAGTTATTTAAACAAAAACTCCTCATTTGCCTAACTTAACTCAAGGGGGAACATTAGTGTCATTCCCACAACTCAGTGGTGATTCAAAGTCAAAGTCACAGTTCAAATTTCAAGTCACAAGTCACCATTCATATTTTGGAAAAGTTCGATGACGGAACGATATGGCCTTTCCAATCGTCCATGACCGCGGACGCGGCTATTCGAATAGGTTTACACTCTGCAGAGGTTGTACACTTGTGCCACAACAATTGCAATAGTTCGTCAGGGGTAACTGGCCCTGATTTATCGCACTCAGTGCGCGAACTACCAATCATAACCTTTCACTTACATACCCTAGTATAGGCACCTCTCCCCATGAGCTTGGCCTCCCAGTGAGAGCAAACCGCCAACCCGGGAACTGCACAGGGCTTGGGTAGGACATTCAGCTCATTTCACGTCATTTCACTTTCAAGGGAGGCAGCCTCGGCATAACCCCTATGATGCTTGTTCAGAAGAAACCCATACTAAAATACATAAGTTTCCAGTTAAGCCTTACCCAGATTCAGGTATTGTGGGGATACTTAAGAATTGGAATGGTATCGCATCCGAACCCAACCATCAGTTTTTGGTAAATTTCACCAAGTCATTCGCAAGTCATATTCACCTTCAAAATCTTTCAATAGAATGACCCATCATTCCAAGGTTTTCAAAGTCATTGGTTTTCACAAGTTCCCATCTAGAGTAGTCAATTTTAGTTTAGCACTAGCAACTAGTCATGAGGGGTGCTAATCAACTTGTATTGCTCTAGGCTAAGTTTGATGCTCTTGTACTACTCCATAACTAAACCAAGTGAATCATGAATCAAAAAGTAACTTTGATAAATCAAAATCAATAAAGCTTGTAGAGTAAAAACTGGGGATATGACCATTAAGCATAAAGTAAAATGTGATGATGCCTTGCTCTTGTAGAGCTTTGCACTTGGCAAGAATATTAGCTTGCAACAATCTAAATTGCATTAGTCTAGCTTGCATTGGTAATAGCTTGCCTTGATGGGGGTAGTGATCAAAGTTCTCTTCTTCTTCTGCGTAGAATACCTCCTCCCCTTGATAGTCTCCGGTACTAGCGTCTATAAACGAATACGAGGATACAAACACCAAATCAATACTTAAAGAACCTAAATAGCCTTAATGGCTCACTCAAGATGGTCTAGCATCATCATCTACCTTATCAACATTTGACTAGGGTTTCTTCTTTAGTGTTTAGAAAACAACTCCTCTTATTGAATTAGGGTTTTCTCTTTAGTTCTTTGGAGAAATAATTTCCTCTCATTGAATCTTGTTAAGATTTAATCTCCTAAAATAGCAAGGTAGGATCACATGTTGACCAAGGTCAACACTTCACACTTACCCTTTGAGAAACATGAATTAAATGAGGTTCCATACCTCATACCATTTAAATCCTATTTGATTTAATATCCTCAAGTGAGCAAACATGAGACCATGCAACAAGGGTCATCTCATTTCTTCATAACACTTGGGAAGATGATTTAAATGAGGTGCTACACCTCATAGATTTAAAATCCTAAATTTGAGAATAATTTAAATGGGCTAGTATTGACTACATAGCCAATTTTTGATTCTAGCCCATGATCATATGAAGTAACTATGGTATTTTCTTACATAATAAATTATAAAACATAAAATGTGATTTATGGGAGTTGGAATCAACTCAAAATAGTTTATGGTTGATTTTAAATAATTATGTGAAGTTTGAAAAGGTACTGATTTGTCATTTTTATTGCAGAGGATCGAGAATGAATTTTTAATTGAAACCAGCGGAATTGGTTAGAGCATTTCATAAGCTTTCTAGAACATTTTGAATTACTAAATTTGGATTTGTAGATTTGAAACTATTTAAATTCTAGCAATGTACCAGTATTTGAATTCAGCTAAATTGAATAATTCGATTTTGAATTAAACTGGCTAGGCGGGAAATGCTAACGGGCCGAAGGGGGTTTAAACGGGCCAGCCCAGTGAGCTGCCACGTGGGACGAGAGGGGACTGACGGCGGGGTCCACTGTCAGCCAGTGTTTCCCCAGCCCGAAGCGGTACGCGAGGAGGGCCGTCGGATGAAAAGGAAGATCGACGGCTGAGGGTCGTCCTCTTCCTCAACAGGGCTCGCCGGCGACCTAACCCTACCGGCGGCCAGGGGGGTTGCGATAGGGGGCTCACCGGCATCCAGCGGGGTCGGCGAGGCGGGCTATCGGCGTTGGAGACGATGGCGAGGCAGAGGGTGGTCGCGGCAGTGCTTGGGGTGGAGGAAATCAACGGCTTCGTCGAGCTGCTGCAGCGGCGGGCTCCGGCCAAATTGGGGCGACGTGGTGGCTAATGTGGTGTAGACAGAGGTCGAGGAGAGCGAGTGAGATGAGGGGAGGCCGATGGTGTGCTCGGATAGCTCGGGGAGGGGCTCTATTTATAGGGCGAGATGGACCGAGGCGGAGCGGGGCAGGTCATCATCGACGGTGAGGCTACAACGTCTTAGTGACGTTGGCGAGGGTGGGGCTCTGTTCCTGGTGTCATGGTGATCAGGATGCGCATCCAGGCGAGGACAGGGGTGGTCGGGAGCAGGCGGCAACGTCATCGTGTACTGGCTGACCGTGGCGGACGGTCGTCGTCCGTGATGACGGCGACAGTGCTCCGGCAAGCCAATGGCGATGTCCAGGGGCTAGCTGGGGTCATGGTGAGCAGGTGGGTGAAAGGAGAGGTCGCGAGGTGGTCTGATGCAACGAGGCGAGCAGGTGCACTGGCGTGCCCGTGGCTATGCCCGTGCGCGCGCTGGCGAGCTCGAGGGTGGTGACCACGTCATGGCCTGGCGTGTGTCGTCCTCTCCTGGGCCAGGGCTTGCGCCAGTAGATGCAGGGTGATGAGGTGATCCTCCAGGACATGGTGAGAGAGAGAGAGAGATGGAGTGGAGTGGTGTTGGGTATGGTGGTGAGCATGAGGGCCGGCATGGTCAGGATTTGTGATTCTTTGTGCAAGTCTTCGTGTCTCTGAGGGCATGTGAGGTGAGGCTGATGGTTTTGACAAGGTGAGCAGGTGGGGAGGGGTCTAGAGCATGCACATTTGATCAAAGCCCATATTGTATGTGACATATGACATGATTTTGGGCATGGTGGTGATGGGAGGTGACCATGCACACTAGGTGAGGTCATGTTAGATGGTTTTGGGCACCAGGTATTGTGGATGAGCACAAGGGGGAGAGAAGTGAGGTTGGCAATAGTGGTTGGAATAGTGGTTGTACCTCTATGTACTTATTTTGATTATTTGCTAAGGGCTCATGTGTGATGAATTTTGATCAATTTTTGTGATGGATGTGTTCTAAATGATGTTGGGCAGCAATGTGTAGCATTGGTTTGAGATTTGGAATGGATTTGTGAAATTTCTAAATTTTGAGGGAATCTAGAATCTGTTTCAACATAGCATCTTGGCTTGACTATTTTGAGCAATGGTCAATGATCTGGTCAAAGTGGTCAACACCAAAGCTGTTCATCTTGATGAGGTCTTGGATGAGGTGCAAAGAGTTGTTAGGGTTTGGTTTAAGAATCTCTTAATAAAAGGGCTCAAAGTGGGTATGTTGTTAAAAATGTCATATGTGACCATCATCATATCTAAGTTGGAAATTTCATTTATTTCCATTTTGATTTGGTTTCCTTGACCCAATTGATGTTGTTGAGTGTTGAAATGGTATAGAGGAGTGATCCAACCATTCACCACAAGTCTTAGGGTCAAGATCCTGAAATTCACAAATTTGCTATTTACTCTCATATGCCTCTATGGCATTTTTATTTTCTTTTTAAATTTACTTTGTTTTCAACTTGGATTTTATTTGTTGAGCACTAGGTAGGTTTGATTAATGTTTTCAAAACATCTACACAAGGTAGAAAGGTCTAAGTAAAAGTTTCACTAAAATAGTCATAGGCACATAGGCCATTTTCTTATTTAATTTCCTTTTATTTGGTTTTAACTTGGATGGTGAAAAGAGGGGTGAGGTTTAGGGTTTAAGATCATTTCAAAATAATTCAACAAACAATCATGGCAATAGCACAAGAATTAAGCATGCTCACTATGTATCCAACTAAATTTAATAAAAGTTTTTGTTGGTTCCAAATTTTGGAAATAGGGAAATTCATTTTCTTTGTTTTGAAATTTTTGGGATGTTACAGAAGTGCAGATCTCCAATTTGTTGGTTTGAAACAGGAGAAAATAAAGAGTTTGCACCGGATTATATCAAGGAAAGACAAGGAGTCATCGAGATTATCAGGGATTGACTCAAGATAGCTCAGAGTCGACAGAAGATTTATGCCGACCAGAAAAGAAGGTTATGGGAACCCAAGGTGGGAGACATGGTATACTTGAAGGTAAGTCCGATGAAAGGACTAAAAAGGTTCGGAGTGAAAGGAAAGCTAAGTCCTCGATATATAGGACCATTCAAGATACTCAGCCAAAACAGAGAGACGGATTTTGAGTTAGATTTACGAGGTTGAGTTTGATTCATAATGTACTTCATGTATCTCAACTCAGGAAGTGTTCAAAAGCACCAGATGACCCAGTTTCAAATGAAGAGCTAGAGCTGCAATCAGATCTAACTTATGTGGAAAGACTAGCGAAGATACTAGAAGATCATTGGAAGAAGTTAAGGAATAGGGCAATCAACTACTGCAAGGTACAATGGAAGCATCACCCCGAGCGAAGCAACTTGCGAAAAGGAAGATGATCTCAGAAAATCCTACTCCGAGCTATTCAGGTACTTCAACCACAACTTCGGGAAAAAGTTTATGTTAAGGGGGAGAGGCTGTAATATCCCAGAACATAGGACCAACGAAGGGTAGATTTAGAAATGGGATGTGCATTTCATCGCAAAACGGGGGAATTTTTCGTGCCTTATTGCATAAAACCAAAGAGGGATCGAGGTTTCTCTCGTTGCTATTAGGGTTAGAGGAGTGTGAGTGCTATGAATTTCGACATAATCTCTTTTGAAACATAGGGTTTTGGGAGAACATTTGATTTGGCATTTCAAAAGTGAATTCAAACAAAAGAAGTATAAAGTAATCCATATATAAATGAATTATGAATTCATAACTCAAAAGCACATCACATTTACACAAATAATTCATAAGTGAATATCAAATTTATATAAAAGCTCATCAACAAAACCTTGAGATTATTGATTGCATATACACATTACATTGTCATTACATAATTCTTCATATTACCATAAATGGAATATATGAAACATAAATAAGAAAGAAAATAAAGATTACATCAATGAAATTATTTCTATGCTAAAGTCTTCATCAAATCTTCATTTGATCTTCTCCAAAGCTTGGTACAACTTGAAAACTGCATAAGAGAGCAACAAATAGAAAGGTTTGTCCAGTAACAAGTGTCATTGACACTGGGCAGTAAAAAGAAACAGAAAATCATGAGATAAGCCTTGGCAGGGGTATCAAGTCCCAACCAAAACCAAAGTGGAGGCCAGGATCTTTTCTCCATCATGAGCAAGGTGAAGCAAGGGCTGGACAGCACAGCACACAGGCACACAAGTGCTGTCGACCAAGGAGAGTATCTCCCTGTGCTATAAATAGCACAATGGTTTAGAGATAGGATTGAGTCATTCAGAACAGCAAGAAGAACCACAAGAACAGCTCAAGAACACACCAGTAGGGTATTTCCCTAGATCATCCAGAGAATCAACCCCAAAATCAAACCAAACTTTCCATAGATCATGGTGACCTAAGGCAAGATCATCCAGGAGCTAGGAGGTGAAGGGTCGTTGATCAAATCAACAATCCAGAAGCACTGCACCAACACAAAATAACCATCTAGGAGCTGGAACAAGGTATAAATCATACCTAAATTGATCTCATGATCAAATCCATCATAAGCATGCCCGTACACACACTTGGTGTGGAGCAGATGCTCCACAGGGTATGTCATCACTTGGTATTTCGCAAGTGATGCTAGGAATGAAGAGGCCAGACCAAGAACTAGGGATCTAGTTACTGGATATGCATAAGTAGATCGAGTACTAGCCATCCAAAACACTAGAGCAACTAGAACAGTGGCCAACTAATTAACCTAGCACCATTTGGTGTATTAAACCATCAGATCAACCCAGTTTTCATCAAAAGCATCCACAGGGCATTCATATAAATGATTCCCAACTGTGGATATTGTTTATCTTTTCATAAAACCCACCAGATTGCCAAATAAGATGCAAGCAGATTCAGTAGCAAGCTACTGAGGTCACAGTATAAGCCTATCAAGCAAACTAGCCACACAGGCAAGTTTGTCTTCATTACCATGAAGGTTCAGACAAGCAAATTCATTCCAAAGTATACTAGAATCCATATAAGCAACTATTAATGCAAATGAATCATTACCAACAAATGGTTCATCAGTTATAACTGACAGAAGTTAACACATGGCAATAGCATGACATGCACAGGAGGTTTACTGAAGCAATTGCTTCAGTAAAGCACACCAGGCTACCAAAACCATTTGACCAAGTAATAATGCCGCACAAGTAGCTTAATCATCCACTAAGTATGCACTTAAGTCATTGGTAGAGCACCAGTAGCATCACAAGGCATTCAGATAGATAGCCACACATCAATAGGCTTCACAGGTTAACCAACTGGCAACCAGCAAAGGCTGGGAGGCTTAGTCAATGGTTAGAGCAGTAGCCAAACAAGTCATAGAGCCTATCCACTAGCATCTATTGACCAAATGGATCAATTGGATCATGTACAAGTCATAGAAGAGCATCACAAGCATCACAAGTGTCAGGCTGTTAGCCACTGCTGACAACAACAACCACCAGTAAACAATTAAGCAGTAGTAGACCTAGACAAACATAAGCATGTGACGAGTAAACTTAGGCATTGCATTAGGATAGCATAGCAAGTGCATAGCAACAGTAGCAATGGGCAGCACAGAAGCAACACACATTTGGCCAGTAATGGCATGGGTAGCCAGAGCAAACTAGAGAGAAAGAAGGGAGGCAATTGCATCAGGAGAGGCACTCCTGTATGATCCTAGGATCAACAGGAAGCAAGGAAGAAACGGATGAATAGCAGAATAATTGAGGTGCACAGAGAGGTGACAGAGATGAAGGAGAAAGGGGGGACCTTACCTGCTCCTGAAAGCAGAGGCTACGGCATGGCGAGGCAGTGCCCGCGCGGCCGCAACAGCTGCGAGTCCAGGGTAGACGCCGGCGTTACGCTGGCGAACCCAACCACCAGCACAACACCCTGGGGACGACGGCACATGCAATGCCACAACATCACCTGCTCCAGGTCAGTCTTAGGCACGCACGAGCGTCGACTGCGGCGACTGCATCTCGCCGGAGACATCAAATCGCCGAAGGCGATTCGTCTCCAGATCCAGCATGGAGGCTATCTGGAGCAGGAGGAAGAAATTGATGAATCCTTTCAGATGGATCGATAGATCATCGCACGGGGGTTCGAACGCGACCGGAGGCGTGGCTAGAGCTGGCCGGAGTGAGCCGGAGCGTGGCGGCGTCTGAGACGGCGGCGCCATCGCCACAAATTACCAAAGAGCTCTAGGTTTAGGGTTAGGTCGAGCGCGTGAGAGAGAGTGAGGGGCTGACGCGGTCGGTTCGGACCGAACTGGTCAGTTCGACCCTAATGGGCTGACCAGTGGACCGAACTGATATGTCCTTCATGGGAATGGTGAAAAGATCCACGAAATACACATTGTCACATATGGTTATGACTTGTGGCTCTTTCATGTGGGTTACTAAGATCGTTCCCCCCGCGGATAGGACAGTTATGGGATATTCTTGTTTTGAGGATCTAATCTCGTATTTATCAACAAACTCTTGTGCAAGGAATGAAGTATTTGCTCCTGTATCAAATAATACTTTGCCAGGATAGTAAGAATGTTGAGCGTACCTAGGACTGCTTGATCCGACTCTCCGGCTTGCTCCAAAGTTGTGCAATTCAGCTTTCCATACGGCTTGCCCCTCTTCTTGTTGTTGTTGTTGTTGTTGTTGTTGTTGTTGTTGTTGTTGTTGTTGTTGTTGTTGTTGTTGTTGTTGTTGTTGTTGTTGTTGTTGTTGTTGTTGTTGTTGTTGTGTGTTGTTGTTGTTGTTACCGCCTCCAGCTCGTCCTCCTCCCGACTTCTGTCCAGTCCATGACGCCTTGTTCGGACTTTCAGGTTTCATGTGTCCATCTTGCCCACAACCATAGCATATGATACTGGGCTTCTGACAGTCCTTCCTGACATGCCCTCTCTGCCCACAATTATTACAAGTTATCTGGGCCTTTGGATTCTGACCTCCACGGTTGTATTGATTACCGGTAGGTCAGAATAGGGGTTTGAAACTCCTATCTGGGGTTGGTTTAGTGATTGGATATTTTCTTGGCTCGATGCGAGCCCTCTTCCTCCTATCCTCCTGGACCTGCTTGTAGTCATCCTCGAAAGTGATTGCCGAGTCAATCAATTCCTGGAACTCTGCAGTCCGTGCTAACCTTAGTTGCATCTTCATGTAGGCACTAGTAGGAAAAGCCTTATAGATGGGATTCTATTTCGTGGCGCACCAGCCTACTCGTGCGCCATAGAAATAATTTCTGTGGTGCACCGACTAGGTACGCCACAAAAATAGCTTATTTTTGTGGCGCACCTGAAGCAAATGCACCACGAAATAAGGTGAGACCCACACCCTGCCAGCCCCAATCATTGGTTTTGCTATTTCTATGGCGCACGGTACCATGTGCGCCACGAAATAATACATTCCGTGGTGCACCGGGACCAGTGCGCCATAGAATTAAGGCATTATGTGGCGCACCGGTCCCGGTGCGTCACGGAATTAAGGCTTTCGTGGCGCACATGGGATGGTGCACCACATTTCGTGGCGCACATGAGCTCCATGCGCCACGTAAGACTTTTTTCTCCCCACGCAACTCCACCCCCCGTGGATCGCCTTTTTACCTCTGTAAAATATAAAAGAAATAGATAGAAATTACAAAAAATAAAATCCTTCGAGGTGCCCATGTATTATGTCATCTAGTACCACTGAAAATTGACAAACATGAATTTCAACTTTTTTGCAAATTGCGCTGGAAAATCATCAAACTGGATTCCTGGTTGCATACGAACTCAAAACAAACGCACAATATATCAAAATAACCGAGAAAAAATTCTACATCTGAATTCACCGGGGCTAGCCCGGTTGGAAAAAATTTAGAATCCCCAAATTCAAAAAGACTAAAAAGTTACTGCAAAATAAAGATTTTTTACTGCAAAATAAAAAATTTGAAAAATATCTGTGGCGCACCAAGTGCCCATGCGCCACAGAATTATGCTCCGAAATTTGAATTTTCTGACACCCTCCTCCTCTCCTACACTTCTCCTTCTTCTCCCTTATCCTCCTCCACTTCTTCTTTCCCTCCTCCTACTCCTCCACTTCTCCTTCTTTTCCTCCTCCTACTCCTCCACTTCTCCCTTTGTCTCCCTTCTCCTTCTTTCTTCTCCCTCCTACTACTTCGGTGACCACCTCCTCCTACTCCGGCGACCACCACCTCCTCCGGCGACCTCCTCCTCCTCCGGCGACCACGACGACCACCATCACCACCACTTTCTCCTCCTCCGGCGACCACCACCACCACCACCTCCTCCTCCTCCACCACCACCACCAGCACCACCACCTCCACCTCCTCCTCCTCCTCCTCCTCCACCACCACCACCTCCTCCTCCACCACCACCACCACCTCCTCATCCTACTCTACCACCATTTTTTTGAAATTCAAAAAATAATTCTGTGACGCACCACTGCCGGTGCGCCACATAAATAATACTTTCTCTTTCTGTGGTACATGGGCAGGTGCGCCACAAAATCCTTATTTTTGTGGCGAGAATTCTGTGGCGCACTGCCCATGCGCCACGTAATTTGGTTTTGGTGCGCCACAAATGAGCTTTTTCCTACTAGTGAGGGATTCATTCCCTTCATGAACCTCTTCTTTCTCTTTTCATCAGAATTTACCTCCTCTGGTGCATACCTTGACAGTCTATTGAAATCACGAATATACTGCATGATTGGTGCAGTGTTCTGTTGTAGCTCATCGAACTCTCTTTTCTTCAACTCCACCACACATTCCAGAACATGTGCATCCCGGAACTTCTTCTTGAATTCTTCCCACGTAAACACCTTCTCCGGTGGATGTACAGCGACAACATTCTCCCACCAAGAGGTTGCTGGTCCTGTTAAAAGATATGTAGCATACCTAATCTTTTCCTCATCATTGCATCCAACCGTCCTTAATTTCCTCTCCGTGTCCATCAGCCAATCTTCTGCATCCATTGGTTCTGGGGCTGATGCAAAAGGTAACGGCCTTGCATTCTGAAAATCCGATAGAGTCACACCTCTGCCTTCGTTTCCCTTGTCGTTGATAACTTGAGCGAAGAAATCTTGCCTATTCTTGTTCTGACTCTCCTGGTACATCCTCCTATCTTCTTCCATAGCCCTCATGTACTGTTGAAAATCTGGGTGCAACATAGGATGTGGTGGTGGTGCATCTCCCATTCTGGCTGCTGCCTCGGCCTTCCTCCTTTTCTTTCGCCTCCCGCTCTCTTCGAGCTTCCTCGGTCTCAACTAACGCCATTGCCTCCTAGTCTTGTAACAAAGAGCGATACTCATAATTACACCATGCGAATGTTTTCTGAGCTCAACTCAATACCCAGAACTAGTCACACAATGAAATCAAGAAGCAAATCCAAAGAAAACATATATTATGTATATACACCATATATAACATAACATTACACACATATATTACATGTGGCATATATAACCACTTATTATGGCTCTAAGCCCAAGCCAACCGGAATTTAAAATACGTCTCAGTATAATACCAACTATATTCCATTATTCCTCTCGTGAACACTACTCCTCGTCATCTTCGTTGGTCTCCCTGTACATGCCTGGAGTCCATCCGGTACAACGGTTGGTCTTCCGAACACCGTCTGAAACATAGGTCCTTCCAGTCGGAATGTAGTCTGAATTGGACGAAGTGGCGAGACAGAGATCTGTCATGCCGAAATATCTGGAAAGTGACTCGTATGTATCCTCAGCAGGATACACACCTCCATCATTCATCATCCATGGAGAATTTCTATCAACCTGCCCCCTCATCATCTTCTTCTTCTTTTCTTTACTCCAGAACTCTCACCTACCTCATAGTGAGATGTGTTTGATACTCCCATCTCCAAGTCAAGTGAAATGGAGTTCGTGTCCCTTTCACCCTGCCCGTAGTGTCGGGTAAGATATTGATTAACCTCGCCTCCTTCCTCTTTCGAATCACACAGAATAGGTTCATTTGCACTCCCAAAAGGTTCTCCGAAACGCCAACCAGTCGAGTTCTCGATTGGTGACTCCGGATTAACTGAGTTTCCCGAACCATCTCCCATATACCCTGCATCATATGAATCTAACACATATGGGTAGTGTGGAACGAAGTTGGGTGTAGGTGGAACTGATTTTGGCACCTGGTCACTCAAATCTATAAAGCTGTCAGTAGTGAAGTAAGGTGTTGAATACTGGGGCTGGTTCCTAAGTTTCTGCATTCGAGCCTCGGACTTTGTTAGGGTCTCGTGAACTCGTAAAGCATGTGTGTTACTTCTTCCACCATCTTCCCGTGAAGTAGGTACAACGTAGTCAACAAAGACTTGCAGCTGTCCATGTGTTGTGCCGCTACTTCGGGTGTTTCGTGCCATAAGTAGGTGATTCAGAGAAGGATCCTCATCTTCCTCGACATGAGGCACATGTGAATACTCTGAACATAGGAAATTTAAGGGTTTATGTTGCATGAGTTCTAGAATTTCCTTAAAGATAGCCATGTGGTACACCATTGTGGTGGCTTCTCCATATGGCATAATGATACTCATATCCAGTGTTCTGGGTAGTTGTACTGCAACTCTGCACTTGGCTACTACATTGCCATCATAGTAGATGTATTTTATAACAGGAATCTTGGTTTCGCAACCAAGATCATGCAGCATCCCTAGCAGGAGATCTGTAAGACTTCCTTCACAATCACCAAGCCAGCCATCAACCTTCCTTAACGTCCTCTTTGGAAAAGTGTACGCCATTCCGACTGTATACATGAGTAAAATATTAGTAGTGATGATGCATCAAAATAGCTATAATAAAGAATTATCACACTAAAATATATGATTATGTTATTCTCAAGTGAATAAGCACCATATTTCTAGAGAATTCTTTACTATCCCTACTTGACTCCTATAGGTTTTTCCCTTTACTAGGTTTTTCCAACCTAAGGTCGCAACATTTGCTCTGATACCGGCTGCGGTGACCCAGCATACCACTCTGCATGTTGTAGTATACAAGTCGTTGATATGACATTCATGAAGGGGCTTCTTCACAAATATCACATCACTCAGAGTGGTACAATAGAAACATTGTAGGTCATAACACTCCAGATTATATTACAAACATGGTCTTAACAAGTTGGTATTCTCACAGGTCAGATGAGAACACCCTACGATATTACTTAAGTATCATTACAATTCAAACTTAAGAGACATGACGAGCTCAGCAACTTATTTAGGTAAGTCACTACGCTGCTCGGCTCCGAGATGTCTAGGGTAAGACTCTACTCCTCCGCCTCGGTGTTGTCAACTCTGTAGACTGTCCCATAGTCCACGCCTTCAACTCCTCCTGATAGGTCAGGCTCTTCATAGACCAACTCGTAGTCCCCTTCTGGTGCTTCAGTGCAGGCCTCCTCTTCATTGTCACAGTCTAGCAAGGGTGTCGAAAGAAAGTGAGTACAGAGCTACTCAGCAAGATCAAAAGAGAAAAGGTGTTTGATGCACTAGCTACGACCATTGATCAGAAAATCTCAGGTCAACGCATGTTTCGCAAAAATTTCTTCAAAAGGTTTATTTTATTTTGAAAACTATGCCCGCCGATCTTCACAGGTTGACCGGAACTTCACGGAGTTCCTTTCCTACCACGTTCATAGTTCCCTTCCCGGAACTCGGGAGTGACAAGCCACAATTTGATACACTCGCAGTAGCTGCGTTACTTTTCCCATAAGAGAACTTATCCTTGCTGCCAACCGAGTGTACTTTCCCGTCCACACTTCCTTGGTGTGAGGCCCAGTATAAGAACAAAGCCAATCACTGCCTTCTCCACGACCCCGCATACCCACCCTTTTGTAAGTCTGTCCTCTCCTGTATCTATTGCTAGACCGTTCTGGACCAGAGTCCTCACCTTTACCAAATAGATAGACTGATCCAGACAACCCTTATAATCCATCATAGACCTTGAATAAGTATGCCCTCTCCCCGTATCTATTGGTAGACCGTTCCGGACCAAAGTCCTCACCTTTACCAAATAGATAGACCGATCCAGAATCCCTTATTACTGACCCATTGATATGCAAGAGGAAATAGATATAGCTGACTTCCCCAAAGCCATTATAGATCTCATGGTTAACGCGATATGTACGGCGCTATAATCACTAGAAGGCATTGGTGATTAGTCCTAGATGAGTAGAACCCTTGCAATGGAACCTCCACCATCAACACATACCATGGTTCCATTGCCCACCACATAGTCATATTCATAATTGGAAAAGTAACATTTTATTTTCAGTGCAGGAGTGATAAGTATATTTCTTTGCGAGTAAGTTGATATAAAATAATCAATATGACATGAGCAAGAGTGAACATGCCTGGTGATGTGGGCATTACCCTTCGGGTAACTAGTATTACGCTACCTCCTACGGCCCGACAAGGGGCCCATGAAGATCATCCACCGACCAAGGTGGGCCATTATGTCGGTTCTAAAGAAGGATTCTTGAAGAACAAGGCAAGAAGACGAAGAAAACAAGGAAAGTTTAGACATAGAACTCTTTGTAACCTAGTCGTACCCGGACAGACCTCTCGAGACCTGGCTCGCAATATAAGGACAAGGAGAGGGTCTGCCGAGGGACATACAATCAACTTAGCCATAACCACCGTAAGTTTAGAGCCAGGTCATACGAAATCTTAGCTTCTCGACGAGTTCATAGTCGAAGCCTTCGGCTACCCCATTGTAACCTGATATTCTCGATAATCAAGATCAGACAAGTAGGAAGTAAGGGTTTTACCTTACCGAGGGCCCCGAACCTGGGTAAATCTCTCTCCCCGTTTGTTTGGTATCCGATGTCTCGTGTCAGCCTACAGGATTCCGTCAACCCTAAGCCACAAAAAGTGGGCATTTGTGACGCCCCGGAACCGGTACCATGAGGATTCCAGCGATCCCGCCAAAATCCGCATGATATCGATTTTGAGACGCCCTCCGACACGACGTGCGCGAAGAATCACCCACGTGATGCCAGAGGAATTAACACGAGCGGTAACATTACAACAGGATTACAATAGAGCCCACAAGAGACATATATTACAACAACGACTCCAACGAGTCAAGATACAAATATACAATACAAAGATCCAAATCATACATAAGATCGAATACGTCCGAGTACGGACAAGATACAAATTGGACTAAGAGTCCTGAAGATAACCAGTGGCGTCCATAACCCCGCCCGGTGCCAAGCCGGAGGGGTAACCTTGCTAACATCGTCATCTTGTACCTGTCGAAGTTGGGCCGTCGGTTGCCGACAAAAGGGAGGAAGCAAAACAGAAAGGGAAAATGCGAGAGTAAGTACCAAGGAACGAACTTCGACACGTACTTAGCGA
>NC_061509.1:127504133-127547931 GCF_022539505.1 Lolium rigidum | reverse complement strand
TTGTTGTTGTTGTTACCGCCTCCAGCTCGTCCTCCTCCCGACTTCTGTCCAGTCCATGACGCCTTGTTCGGACTTTCAGGTTTCATGTGTCCATCTTGCCCACAACCATAGCATATGATACTGGGCTTCTGACAGTCCTTCCTGACATGCCCTCTCTGCCCACAATTATTACAAGTTATCTAGGCTCTTTGGATTCCGACCTCCACGGTTGTATTGATTACCGGTAGGTCAGAATAGGGGTTTGAAACTCCTATCTGGGGTTGGTTTAGTGATTGGATATTTTCTTGGCTCGATGCAAGCCCTCTTCCTCCTATCCTCCTGGACCTGCGTGTAGTCATCCTCGAAAGTGATTGCCGAGTCAATCTATTCCTGGAACTCTGCAGTCCGTGCTAACCTTAGTTGCATCTTCATGTAGGCACTAGTAGGAAAAGCCTTATAGATGGGATTCTATTTCTGTGGCGCACCAGCTACTCGTGCGCCATAGAAATAATTTCTGTGGTGCACCAGACTAGGTACGCCACAAAAATAGCTTATTTTTGTGGCGCACCTGAAGCAAATGCACCACAGAAATAAGGTGAGACCCACACCCTGCCAGCCCCAATCATTGGTTTTGCTATTTCTATGGCGCACGGTACCATGTGCGCCACAGAAATAATACATTCTGTGGTGCACCAGGACCAGTGCGCCATAGAATTAAGGCATTATGTGGCGCACTGGTCCTGGTGCGTCACAGAATTAAGGCTTTCTGTGGCGCACATGGGATGGTGCACCACATTTCTGTGGCGCACATGAGCTCCATGCGCCACAGAAGACTTTTTTTCTCCCCACGCAACTCCACCCCCCCTGTGGATCGCCTTTTTTACCTCTGTAAAATATAAAAGAAATAGATAGAAATTACAAAAAATAAAATCCTTCGAGGTGCCCATGTATTATGTCATCTAGTACCACTGAAAATTGACAAACATGAATTTCAACTTTTTTGCAAATTGCGCTGGAAAATCATCAAACTGGATTCCTGGTTGCATACGAACTCAAAACAAACGCACAATATATCAAAATAACCGAGAAAAAATTCTACATCTGAATTCACCGGGGCTAGCCCGGTTGGAAAAAATTTAGAATCCCCAAATTCAAAAAGACTAAAAAGTTACTGCAAAATAAAGATTTTTTACTGCAAAATAAAAAATTTGAAAAATATCTGTGGCGCACCAAGTGCCCATGCGCCTACAGAATTATGCTCCGAAATTTGAATTTTCTGACACCCTCCTCCTCTCCTACACTTCTCCTTCTTCTCCCTTATCCTCCTCCACTTCTTCTTTCCCTCCTCCTACTCCTCCACTTCTCCTTCTTTTCCTCCTCCTACTCCTCCACTTCTCCCTTTGTCTCCCTTCTCCTTCTTTCTTCTCCCTCCTACTACTTCGGTGACCACCTCCTCCTACTCCGGCGACCACCACCTCCTCCGGCGACCTCCTCCTCCTCCGGCGACCACGACGACCACCATCACCACCACTTTCTCCTCCTCCGGCGACCACCACCACCACCACCTCCTCCTCCTCCACCACCACCACCAGCACCACCACCTCCACCTCCTCCTCCTCCTCCTCCTCCACCACCACCACCTCCTCCTCCACCACCACCACCACCTCCTCATCCTACTCTACCACCATTTTTTTGAAATTCAAAAAATAATTCTGTGACGCACCACTGCCGGTGCGCCACATAAATAATACTTTCTCTTTCTGTGGTACATGGGCAGGTGCGCCACAAAATCCTTATTTTTGTGGCGAGAATTCTGTGGCGCACTGCCCATGCGCCACAGAATTTGGTTTTTGGTGCGCCACAAATGAGCTTTTTCCTACTAGTGAGGGATTCATTCCCTTCATGAACCTCTTCTTTCTCTTTTCATCAGAATTTACCTCCTCTGGTGCATACCTTGACAGTCTATTGAAATCACGAATATACTGCATGATTGGTGCAGTGTTCTGTTGTAGCTCATCGAACTCTCTTTTCTTTAACTCCACCACACTTTCGGAACATGTGCATCCCGGAACTTCTTCTTAAATTCCTCATAGGTAAACACCTTCTCTGGTGGATGTACAGCGACAACATTCTCCCACCAGGAGGTTGTTGGTCCTGATAAAAGATATGTAGCATACCTGATCTTTTCCTCATCATTGCATCCAACCGTCCTTAATTTCCTCTCCGTGTCCATCAGCCAATCTTCTGCATCCATTGGTTCTGGGGCTGATACAAAAGGTAACGGCCTTGCATTTTGAAAATCCGATAGAGTCACACCTCTGCCTTCGTTGCCCTTGTCGTTGATAACTTGAGCGAAGAAATCTTGCCTATTATTGTTTAGACTCTCCTGGTACATCCTCCTATCTTCTTCCATAGCCCTCATGTACTGTTGAAAATCTGGGTGCAACATAGGATGTGGTGGTGGTGCATCTCCCATTCTGGCTGCTGCCTCAGCTTCCTCCTTTTCTTTCGCCTCCCGCTCTCTTCGAGCTTCCTCGGTCTCAACTAACGCCATTGCCTCCTAGTCTTGTAACAAAGAGCGATACTCATAATTACACCATGCGAATGTTTTCTGAGCTCAACTCAATACCCAGAACTAGTCACACAATGAAATCAAGAAGCAAATCCAAAGAAAACATATATTATGTATATACACCATATATAACATAACATTACACACATATATTACATGTGGCATATATAACCACTTATTATGGCTCTAAGCCCAAGCCAACGGGAATTTAAAATACGTCTTAGTATAATACCAACTATATTCCATTATTCCTCTCGTGAACACTACTCCTCGTCATCTTCGTTGGTCTCCATGTACATGCCTGGAGTCCATCCGGTACAACGGTTGGTCTTCCGAACACCGTCTGAAACATAGGTCCTTCCAGTCGGAATGTAGTCTGAATTGGACGAAGTGGCGAGACAGAGATCTGTCATGCCGAAATATCTGGAAAGTGACTCGTATGTATCCTCAGCAGGATACACACCTCCATCATTCATCATCCATGGAGAATTTCTATCAACCTGCCCCCTCATCATCTTCTTCTTCTTTTCTTTACTCCTGAACTCTCACCTACCTCATAGTGAGATGTGTTTGATACTCCCATCTCCAAGTCAAGTGAAATGGAGTTCGTGTCCCTTTCACCCTCGCCCGTAGTGTCGGGTAAGATATTGATTAACCTCGCCTCCTTCCTCTTTCGAATCACATGAGAATAGGTTCATTTGCACTCCCAAAAGGTTCTCCGAAACGCCAACCAGTCGAGTTCTCGATTGGTGACTCCGGATTAACTGAGTTTCCCGAACCATCTCCCATATACCCTGCATCATATGAATCTAACACATATGGGTAGTGTGGAACAAAGTTGGGTGTAGGTGGAACTGGTTTTGACACCTGGTCACTCAAATCTATGAAGCTATCAGTAGTGAAGTAAGGTGTGGAATACTGGGGCTGGTTCCTAAGTTTCTGCATTCGAGCCTGGACTTTGTTAGGGTCTGTGAACTCAGAAAGCATGTGTGTTACTTCTTCCACCATCTTCCTGTGAAGTAGGTACAACGTAGTCAACAAAGACTTGCAGCTGTCCATGTGTTGTGCTGCTACTTCTGGGTGTTTCTGTGCCATAAGTAGGTGATTCAGAGAAGGATCCTCATCTTCCTCGACATGAGGCACATGTGAATACTCTGAACATAGGAAATTTAAGGGTTTATGTTGCATGAGTTCTAGAATTTCCTTAAAGATAGCCATGTGGTACACCATTGTGAGTGTTTTTGGCTTCTCCATATGGCATAATGATACTCATATCCAGTGTTCTGGGTAGTTGTACTGCAACTCTGCACTTGGCTACTACATTGCCATCATAGTAGATGTATTTTATAACAGGAATCTTGGTTTCGCAACCAAGATCATGCAGCATCCCTAGCAGGAGATCTGTAAGACTTCCTTCACAATCACCAAGCCAGCCATCAACCTTCCTTAACGTCCTCTTTGGAAAAGTGTACGCCATTCCGACTGTATACATGAGTAAAATATTAGTAGTGATGATGCATCAAAATAGCTATAATAAAGAATTATCACACTAAAATATATGATTATGTTATTCTCAAGTGAATAAGCACCATATTTCTAGAGAATTCTTTACTATCCCTACTTGACTCCTATAGGTTTTTCCCTTTACTAGGTTTTTCCAACCTAAGGTCGCAACATTTGCTCTGATACCGGCTGCGGTGACCCAAAGATACCACTCGCATGTTGTAGTATACAAGTCGTTGATATGACATTCATGAAGGGGCTTCTTCACAAATATCACATCACTCAGAGTGGTACAATAGAAACATTGTAGGTCATAACACTCCAGATTATATTACAAACATGGTCTTAACAAGTTGGTATTCTCACAGTCGATGAGAACACCCTACGATATTACTTAAGTATCATTACAATTCAAACTTAAGAGACATGACGAGCTCAGCAACTTATTTAGGTAAGTCACTACGCTGCTCGGCTCCGAGATGTCTAGGGTAAGACTCTACTCCTCCGCCTCGGTGTTGTCAACTCTGTAGACTGTCCCATAGTCCACGCCTTCAACTCCTCCTGATAGGTCAGGCTCTTCATAGACCAACTCGTAGTCCCCTTCTGGTGCTTCGGTGCAGGCCTCCTCTTCATTGTCACAGTCTAGCAAGGGTGTCGAAAGAAAGTGAGTACAGAGCTACTCAGCAAGATCAAAAGAGAAAAGGTGTTTGATGCACTAGCTACGACCATTGATCAGAAAATCTCAGGTCAACGCATGTTTCGCAAAAATTTCTTCAAAAGGTTTATTTTATTTTGAAAACTATGCCCGCCAGTCTTCACAGGTTGACCAGAACTTCACGGAGTTCCTTTCCTACCACGTTCATAGTTCCCTTCCTGGAACTGGGAGTGACAGCCACAATTTGATACACTCTGCAGAGCTGCGTTACTTTTCCCATAAGAGAACTTATCCTTGCTGCCAACCGAGTGTACTTTCCCGTCCACACTTCCTTGGTGTGAGGCCCAGTATAAGAACAAAGCCAATCACTGCCTTCTCCACGACCCCGCATACCCACCCTTTTGTAAGTCTGTCCTCTCCTGTATCTATTGCTAGACCGTTCTGGACCAGAGTCCTCACCTTTACCAAATAGATAGACCGATCCAGACAACCCTTATAATCCATCATAGACCTTGAATAAGTATGCCCTCTCCTGTATCTATTGGTAGACCGTTCCGGACCAAAGTCCTCACCTTTACCAAATAGATAGACCGATCCAGGAATCCCTTATTACTGACCCATTGATATGCAAGAGGAAATAGATATAGCTGACTTCCCCAAAGCCATTATAGATCTCATGGTTAACGCGATATGTACGGCGCTATAATCACTAGAAGGCATTGGTGATTAGTCCTAGATGAGTAGAACCCTTGCAATGGAACCTCCACCATCAACACATACCATGGTTCCATTGCCCACCACATAGTAATATTCATAATTGGAAAAGTAACATTTTATTTTCAGTGCAGGAGTGATAAGTATATTGCTTTGCGAGTAAATTGATATAAAATAATCAATATGACATGAGCAAGAGTGAACATGCCTGGTGATGTGGGCATTACCCTTCGGGTAACTAGTATTACGCTACCTCCTACAGCCCGACAAGGGGCCCATGAAGATCATCCACCGATCAAGGTGGGCCATTATGTCGGTTCTAAAGAAGGATTCTTGAAGAACAAGGCAAGAAGACGAAGAAAACAAGGAAAGTTTAGACATAGAACTCTTTGTAACCTAGTCATACCCGGACAGACCTCTCGAGACCTGGCTCGCAATATAAGGACAAGGAGAGGGTCTGCCGAGGGACATACAATCAACTTAGCCATAACCACCGAGGAAGTTTAGAGCCAGGTCATACAAAATCTGAGCTTCTCGACGAGTTCATAGTCGAAGCCTTCGGCTACCCCATTGTAACCTGATATTCTCGATAATCAAGATCAGACAAGTAGGAAGTAAGGGTTTTACCTTACCGAGGGCCCCGAACCTGGGTAAATCTCTCTCCCCGTTTGTTTGGTATCCGATGTCTCGTGTCAGCCTACAGGATTCCGTCAACCCTAAGCCACAAAAAGTGGGCATTTGTGACGCCCCGGAACCGGTACCATGAGGATTCCAGCGATCCCGCCAAAATCCGCATGATATCGATTTTGAGACGCCCTCCGACACGACGTGCGCGAAGAATCACCCACGTGATGCCAGAGGAATTAACACGAGCGGTAACATTACAACAGGATTACAATAGAGCCCACAAGAGACATATATTACAACAACGACTCCAACGAGTCAAGATACAAATATACAATACAAAGATCCAAATCATACATAAGATCAAATACGTCCGAGTACGGACAAGATACAAATTGGACTAAGAGTCCTGAAGATAACCAGTGGCGTCCATAACCCTGCCCAGGCCAAGCCGGAGGGGTAACCTTGCTAACGTCGTCATCTTGTACGTGTCGAAGTCGGGCCGTCGGTTGCCGACAAAAGGGAGGAAGCAAAACAGAAAGGGAAAATGCGAGAGTAAGTACCAAGGAACGAACTTCGACACGTACTTAGCGAGACTAGAAATGGCTATGCTCGCCGGGCGAGTATATATATATATATATATATATATATATATATATATATATATATATATATATATATATATATATATATATATATATATATATATAGGGTCTCACTATTTTGAAACCGGTGCTCAGAATATTATTCTGAGCACCACGTGACCCTATATAGGCGCGACGCGCTAGGAAATTACGGAGAAAAGCAAACTTTATCTCCTACCTCCGTCCGTTGCTGACCAAGCCCTGACCTGGATCCCTTCTTCCACTCGCCGCGCGCCGAGACAACCGCCCCGTGCAGCCGCGCGCCGGATTACCTCGCTGCTGACCGAGGGATCTCCGCACCGCCAACCAAGGGGCCTCCGAGCCTGATGTTTAAGGGGCCTCCGTGTCGCCGCCCGATGGCCTTCCCCGCTGCCTTCCGACGATTCTCCGGGCTGCCGTCCGAGGGGCCTCAGCGCCGCCGCCCAAGGGGCCTCAGCGCCGCCGCCCAAGGGGCCTCCACGCCGCCTCCCAAGGGGACTCCGCGCCGCCTCCCAAGGGGACTCCGCGCCGCCGCCTGGCGAGCCTCCGCGCTGCCGATCGACGGGCCTCAGCGCCGCTGCAAGAGGGGCTTCCCTTGTCGGCGGCAACCCTGCTTTCCGCTGACCCGTCTTCCCGCGTCTGCTAGCTCCAAGCTTCGGCCGTGGGACGCCAAGCCCACAGCTCTATCTCCGTCACGGCCAGCAATGCGACCATCCTAGCTGCCCTCCAACTGCTGCCGTTGTGTTCTTGGACGGGAAGTACGTGATGCAGAGAGTTCGTGCGTTTCGTGGCTGTATGTCCGCGACACCAGTCCTGGCGCTTGTTTTTTTCTTTGATTATTGTTGTTGTTTTTAACTAATGTAGTTTGTGGTTCATACTGGTTCTGCAGATTGTGCCTGCAGTTATCAGGAGGAGCCCTGCAGCATCGTCTCCGACTCCAATGCGCACAAGGTTCTCCATTATTATTTCTGAATATACTGCCAAGAAATATACTTGGGATTGTGCGGGGAAGTGTATCCCTTCAGTTTGCGAAGTATACAGCTAGTCATCCAAGCAGCTCGATTAATTTTCTTGTAGAAAAGATTGAAAGTACGAAGCTAGCCATGGAAGTAGCTCAGTAAATTTTCTTTTAGGTGTGTGGCAAGATACAGTTTCGTTCAACTGCTCTGTAGAGAGCGGGCAAATGAAGGGCGTTGTTGTGCCAGGAAGTATACAATGGTTAAAGAAAATCAGATTGTGTTTAGGATTGTGTCGGCTGCCCCACCGTCCAGAACGCTGCGCGTCCCTTCCTCCTCCACCCAAGTTCGTCACGGTTTGCTGCCTCCGTCGGGTGTGATGCCCGCAACTTCCAGGAGAAATGAATGGCCCTCTCAGCTCTGCTTTTTTTTGTTTAATATTTACATCATTTTTCTTGGTAAACTGTGATATTATGTTGATATAGAATAAGAACAAGCGTACTATCGTTCACAGTACAATGCCATGCTTGATTGAAGTACATCAATTCGGAGTGCACATCTAGATGAAAAAACTAGGCAAACCGAATGGAATGACCGCGGCAATGATTATGTTAATGTATTTGTGTTGGCAGTACATGACCATGGTTGGTTGATTGCAGTACATCTTTTCATAGTGCACAGCCGGATGAAAAAACTAGGCAAAATGAATGCAATTAGGTGTTGCTAATAACAGAGGCAATAAATAAAATTTGTCTACCTGAAATTACACAAGTTAGATATTGTAAGGCTGGGGAGACACATAAAAATCTAAAGCGAAGTACACATTTTTCTTAACAATTAAAGGTTTGGACAAATGTATAAAAAAAATCTCGCCATCCATGAGGAAGTTAAAATACTTGTCGACGAGAAGTACAACCTTTCGATGCAAGCAGTACACCCACTTAATATAGGAACTAAAAGAAAACCCACAAAATCCAAATGTAGAAAAAACAAAAATAATCCCGTCATCTGCGAGGAAGTTCAAGTACTTGATGCTGAGAAGTAGAACCATTCGACACGAGAAGTACAATAACTTAATACAAGAAGTACAAGAAAACCGACAAAATTTAAATGTAAAAAAACAAAATAATCCTATCATCTGCGGGGAAGTACAACCAACGATTCCAAGAAGTACAAGCGGTAACTAGAGGAAGTACAAGCGGTAACTACGGGAAGTACGAAGTGTTCAAATAAAATTTTATTGGTTTTTTTGAACAGTTTTGTGAAACTGCAGCGAGAAGTACAACCGTATTGCCTGAGAAGTACACGCTAATGTCGAGGAAAGTTCAATGCTCTATTTTTGCAAACGACCAAAAACCAAATATAGAAAAACTAAAATAATCCCGTCATCCGTGAGGAAGTTTAAATATTCGACGATGAGAAGTACAACCATTCGACATGAGCAGTACATACAATTAGGAAGTACAAGAAAACCGATAAAAATCCAAATGAAGAAAAAACAAAATAATCCCATCATCCGTGAGAAATTTCAAATACTTGAGGATGAGACGTACAACTATTCGACACGAGTAGTACAAGTGCTTATTATAGGATGTACAAGAAAACCGGCAAAATCCAAATGTAGTAAAAATGAAATAATCCCATCACCCCCAAGGAAGTTCAAATAGTTGATGCTGAGAAGTACAACCATTCAACACGATCAGTACAAGCACCTATTACAGGAAGTACAAGAAAACCGACAAAATCCAAATGTAAAAAAAACAATATAGTCCCGTCATCTGCGAGGAAGTACAAGGTGTTATTCCGAGAAGTACAAGTGGACACTGTATGAAGTACAAGCGGTAATTACAGGAACTGCAAATTGTTCAAAAAATACTCACACATAGTTTCACATAGAAAACATTTGGAAGTTCAAATATTAAGATCCAGGAAGTGCAGAATATCTTAAATAGAGGCTAGGGAAAATCTAGAATTATCATTCTGAAACACACATGTTTAATTATTGTAAAACACACTAGTATCGAAACATTTCCAGGAAGTACAACCACGAAGGCCAGGAAGTACAAGGACATGTCGCGGGAAGTTCAGATGTGTGTGGTTGTGCTGAGTATTTTGTGTGGCCATGGACCTCAAACGGACACCGTATGAGAAACTTATACTCATTTTACTGAACACTTTCGTGAAACAGCGCCGAGAAGTACAACCGCATTTCCCTAGAAGTGCAAGTTCGTGTCGAGGGAAGTTCAATGCTCTATTTTTACGGGGCGGAAATCTATTGTTCAAATATCATCGATTTGATCACCAACCACTTCAATCATTGTCACCAAAAGCTTATATGGTAGAGTATATGTCTAATTTCATTACCTACAACATTTTACAACAAATAAATGGATCTAATCTATCAAATTCAAATCGTTATCCCACAAAATATACCGGAAACATGATTTCAAAACTTCTAAAATTGCTTTCAAATCGTTCGGAGTTGGCAAAAATGGTATATACGAAAAAGATGCGCCATTTTGAGACCTTTCCAACCGTATATCATTTCATTGTTTAACTATAACGCATGGAAATCGCGGAGAAAATCATTCGGTGCCCATCACATAAAACGAGCGGACAGTAATTCAAGTTATTCTATTAAACTGTAAGGAATTAGAGAAAACAATTGGAATAAGAAAGTTGCGCGTAGTCCATAGCTTTCCAACGCCATATCATTTGCATCATTCCGACAAACGGTTGAAACAAATAGTCCAAATTACTGTCCGCCCGTTTTTTAGTACGCCCGAATTTCGGTATTTTCAAAATGATTCAAAAACTGTGAGGATTTTGAAAAAACTTAAAACATGAAAAAGTTGCGCAATTTCATTATCTATCCAACGGTATATCATTTGTACAGTTTCGATAAGCGATTCGAAAATCAAACTAAAAGTTCGTTTTCTGGCCATATAGAAGCGTTTTCGTATTTTTAAAATTAAATTTAAACCGTGCATAATCTGCGAAAAGTGTGAACATGAAAAAGTTGCGGTTTTTCATTATCTATCCAACGGTATATCACTTGCATAGTTCGGACAAATGGTTGGAAAACACGAAGTAGAATTAGTAGCTCTGAAGAAAATGGGAAGTTTGGGTATGTTCGACAGAAAGGTCAACGATGTTCTCCAGGAAGTACAACCTTGTGTCCAGGGAAGTTCAAGTCGGTGCTCAGAATATTATTCTGCAACCGGTTGCAGAATAGTGTTGTAGTATATATATATATATATATATATATATATATATATATATATATATATATATATATATATATATATATATATATATATATATATATATATATATATATATATATATATATAGGTCCGCTATTCTCGAACCGGTTCGAGAATAGTTATTCTCGAACCCTTTCTGAACTTCCGGGTCTTTTCTAGTGAACTTCTTGACGGAACACCAGAATTGCATGTTCGTGCGGACAGTATTTTTATGTTAATTCTCGAACCGCTTAACGGAATGATACATATAATATACCGTTGGATTCATATGGAAATTTCGCAACTTTTTCGTTTTAATTGTTTTCCCAAATTCTATATTGTTTAAAACTAATTTCAAATATACAAAACAACGTTTTCGCGGATTTCCCTTTTTTCGTGCAGTTTCGGGGGTTTAATTTTCAAACGGTTTATCAGATTTATGCTTATGATATGGCGTTGGAAAGCTGTTGACTAGGCGCAAATTGTTCATGTAGGACGTTTTTCTAAATTCTTTACGGTTTAGGAGCAGATTTGAAAATACGTGATTCCGCTTTCCGATTTTCTCTGTTTTTCGTACTGTTTTTTGGAGCTTATTTTTGAACCACTTGTCGGAATGTTTCAAATGATATTGTTCTGAAAAGATATTGATTAGGCGCAACTTTTTCATGTTGAACTTTTTAAAAAATTCTAAACGATTTAAGTTTAATTTTAGAAATACACACAAGCGGACATAACGCCGACACAAGAACATTTTGAAATAGGCTCATCCAGATTGATTAGATGTGGCATTGCGGTGTGTTGGAGTATTAGTAGAGTTATATTAGTGCTAATTCTACATAGCTCCGATCGATTTGCACAATGGGAGGACGTACGAAGGATTTCTATGTGTATGATTTCCGCCCAGAAAAATAGAGTACATGAGCTGCTCGATTATGGAAGTGAACTTCCCGATATCTCGTTTGTGAACTTCCGGTCGCGTTATAGAAATTACAAGCATGTTCAATATGAACTTCCTACATGTTCAAAGTGAACTTCCATAAACTTCACTAGTGGTTTTAGGTGAACTTCACTAGTGTGTATAGTATGATTGAAATGAATTTTCGTAGCATTTAAATTGAAGTTCCATTTTTTTCTAGAGAAGTGTCATACCAAAATAACATGGGGCAGAGGCAGACTGACGTCCCCAAAACATTGTTTGTGAACCTCCCTCTTAAAACGTAGTGAACTAACATGATAAAACAGTGATTTGCACATTTACATGTGTGTATTGAACTCCCCGTATATAGGAAGAGACAATAGAGCTTCCTGACAAATAGAGGAGTATTGCTCGTAAATGCTGATAACGAAGGAAAACATGAACTCCTTGAAAAAAGGGTTACAATTTTTTTCTCAAGATACACCTGCACTTCTCGAATGCAAGAAACGAGCTTCTCGAAGTCAAAAAATGAACTTGCAAAGTGTGCTGCACTCGACCAAACTTTGTCAAAACAAAACATTAACACATAGTATGTGTATTAGATTAAAGAATTAAACTCGCACATACACATGGCATGCTGCACTTTGGAAGTCATATAGCGGGCTGTTCACAAATCATCAGGTCGAAATACATAAGCAGCCACCTTTTGCAGTTCAGAAGTTGGTGTAGTTCAATCTCATGTGCACAGTTTTCACACTACAGGGGATGGAGCTGCACATGCTTGCAGTAGATAGCGATGTGAATTCCCTCGGTGGTGGACACTGAACTCCCTCTGTGGGCGACAGTGACTATCAAACAAGCTAGCTAAGCACGGGTTTATTGAGCTGGATGGCTTCGACGATGCAGCAGGCTAGGAGCTTCAGTGTGTGTACCGGGGCAAACTGCTACTCTATGGGAAGCAAGCTGTTGTTGCCTGGGAAGTGAACTGTTGCTCCGTATAGCCGAGCCACAATGCTGGACTCAAGTAGAATCCTCCTGGATTTTTTTAACCCTGTGCTATCCAACTGCACTAAGGCGTCGTTGAGAAATAATCCACCAACAATCTCCAGCACGTGTGTTGTTGAGTTTTCCTGATTGGTCTAGAGCAAGCAATTATTTACAACTTCCTCACAACCTGTGAATTTAAAAACAAAGAGTGATTAGTAAGATTTGTTTAGTATTCATGTGCAGCAAAATACCTACCGAAATTTCAAGCAAACACTGTGGGAAAACAAGCTAGAATAGGTATCAAATTGACAATAAAAACAAGCAAGAATAAGCATGTGTTTTCTTAATGTGTTCCCCTGTTTCAATTAATATTCCATTAATCTCGCATCTCTCTTCTTCTCAATAATTGCACAGAACAAAAATTACATGGAAGTAGTTGATTACACATTAAAGCTTTGGATTTGAAGTGAACCTCACCGTTAGTGAACTCGCTTTAAATAATCATGCAAACTGCTATTTTTAAGTATTTTCAATCAGAGTTAATACAAGTACCGGTGGTCAATAAACCTTCAACTTATACGCGGATAAACTGAACTTCACGGCAATATAAAGCCTTACTTCAATAGAGAGAGAAAGTGAACTTCAGCAATAAAATGAACTTGCCCAGAAAATGAACTCACACACATGAGTAAACGAACCTGAGACGACAATGTTTGCAGGCTAACACGAAGCTATTATGTGCACCGTACAAATGAACTTGCCTGGTTTCGTTTTTTCCATAAGAAACAGAGAACACAAACAGAAAAAAGAGACATAACAATGTTTCAGAAGTAGAAATCAACGGTTGACAAACCTAAAGATGGAGCTGTAGAGAGCGATGTGAAGTCCGCTGGACTGTCGAGGATACGCAAGTGAACCCCCAGTGTAGCTACATTTATGCACATGAAACTTTACACTATCAAAAATTAATAAAATAATAGTCCATCTAGCAAGAATATCTAAAGTAAAGTAGCAGGAGATGTGAACCTCACGAATTAGGAGAAATGAACTCCACGGATTAGGAAAAGTGAGCTCTTCATCTCCGCACCTTTATTATTTTTGTGCACTTGTGCTCGGCTGCTTCACGCAATGAAGAGCATGACTTGCAGTGACAATCGTAGGAGCCAGCCGCAAGAACTCACAGCTCGTTGCAATGTTGCTTGTGGGTACTGTGATGATAGTTAAGTCATATAAAAAAGCGAACTTCACATATGGAAAAAGGTGCACTACGCCAATCAAGTAATGTGAACTTCAAAAAAGAAATTCCACAGATCTCATTAGCACAAAAATCACAAACTCAAGTGCAGGCTTGTGAAGCTTTGTAGATTTCAGCTACTTTTGAGAAAAATGTCAAATTGTTCTACCTTTTTTCTCTGAAAGCTTTTCCCTGTTGAACTAATTGAACTTCACAAATATATAAAAGTGGACTGCCTATTTGGTGTGTTTTGGGTGTGCTTTTAACTAAAACTGTCAGTTACAAAACAAACTCCCTAAAATAAAAAAGTAAATTGGCCTTTGAATATTTTAATAAGCGGATGATTAATCAACAGTGAGAAATAGCATGTGCTTATAGAGAAAGGAAAGCATTACCTGGACAGGGGGCAAGTGTAGCACATTGGTATGCATCCGACATCCCAAAGAAATCCATCCATGGACAAATCGAACTTCCAAACCAAAATAAGATTTAATCTTGGGGGTGCAGTATTAACATTTTTTCAAATGATCTCCAATGAACATATCGTTTATACATTAATCATCAAGGTGATTGTTTCTGCTGAAGACAATCCTCTGTTTATGTACTGTAAAAACAATATCATAATAAGATAGAACTATTGCATAAACAAGAATCATCCATCCCGCAGCCACAAACTTCAAAAATAATCTATCTAGCATGAATATATAAACTGAAAATAGCAATAGCTGTGAACTTCGTGAATTAAGAGAAGTGAGCTTCACAGATTAGGGAAGTGCGGATGAGAAGAAGTGAACTGATATATTTTTGATAAGGTTCTGTTTGTTTTTGCCATAAAAATCAGAGAACGGCATGTTTCAGTTTTGCTTGATGGCAGGCTGTAGTTTTATTTTGCCAATATTACATAACAATGAGAGACTGTAATCTAGACCATAATAGCAAGATGATTGCCAACTGTATTCATTTATTTTGCATAAGGAACATCTGTTTTTCATGTACTGAACCAGTTTTGAACAAAGAGTTAACTTCCTTAACTATTGCAAAACCAACAATTTTACCTTTTGTAAATTAAGAGCATAAAAGAAGTTACAGACCACTAGACAAAAACGACAAATGAACAAAGAAATGAACTTTTCCGTCCAAACATTGTGAACTTCACAGACCGACGGACCAATTTTCCGGACAAAATATGTGTGAACTTCCGCAAGTACTAGTATGAACTCAGGTCTAATAATGATGAACTTTAGGCACATACAGGGTGAACTTCCCGACACAAAAACTTCGCGTCCTTGAGTTGCATAAGCGAACTTGCATTTTAAATTAAGCGAACTTCACAGTTTTGTGCTTATGTGTGTTAACTGAAATCAGTCTATGAAACGATTTTTTCCAAACTAAAAATGAGTAAACTTAGTATGTGAACTGGGCGAAATTTGATTTTTATGTGCTGCAATCTTCTAAAATTTTCTCAAATACAAAGCTGAACTATCTTTTAATAAAATCACACAAGGCAACAGTTAAGAAATATAGTACAACACTAGCGGCAGTTTTTATATCTGAACTTCCCGCACTAACTCTCTGAACATCAGATTTATAACTAGTTGACGAAGTGGACTTTGAATAGCTAGTTGATTATGTTTGTCAAAATAACCCATGGAAGTGTTTTCAAAATTACCTTGTCGACTGTATTTTGTGAAGATACACCTGGAAATCAGAGATGCAAGGAAGTAACTTCTTGAAATCGGAAAGTGAACTTCAGAAATGTCTGTTGTGTGCTGCAATAATCCAATTGGCTCAAGTAAAAATGAGTAAACTGCCCCAAAATAAACAGTGAACATTCCCTTTAAACAAGGTGAACTCTTTTTTCTATTATCAGGCGCATCAAATTAGTATGTGTGAACTACGGTGCTCACCAGGCATTACGCAACATGCACAATGCATGACCCAAAGACCAGGAGAGACGAGACCTGCCCAAAAAATATTCGGTGAGATAACACAGCAGTACATGTCATCTAGCTTCACTTAGAAGGCAAGAATTCTAACGTGATCTAACTACGTTTGAACACGCATTCACGAGAATGCAATGAGCATGTTGATACTATAACACCACTTTTCAGACAGTCCAAAGAAGCTTCTTTTTAAGAACAAGTCCAGAAGTATCATATGAAATGTTTTTTATTTTTTTACAGTAAGCAACAAGGCACCAAAACACACTTAATAGTATGAATAATTATGTCATTATGATGTATCAATATCTTGCATCTAGTACAGGGGAAGACTTACATGTTATTACCACGTGTATTGGTAACTCCATTTGCGCGTCATCCTGCAGGCAACAGTGCTGCACATAGCTTATGAAGGCCAGTGAGGAACACCCATGGTAGCTTCAGGAGAATTAAACTTCATGAATAATCCGCCCATCAGGTATCATCTAAATGTAGTATGATAAGTGAACTCAACGCATTAGGATGAACTGAACTTCAGGAAAGCCATAACTGAATCATGAGAAACAAATAAACTAAATTGCAGAACAATGGCAGAACTGAACTCGGGAACATGGTGCTTCACGAATCAGAAATTCTGTCTCTGCCGAATCAGAAATTCACACAATGCCCAGACCAGTCACTACGAACTACGGATTAGTTGGATATGACTACAAATTACAACTCAAGACCGTTCAGATTTTGTAGATGCAAAAATATATTCTGTGGGGATCATTTGTCTATGAAAATTCAACGACTACGAACAATCTACAGATGCAAAAAATGCAAATTCATCTGTCTCTGAACTTCATACGGATTGGGCTATATATTTACATCATATTCCTGTCGATCTTAACTTCATGTTTCTCAATCTGTGAACTTCAAAATTCAGTTACCAAAAAAAATTAGAATTTGAAAGAACATAGCAAATCATCTGGCAGCAGTAGTGGATTCCCGCAGTGGGGGCGGTGGCCTCCCGTGGCCTGGTCGTGTAGGCTTTGAGATGCAGCAGTAGAGGGCGATGGAGACCCAGGAGATCTGCAGGTGCGGTAGGTATTCAGGAAGTGGGGAGGGCATGTGAGATGCAGCAGATGACCTGGGTGGCGAAGAGGGACCTCGCAACAACGGCAGAGGTGCGGGAAGCCGGTAGTGATTGACGAGGGAGCGCAGTGCTGCATCGGAGCAGGACCGGAACAACTCGACCGCCGGGATTTGGCGGCTCAAGAGCTGCAGGGGAGGGGATTTGGCGGCGCGCGAGCTGCATGCAGGGAGATGGCCGGCGCGCGAGCTGGGAGGAGGGGCGGCGCCGGGCTAGTAGTTTCGCAGCAGGCGGCGCCTGGGTGGTGGGGAGCTCCCGACGCCAGTGGACGTGGGATTCGAGCGCGGTGATGGTGGAGGATGGGGCGGTACGGGTAGGCGCCTCGGTTTTCTCGGGTGCGGGTGGTGGGGAGCTATGGCCGGGGAAGGAGGCGGGCGGTGCAGATGTGGTGGTACCGCCGGTGAAGGTGGGGTGGGGATTCCGTGCTGCCGCCGGGAAGAAGGTGGGGCGGGAGTTGGCCCGGCCGCCGGGAAGAAGGCGGAGCAGGATTGGGGGTTGGGGCAGGGATGCGGGCTGCCGCCGGGAAGAAGCCGGAGCGGGAGCTGGGGTTGGGCGGCGAGCGGGATCCCGCCGGGAAGAAGGCGGAGAGGAAGCTTGGGTCGGGGTGGTGCCCGAGTCGATAGGGAAGAAGGTTGGGAGGAGAATGGGGAGTTCGGGTCCACGGGTAGTGCGGTTGGGAGGTGGGGATCGGGCAGACTTTTTCTCTGGTGGGCGGTGGGTCAGGTTCGTCGGGCGGTCGGGTGGGTTCGAGAATAGCTATTCTAGAACCCTCTTAAGGGGGTTCGAGAATAGTTGGGCTCTATATATATATATATATATATATATATATATATATATATATATATATATATATATATAGGATAAATACTTCCTACTCCCGGGTGTAACTACACCCACGTCTCATATACTACCATACGGAATTATATAACATACTTTATTGGTTTGAGTATGTTCGTACACTATATCTCAGATACTCCATACCAACTTTGGTGAAAAAAATTAAATACACCCATAGTTTGCACTATATATACAAAATACATGCATATTTATACGTAAATAAATAGTGTACGTAAAAAAATATACATACTACCTACAAAGTAGTATATATACTACCAAAATATTCTTATATACTTCATACTACATGTATATACTCTTCGGTATGATAGATACTACCTAGATTGTGTGAAACACACGTGGGAGTAACTACACCCGGGTGTAGCATGAATATGTCCTATATATATATATATATATATATATATATATATATATATATATATCGCCTAGGGCTATATGGTAGGTTTAGCGGCAGCAAAACTATAACCAATAGAGACACACTACAACATCTGTCTACTCAGATAAGATAAGAGAGCACATAAGGTAACAGATAAATACTACACAAACATAACCCAGCCAAATACACATATCCCCTTCAACAATTGCGAAGAGGCAATGTAAAAGGCACTCAACGGTGGACAAGTTTTATTAGGTATCGGTTGTAGTAATGCTATATTACTACGCAAGTTATTAGCAGATTATTAGCAACAAGATAACGGTGTAATTTGTTCTATGATCAAGCTATACAATTCCAAGTCGTCCATAACCAAGGACACTGCTTATCGATAAGATGTACACCCTGCAGGGGTTGCCCAAATGTAACCATACGCATGCTCGACCCACTTACGACAGGTGGATGTCTCACAACAAGACCGTTCCCAGTTCAACAAGAAAGTCTAGGGGGGCCACCCGACTAAGCTACCCGTGACGAAGTCCGGCCGTACTCCGAGACGGAATCAGGGTTTGCGTCGGTGGCTAGGCGTGCAAACCACACGCTTCGCTAAACGTCCCGCGGGGTACAGTACAGAATATAAACACCCGAAGGCAACAGGAAGTAAACACCCGAAGGCAACAGGAAGTAAAGCATGGCATACATGGCATAGGCATATAAAACCAAGGTTGTGGCCCCCTTTTCAACTGACTTGAGAAAAGGTAATGGGTGAGGGGGGTCCCAATAATCGTCCCCACGCATGGGTAGAGCGCTCAACCTCGGAACTGATAACAAGAACTCGGGTCCTAGGGGACATTAGCAAGTCAAAGTTCCGATGCTTTCGCAAAGGGGCTCACAGATGCCTCTGCTTACAATTTTAGTTGTTAACAAATAAGTAAAGCATGTGTATCTCCAACAACTGATATAGCATGTGATACCCTCCCAACAACCCAACATATCCCGATAACAGATGGAGATAAACATCAGATCCTAAACACGCCTACGACTCTCAAGGCTCAAACATCAGGCAACGGCTATGGATAAGGACATATAGGATTATTATGGTAAACAAGTGGAATAGGATACGTGACTCGATAAAGAATCGCAACATAAGGATAGCAGTGCGAGGGAGAGAGTAAAATAGGTGAAGAGAGAGGGCTCGCCTGTGAAAAGCTGCAGAAGAACTTGTCGGAGAACTCGTCATATCTCACATCACCACTTCGCGATCCTATCCTGGAAGAAGCAAAGGCTGGACCACACAACGCATGCAAGTCTTACTACTACAGATAAATAAGATCCAGCATGATCAAGATGATATGCATGACATGGCATCGATGATGCAATGCACTTATCCAATTTAAGAGGAATCGGAATCCCGGACAAACAAATTAGGTTGGATTTGCATTTTCTACCGACAAATTTAAGGGTGGATTAGCATAGCAAACATGGCAGGGGTGAGTTACAACAAAGTTAAATGGAACCGGGACAACATATATATAATATCCCACATATTCCATATGTTCCATATTAGGTGATAATGCAAACTATCACGAATTTATATGATGAATGAGGCAACAGCAAGCATGGATGGCATAATCATGTTCAGCACATTTTTCTGATCAATTTTCATATAGAACACTTTTCATTTTGAATTACCAATTAAAAGTTATTAACATATTAGTGTTTATTATTTAAAATAGATAAACAACATTTTATTTTGAATGAAGAAGGCCCCGAAAACAAATTCCTATCCAGGGAAGTACTGCGGGTTGATTTTACAAAAGTTCAGGGGGTTTTGCAAGATAACAACACAGGCAGGGACTGCGGGTTAGGAGAAAAAAAAGGCAGGGGCCTTTTCGCAAACATGATTAGATCTGGATCTGAGGGGATTGTTTTCTCACCGGGATGGATCTAGCCACAGAGGCTGACGAGTGGGGTCGGCGAATAGGACGTGGCGCCAACGTGGCAGACGACGTGGCAACCTTGCCCGCGCGCCCAGAAGGTGTTTGACGAAAAGGGGCGCCGCTCGCGTTCCCAGAGACGGTGGTCACCGCGGCTACCGTCGACGCTCCGGGCGAAGCAGAGCACCCCAGGAAGCAAACTTGGGCGCGTTGGAACCTTCTGGCCGCGGTGAACAAGGAAGTGGTGGCGCCGCTCACGGGAGGTCACCGGAATGCCGCCGGCGACGAGGATCTGCGGAGGAGCGGTCGGCATGAGCATAGGGAGCACGGTACAGAGGGAGATAGGGCGCGAGAGGAGGACCAGGGGGTGCGCCGGGGTACCAGGAAGGTGATGACGCGCTTAGAATGGCCGGAGGTGGTCTAGCGCCGCCGGAATCTTCGACGAACGGCGACAGTCCGAACGGGGAATCGGCAAAGCTGCGACGAATTGGGGATTCCCTAGCTTGATTCCTTCAGGGAGGAGGAGAAGGGCGACGGTGCGGAGCTCTGGGTGGTCTTGGTTCGGCGAGGGGTGGTTGGAAACGACGGGGAGACGACAAGGAGGTCGCGGCAACGCTCGGGATGCTCACAGAAAAGAAGAAAGGAAGCAGGGAGGTGGCGGCGCGAGGAAGGGGAGGAGGCTAGGGTTTGAGGGGCGCCGTGGGGAGGGTTAAAAGGGGAAGCGGATGGAGGTCGGTGGTTGAGAGGGGGGAAGGACCACATCTCATGCTGCTCTCGTGCCTCCCTGGAGAAGACGACAACACGAAAAGGAGAGGCATACCGTTTCGGCTTGGGCCGAGCTGGGCCAGCAGGAAAGAAGGGGAGGAGAGGGAAAGGAAGTGGGCCGCCGGTGGAAGGAGAAAAGGCTTGTTGGGGTGGAAGAAAAGGGAGAAGCCAGAGAAGAGGGAGCTGGGCTGCTCGGGCTCAAAAGGGGAAGGAGAACCCAGGCCGGATTGGGCTGAGAGGAGGCAGGCCAAGGGGGTTAGGGGTTAGGGTTTATTATAAAAACCACATGAGAGGGAAACAAGATAGCTAGGGTTTTGAAAATAATTTATTTTCATAAAAAAACATGGATGATATGATGCATATGCCATAATGATGCATAAAAGAAAAAGAACAACCAAATCTAATATGGGTGCTACCTGGGGCCGTTAAAATCGACACCACTAACAAGGGATCGCGCCCCGAGATCCCACGTCCAGGTACGGGGGAAGAGAGGTGAGCTATCGGATCTTCTGGCGACGTGTCGATCTTCTCGACACCACTAACAAGAAGTCTTGCTCCATGTAGAACGGTCGACACCACCAACAAGAAGTCATTGTTCTGATGACGATGATGACTCCGGAGAAACATAGGAAAGAGTAACAGTCACATGGATCCACCAATTCAGGTAACAAGGGCGAATAGTAAGAGTAGTCGGTATGGGGGCCAATCCATCCCGCACCCGAACTATTAACCATGAACATAAATAGGAGAATCGTGTAACCAACTCTCGGATCTCAGATTGACGATATCGACAAGCATTGTCAGCAAGGATTCGATTGGGTCAAAGCACATGAGATTGAAGAGGGATCACAAAATAAGGATGATATCATTTGGAGAAGACAAGGTTGCCGTCGGTGATGTTGTTCTGTCGGAAGGTCTTCAGAGATCGGTCCTATCAGGTTAAGGCAAAGATCGTCCAACCCACGTCGGAACCTAAGACTCGGAGAAGCAGATAAGAGAGAAGAACAAAAACACGCGGAGGTAAGAGGGGAAAGAATTTAGATAAGGAGAAAAATAGAGCTAGTCAGAATTATCCAACGAATTTAGAAAATAGGTTTTGACACTCTAAACTCAACGACCGTTGGCTAGGTTATCCTACAGGCTGGACTAGTGGGGTACCGCAACCTGAGCTCTGATACCAACTTATGACGCCGCGGAACCGGTACCATGAGGATTCCAGCGATCCCGCCAAAATCCGCATGATATCGATTCTGAGACGCCCTCCGACACGACGTGCGCGAAGAATCACACACGTGATGCCAGAGGAATTAACACGAGCGGTAACATTACAACAGGATTACAATAGAGCCCACAAGAGACATATATTACAACAACGACTCCAACGAGTCAAGATACAAATATACAATACAAAGATCCAAATCATACATAAGATCGAATACGTTCGAGTATGGACAAGATACAAATTCGACTAAGAGTCCTGAAGATAACCAGTGGCGTCCATAACCCTGCCCAGGCCAAGCCGGAGGGGTAACCTTGCTAACGTCGTCATCTTGTACCTGTCGAAGTCGGGCCATCGGTTGCCGACAAAAGGGAGGAAGCAAAAGAGAAAGGGAAAAGGCGAGAGTAAGTACCAAGGAAAGAACTCCGGCACGTACTTAGCGAGACTAGAAATGGCTATGCTCGCCGGGTGAGTATATATATATATATCGCCTGGGGCTATATGGTAGGTTTAGCGGCAGCAAAACTATAACCAATAGAGACACACTACAACATCCGTCTACTCAGATAAGATAAGAGAGCGCATAAGGTAACAGATAAATACTACACAAACATAACCCAGCCAAATACACATATCCATTTCAACAATTGCGAAGAGGCAATGTAAAAGGCACTCAACGGTGGACAAGTTTTATTAGGTATCGGTTGTAGTAATGCTATATTACTACGCAAGTTATTAGCAGATTATTAGGAACAAGATAACGGTGTAAGTTGTTCTATGATCAAGCTATACAATTCCAAGTCGTCCATAACCGCGGGCACGGCTTATCGATAAGATGTACACCCTGCAGGGGTTGCCCAAATGTAACCATACGCATACTCGACCCACTTACGACAGGTGGATGTCTCACAACAAGACCGTTCCCAGTTCAACAAGAAAGTCTAGGGGGGCCACCCGACTAAGCTACCCGTGACGAAGTCCGGCCGTACTCCGAGACCGACTCAGGGTTTGCGTCGGCGGCTAGTTGTGCAAACCACACGCTTCGCTAAACGTCCCGCGGGGTACAGTACAGAATATAAACACCAGAAGGCAACAGGAAGTAAACACCTGAAGGCAACAGGAAGTAAAGCATGGCATACATGGCATAGGCAAATAAAACCAAGGTTGTGGCCCCCTTTTCAACTGACTTGAGAAAAGGTAATGTGTGAGGGGGGGTCCCAATAATCGTCCCCACGCATGGGTAGAGCGCTCAATCTCGGAACAGATAGCAAGAACTCGGGTCCTAGGCGACATTAGCAAGTCAAAGTTCCGATGCTTTCGCAAAGGGGCTTGATACGTCTCCAACGTATCGATAATTTCTTGTGTTCCATGCCACATTATTGATGTTATCTACATGTTATATGCACACTTTATGTCATATTCGTGCATTTTCTGGAACTAACCTATTAACAAGATGCCGAAGTGCCGGTTCCTGTTTTCTGCTGTTTTTGGTTTCGAAATCCTAGTAACGAAATATTCTCGGAATCGGACGAAATCAACGCCCGGGTTCCTATTTTACCCGGAAGCATCCAGAACACACGAGAACCGCCGGAGAAGGGGGCAGGGCCACCACACCACACCCCGGCGCGGCCAAGGGGGGCGCGCCCCTAGGGTGTGGGCCCCCGGAAGCCCTCCTGCGCCGCCTCTCCGCCTATATAAAGCCCACGACCTAAAAACCTCGGGGCGTTCGACGAAAACCACGAAACCTTCCGAGCCGCCGCCATCGCGAAGCCAAGATCCGGGGACAGGAGTCTCGTTCCGGCACCCGCCGGAGCGGGGAAGTGCCCCCGGAAGGCTTCTCCATCGACACCGCTGCCATCTCCACCGCCATCTTCATCACCGCTGCTGCTCCCATGAGGAGGGAGTAGTTCTCCATCGAGGCTCGGGGCTGTACCGGTAGCTATGTGGTTCATCTCTCTCCTATGTGCTTCAATACAATAATCTCATGAGCTGCCTTACATGATTGAGATTCATATGATGATGCTTGTAATCTAGATGTCACTATGCTAGACAAGTGAGTTTTACTTATGTGATCTCCGGAGACTCCTAGTCCCACGTGTGTAAAGGTGACAGTGTGTGCACCGTGTGGGTCTCTTAGGCCATATTTCACAGAATACTTACTCAATGTTGAATGGCATAGTGAGGTGCTTATTTATATCTCTTTAAGATTGCAATATGTTTTGTATCACAATTTATCTATGTGCTACTCTAGTGATGTGTTATTAAAGTAGTTTTATTCCTCCTGCATGTGTGCAAAGGTGACAGTGCGTGCACCGTGTTAGTACTTGGTTTATGCTATGATCATGATCTCTTGTAGATTGCTAAGTTAACTATTGCTATGATAATATTGATGTGATCTATTCCTCCTACATATGCATGAAGGTGACAGTGTGCATGCTATGCTAGTACTTGGTTTAGTCTGTTGATCTATCTTACACTAAAGGTTACTAAAACATGAGCATTATTGTGGAGCTTGTTAACTCCGGCATTGAGGGTTCGTGTAATCCTACGCAATGTGTTCATCATCCAACAAAAGTGTAGAGTATGCATGTATCTGCTGTTATGTGATCAATGTTGAGAGTGTCCACTAGTGAAAGTCTAATCCCTAGGCCTTGTTCCTAAATACTGCTATCGCTGCTTGTTTACTGTTTTAATGCGTTACTACTGCTGCGTTACTACTGCTTGTTTACTGTCCTGGGCAAAGCACTTTTCAGGTGTCGTTGCTACTACTTATTCATACCACCTGTATTTCACTATCTCTTCGCCGAACTAGTGCACCTATTAGGTGTGTTGGGGACACAAGAAACTTCTTGCTTTGTGGTTGCAGGGTTGCATGAGAGGGATATCTTTGACCTCTTCCTCCCTGAGTTCGATAAACCTTGGGTGATCCACTTAAGGGAAACTTGCTGCTGTTCTACAAACCTCTGCTCTTGGAGGCCCAACACTGTCTACAAGAATAGAAGCTCCCGTAGACATCAGGGCTCACAGATGCCTCTGCTTACAATTTTAGTTGTTAACAAATAAGTAAAGCATGTGTATCTCCAACAACTGATATAGCATGTGATACCCTCCCAACAACCCAACATATCCCGATAACAGATGGAGATAAACATCAGATCCTAAACACGCCTACGACTCGCAAGGCTCAAACATCAAGCAACGGCTATGGATAAGGAATGGTGCATATAGGATTATTATGGTAAACAAGTGGAATAGGATACGTGACTCGATAAAGAATCGCATCATAAGGATAGCAGTGCGAGGGAGAGAGTAAAATAGGTGAAGAGAGAGGGCTCGTCTGTGAAAAGCTGCATAAGAACTTGTCGGAGAACTCGTCGTATCTCACATCACCACTTCGCGATCCTATCCGGGAAGAAGCAAAGGCTGGACCACACAACGCATGCAAGTCTTACTACTACAGATAAATAAGATCCAGCATGATCAAGATGATATGCATGACATGACATCGATGATGCAATGCACTTATCCAATTTAAGCGGAATCGGAATCCCAGACAAACAAACTAGGTTGGAGTTGCATTTTCTACCGAAAAATTTAAGGGTGGATTAGCATAGCAAACATGGCAGGGGTGAGCTACAACAAAGTTAAATGGAACCGGAACAACATATATATAATATCCCACATATTCCATATGTTCCATATTAGGTGATAATGAAAACTATCACGAATTTATATGATGCATGAGGCAACAGCAAGCATGGATGGCATAATCATGTTCAGCACATTTTTCTGATCAATTTTCATATAGAACACTTTTCATTTTGAATTACCAATTAAAAGTTATTAACAGATTAGTGTTTATTATTTAAAATAGATAAACAACATTTTATTTTGAATGAAGAAGGACCCGAAAACAAAGTCCTATCCAGGGAAGGACTGCGGGTTGATTTTACAGAGGTTCAGGGGTTTTTGCAAGATAACAACACAGGCAGGGACTACGGGTTAGGAGAAACAAAAGGCAGGGGCCTTTTCGCAAACATGATTAGATCTGGATCTAAGGGGATTGTTTTCTCACCGGGATGGATCTAGCCACAGAGGCTGACCAGTGTGGTCGGCGAATAGGACGTGGCGCCAGCGTGGCGGACGACGTGGAAACCTTTCCCGCGCGCCCAGAAGGTGTTTAACGAAAAGGGGCGCCGCTCGCGTTCCCAGAGACGGTGGTCACCGCGGCTGTCGTCGACGCTCCGGGCGAAGCAGAGCACCCCAGGAAGCAAACTTGGGCGCGTTGGAACCGTCTCGCCGCGGTGAACAAGGAAGTGGTGGCGCCGCTCACGGGAGGTCACCGGAACGCCACCGGCGGCGAGGATCTGCGGAGGAGCGGCCAACATGAGCATAGGGAGCACGGTACAGAGGGAGATAGGGCGCGAGAGGAGGACCAAGGGGTGCGCCGGGGTACCAGGAAGGTGATGACGCGCTTAGAATGGCCGGAGGTGGTCTAGCGCCGCCGGAATCTTCGATGAACGACGATAGTCCGAACGGGGAATCGGCAAAACTGCGACGAATTGGGGATGCCCTAGCTTGATTCCTTCAGGGAGGAGGACAAGGGCGACGGTGTGGAGCTCTGGATGGTCTTGGTTCGGCGAGGGGTGGTTGGAAACGACGGGGAGACGACAAGGAGGTCGCGGCAACGCTCGGGATGCTCACAGAAAAGAAGAAAGGAAGCAGGGAGGTGGCGGCACGAGGAAGGGGAGGAGGCTAGGGTTTGAGGGGCGCGGTGGGGAGGGTTAAAAGGGGAAGCGGATGGAGGTGCGGTGGTTGAGAGGGGGAAGGACCACAGCTCACGCTGCTCTCGTGCCTCCCTGGAGAAGACGACAACACGAAAAGGAGAGGCATACCGTTTCGGCTTGGGCCGAGCTGGGCCAGAAGGAAAGAAGGGGAGGAGAGGGAAAGGAAGTGGGCCGTCGGTGGAAGGAGAAAAGGCTTGCTGGGCTGGAAGAAAAAGGAGAAGCTAGAGAAGAGGGAGCTGGGCTGCTCGGGCTCAAAAGAGGAAGGAGAACCCAGGCCGGATTGGGCTGAGAGGAGGCAGGCCAAGGGGGGTTAGGGGTTAGGGTTTATTATAAAAACCACATGAGAGGGAAAAACAAGGTAGTTAGGGTTTTGAAAATAATTTATTTTCATAAAAAAAACATGGATGATATGATGCATATGCCATAATGATGCATAAAATAAAAAGAACAACCAAATCTAATATGGGTGCTACCCGGGGCCGTTACAGCATTGCCATGGAGTACCCTCGACAATTGGCGCCATATGTGGGAAACCTGTTGGCGCAGGACCCGGCATCGGCTGCTTCGGCCATGTCATCAGCAACTTCATCAGCTTCGCTGGCATTATCATCGGCCCCTTCATCGCCAAACTCAGGGAACTCGATTTGATTCGGGTCCTTCGAGTTCACTCTGCACAGCGATTCGTCCCGTTCTACCTTTTCGGATCTACAAGGAGGGATGGGCATGATGTTCGGGAGCGTCCACTACAACAAAAACACCGAAGGCATCCTTCGGCTGCCCGAACCGATCATCTCCAACTCAGCAAGGACTCCGCCCTTGTAAGCGACGGGATCAACCGCGTCAGCTTCGTTCACGGTCGATCTATCGACCGAATTATCTGCATCGACAAACTCTTAACCACCAACGACCCCCGATCAATATCATCCATGTCAGTTGGATCCGATGATTCTATGTCATCCGACATGACTTCATATTACTGCCTAAACTGCGATACCAAGCACGGGTTGGGCTCAGACGACAAGCCATTCGTCTGCAGCGCCAACTATTCTTCAGGTGAGGAAAGCATCGACAGCGTCGCCAGGACAGCCACTTGGAGGGTGGCGCATCATCAGATCTACGCTATCCTCAACGCAGCGGACGGAGGAGAAGAAGGAGAGCGGGCACCGCACGTTAGCAGGCGCCGCAACACCGAGAACAGCGCCAACAACAATGACAATGATTACACTATTGCAGAAGAAGAGTGGGCAGCAGCTCGGGCTGCTATACTAAACAATACTGGGCTCCCATCCGGAACATCGGTAGGGACTCTTAACGCATACTGCTCTATATTGGAGAGGAATCTAGTACGGCTCTCAAACGAGCAAGCAAACCTCGATCGACGTCGGATCGTGGCTGATCAATCTAGTGAACACCGGAGAGCCTCACAAGCAAGCGCATCTCGGAGCAACCAAGGTTCACGAAGATACCGGCCAATGATGCCTCGGCTTTCGGAAGATGATGCGAGGGAAATAACTTTGAACTTGTCCAAATCTTTTATGACTATGGACACCGCGGGCATGTTGAGACCAAAAACCATTGAGGGATCAACTGCCAACCTTGCGGCATATCTAATCAATCAGCAGCCACCACCCGAAGGGCCCATGGCGCAAGCTCATCGGGGTGCTCTGGAGAGCCTTGCAATTCTCGGAGATAAACTCATTCCTCGAAAGGAGAAGTCCACACACCAGGGCAGTGGCTCCAAGCATCGTTCGAGAGACGCTCGAGACGATATTACTCAAAGTAGGATTGATAAAGCTCGGCGATGATGCTGCAAGAGAGGAATATGACAGCGACTACTCAGAAGAAGCTCAGGATTACGACGGTGAAATGTGAGGAGCCGATTGTTTAAGCTATAAGATCCGAGAGACAATGCCACCCAAAAGGTTTAAGCCTACTCCAACCGATGCTGCCAAATATGACGGACAGCAGGAGCCGAGATCCTGGATAGATGATTACCTACAAACTGTGATCTTGCACAAAGGGAATCAAATAGCAGCGATGCAATGCTTACAGCTTTACCTGAAGGATTCGGCACGAGCCTGGTTGAGAGGTTTACCAAAGGGTTCCATCAAATCATGGGAAGATCTGGTCGACGCTTTCGTCAAAAACTTTCAGGCGACATACCAAAGGCCCGTAGGAATCGAGGAATTACGTCACTGCCAACAGAAGCACAAGGAATCAATACGCACATACATCGGACGGTTTACCAAGCTATTGAACGCTGCCGAAGATGGTTCCGTCGACAGAGCAATTGATGCCTTCAGCGATGGAATTCGACGGGAATCATATATTGAAGAACTTGGTCGAAAGAAGCCAAAGACTATCACCAAGTTGATGGAGATTGCCAATAGTTGGGCTGACGGAGAAGATCACGTGAGAAAACCTCGTCCGCGCAGTGATGATGAAGATGACGATCAACCAAGGCATGACTCGGGCAATCGAAGAGATCGACGCAAGAAGAGGAAAGATCGTGGATACGATGATATCAACATGGTAGCCGCCGGATATTCTGATCGACGAGATGATCAGTATGATGACAGACGTGATGATCGTCAGGACAACAATCACAATTCAGGGAATCGAGGCAACTACAAAGGACACCTTCAAGGGTTCCGGAATTGCCTTTTGCCGAGCAGTTAAATGCTCCTTGTTATTTGCATGCATACATCAACCCCAAGGATGAAAAGAAGAAGTCGGGTCATCTGCTCAGAGACTGCCGGCAGTTTATTGAGATGCAGAAGTTTATTCAGCAGCCGCAGCAGTCGAACCTTCCACCGCCACCACCACCACCTCAGCACCAAGTTCAACAAGTGCAAACTCATAACCCTAATGTGTCCTTCCCTCCACCGCGGGGGCAGATGAGAATCATTCAAAAAACTGGTGTTTCGAGAAGGGAGATGAAGAAACTCACGCAAGAAATCAACCTCGCAGAAAGTACCATGGAAAATATTCCAGAATATGTCGACTAATCATCACAGAGCATCCTGTTCAGCAGAGCGGATCACCCAATGACCATCCCAAAACTAGGTCATGCTGCCTTGATAGTCGAGGATCAAATAGGAGGATTCAGTATGAGCAAAGTGTTCATGGATGGTGGAAGCGGATTAAATCTGATATTCGCAAGCACAGTCAAAAACATGGGCATTACAATGAAGATGCTAGAAGAATCTGATACATGTTTTCATGGCATCCTTCCTACTTTACCAGCATATTCTCTCGGTAGGAGTTTCTTGAACGTTGTCTTTGGGAAACCCGACAATTTCAGGAAAGAAATGATAGAGTTCGAGATAGTAAATTGGGAATCACAGTACCATGCTATACTCGGAAGACCAGCTTATGCCAAATTCATGGATGTGCCACATTATGCGTATCTCAAGCTCAAGATGCCAGACAGCAATGGAACTAATATCACAGTCCATGGAAGTTTTTCTTGCTCGGATAATTGTGATCGCAAGATTCAAAGGATTGCTGCAAAATTCGGAATAAAACAGGAAGTTATCGACTTCCCTCCTAAGCAGCTGACCTTTCGAGATAAAGGAGATGACAGTATCAAGAAGTCGAAGAAGAAACCATCTGACCCTACATTAGGAGTTTTAGTGATTGAACCTTCAAAAGCTGATAGTAAAGCCTCAGCAGAAGACATTCATACTTTGGCGCTTATCGCAAGTACTCCTAAAGAAATCATCGGCACCTCCGGAGCCACCGACTCCCTAGACATGATTCAAGATAAGAAGGACCCTCCTCTTGCTTAAAAGAAGATGAGTGGTGTTATGCATCCTTAATTTTTTCTTAGAAGTTTTCTTTCAATAAGGCTTTTTGAGCGACATCCTAATTACTTTATCTTATTAATAAAGACTCCAGTTTCGTTTATCTGATTATCGAACTAATTCGGGACACCCGAACAAGTTTATCATGAATTTTTCGCATACTACCGCGAACATCGAGTTCGACCCATAAACTCGATAAATAAGTTCGAGGGTCGACGTCAAAGACTATATCTGGAATTACCATCTAAAGCCTCTGAAAAAACAAGTGCTGCAATAGAAGGTAAAATAAACGGGACTTGTAACAATACACAAATATCCTTTGCTAAAAGCCTCAAGACTACGTGAGTGATGCAGATAGCAAGGATAAACAATTATACTTACAAACAAGACCCGTTCCGGTACTTTAAACTAAAGAAGTACTAAAGAGCGACGGAGTCGACGGTAGGCATAGTTTCCTCGATTCACTCGGGGGCTGCCGCCAAAACATACATCATCGGTTGAAGCGAAGTTGCAAATTACTACGGGTTTAGCAAACCTTCAACATGAGCTGATCACTCAAAAATTCGCCTTTGATAAATTACGAACAATAGCATCAACGATGCCTAAGAACGTTTTTTAGGAGCATCAAGAATTGCTCCTTGGTTAACAAAAATGTGCTAATGGCACCTGGAGAAAAAGTTGTGTTTTGCCAAGCATAACGAAATACGATATCTTCAACAAAGTTTGCATCATACACATAATGCACCCGAACAATAGGTTGCAATAAATATCTTGTGCATAAGTATCATTACTCTAAACAGGACTCTAAATGTTCTCAGGACCGTTCTTCTGGGGTTTGTGCTTCGTCATCTACTTTTGAACTGTCTTCCAACCTTTCAATTGCGATGGCAGCAGGGATTTTTTCCTTAGCAAAAAGATGTCCTACATTACCATCGGTGTTTGCAATCGCCATCAAATCTGCGGAAGGATGCCTCAACAGCACAAGGGCTAAGGCAGTCTCGGCTCCAGCGATAAGTTGTGCGCAAATTGGACTCTGGACTTTCTTGGCATTGTTGAACTTTGACATCAAAGTTAACAAAGTCGGAGGAGTTTCATTCAAAGTAAACATTGTCTTGCATATCATCTTCAATCTAGTGTAACATTTGTCAAAGAATCGGTGCACTTGTTGCACCCAATCTTGAAATTTTGCGACAGTGGCAGGCTTTGATTGGTTCCTCCAGAAGACTTCATTAAAGCACGCTTAGATTGGTCAAAGCATTTACACGTTCATGCACGCGTTGGTTTTCTTCTGACAAGTTCAGAGCTATGACTGTAAAAAGCAAGGACAGAGATGACATCAGAAAGATGTCATTGGTAGCATCAAAGAAGCTAAGGAAGAAGAAAAAACTTACAGTTCAAGCTTTCCTTTGCTTTCTGCAATTCAGTAAGATCATATCGTTCTACGTCAGTGGCTAGCTCGCCTTTCTTCTTTATAATGGAAGCCGTGGCGTGAATACCACGCATATCTTTTTCCATCTGGAGAATGCAGGACTTCATGCGCTGGAGCCGATCATTTTCAAATTCACCAACGGAAGAACTTTCAATAAAAGAAGGTACGGGAGCCACCTACAAAATACATCATTAAGTATGTTATGGAATATGCATAACTTCAAATTGACTTTACTCCCATCGGGAGCATACATTCAGAACACCAAGAGCATTGCAATTGAAATAAAAAGGTATTGGCAACATTGCCAGTACAGGATTCATTACAATAAAAAGACCTTTTCGAAAAGGTATTGTTTAAACCAAATAGAGAAGATTACAATCTGACAATAATAAGTCAAGGAGCCTGAGTTTGAGTCGATAAACTTGGGCCAGCAGAGGACTTGTTTGCTGAAACTAATTGAAGAAGTTGCAGCGCACACTTGCATGTTGATGATTTGTAAAGGCTCAAGTCAATAACTTGCCCATCTTGGTCTTTCGGCAGCTCCTTTAACATCCGTTCCATATCAGCTTTAAAGCCATATCCCATCATAAGTTGGAAAGCAAGGAGAGCACCGTAGGTATGCGAGGTACGTTTGAATACCTCGATAGTATCCTTGGTGTCGACGACAAAAGCATCCGTCAGCTGTTCCAGGGTCTTTTCTTGGTTGGCTTTTGGGAAGATCATGGCATGCAACCTCGACATGACTTCCTTGTTTTTCTGAAGAAGGGCTTGAATAAGCTTGCTGGACTCGATTGTCATAGACAGAGTATCGGTAGGAGAATCATCCGGAAGCTTGTCTAAAGGACCAGAAGGAATATCGGCAGCTTCTGCAAAAGATAGATAGTAAAATTAAGGATACAATAAAATTAAGAAAGGGGAATTCAAAGGCTGAAACAATGAAGATTACTAAGTAGGGCCAAAGTGGATTGGCGAAGAAGCTCATCCTTCTCGTTCCTTTGGGTTTTGGTTTCATCCCTCAGTGCTTCCTCATCCTTTACTTTCTTCTTCAGCTGATATTTTATCAGCTTCGAGTGAAGTAAATTGAGAGGCAAAGCTCTTCAAGGCAGTAATGACCATTTGGAAATCCTATAAAAAGAAGAACAAGACGAGATTAGCACCTGCTAAACTAATAGTATATTTTCCATAGTCCACGTTCAGCTGTGAGAAGTCGAATATAGGCTCGGGGGCTATTGGGAGCAGGTCCATCATCAAAGAAAATGAGAAAACTTACAGCTTTTTCGGTAGGAGGAGGAGAAGCTGTAGCAGCAGCTGCCGAAGGAATCTCCTTCCCTTTAGAAAGAGAAGAAGCTGTTGAAAGTTGGTCTGCCGGGGCTACCACTTGAGCCGAAGCTTCGTAAGCTGCGGGCGTTCACTTGCTGGAGCTTCCCCTGCTTTCTTCAAAGGAGGCTCTATGAAGCCCTCGTCGATGAAAGCATATAAACCAATCAGAATGAATAACTGGAATGCAAAGGAGTTTTTGGAGCAGTAGGAGAAACTTACAAATCAAACAAGCCATCCTCGTTCGCGAAGCCGCCAGACGGTCTTTTTGAAGTTTGAGGGTTAGCCTTCTCCGGAGCTGCATCAACAAAGGTAGCACAATCAGCATCATTGTCAAGATTTGACTCCACCATATCACTTATGTCATCAGCAAGAGATCTATGATCTGTCGAAATAGTTTCAGGATTCGCAGGATCATTGTCTTCAAATTCTTCATTTTCATCGTCATGTGACTTCATAGGGACAGAGGAATCTCCCTCCTCAAGGTTTTTATCCGACATATTCGGAAAACATTTGGCAGTTAACAGGACCTGTCGAAACAAGTAAAGGTTTTTTTAACAAAAGAAAAAGAGCACATGCGGGATGCAGAAGTAATTATAAGAACATGAAGGGAGTTACCTCGTTCGGCTGGTGGTCAGAATCAAAGGGAGCTTGAGGAGCTACAAGGGGATTGAGTCCTCTTGGCTGAAATGAGTTAGACGCCTAACTTCATCTAATAAATCCTTCTCAGATAACTCGACAACATTTACTCTGGTCTCATCCATGGGACCCGAATATAATCACTTTGGATGGGCTCTAGACATGATTGGTTGGATTCGGCGTTTTAAGAAAACAGCCGCTATTTCGGTACCCATCAGATTCTGACCATAGGATTCTTTGATCCGAAGAATTTTGTCAAACAACCTATCGACTGCAGGCTTTTGTTCGGGTGACAATATATTCTTCCAAGACTTTTTCGGTACAGCTTCAAGAACATCAAAAAACTTTGGCAGATGCATTTCGGCTGCTGATGAGTCTTGGATGTAGATCCACTCCAGCCTCCATCCTTGGACTGACTCCCTCATTGGGAAATTAAAGTAATTCCGTTCTTTGCGAACGACAAACCCAACTCCACCAGTGATGAAGCAACCACTACTATTGTTATAGCGTTTTACAAAAAAGATCTTCTTCCAAAAACCCCAGTGAGGCTCGATCCCCAGAAAGGCATCACAAAGGGTAATGAAAATCGCGAGATGAAGGATTTAATTGGGAGTCAGTTGCCATAATTGGATCTCATACACGTGAAGAAGACGCTAGAGAAACTCACGTGAAGAGACAGTCCACGGTACAAGAATGACATGAACATCACAGTAAAACCGGCGGGAGGATTGGGGCGTGAAGCCGAACCTGGAAGAATGACGTTCCCCTCGTCGGTAGAGATTAGGCCAAGGCTACGAGCTTTCTTCTCGTCGCGCTTGGTCATTGTAGAAGCAGGCCAATCACCAGGCGCAGGCGCTGCGGTGGAGACCTCTGGCAGGGGCGCTGCGGTAGAGGCTTCCGATACGCCCCTCTTTTGCGCACCAGATGTGATTTTGGCGGTGGCGCCACTAGATGTGGTGGCGGCGACGACCGTAGGGTTCTTCTTCTTCACTATCTCCGATAGTGCTTGGTAATTGGAGGAGAGTCAAGAAATGGCGGCGGCGGCACGGAAGCTTTGAGGAAGAAGGGCGCACGAGGAAGGAAGACTGTGAAAGGGGAGAGCGGAAAGATAAGTTTCCCCCTTCTTGGTCATAAAACAAAGGTTATCAAAGGAGATCCGCGGTTAGGTCACCGCGTGTCATTTTGTCTATCATAAGAAAAGGATACTTTTTCTATCACATGCGGAAATCGAGGAGACGCCTCGGTCAATGTGTGAGGACTAGTCATTTCTTAACTAACCGTGTAGAAGTAGGGTGGGCCCGTCAGGTCACGTCCTATCAATCGAACCACCACATTACTGACGTCATTAATGATGTCATAGAAAGTATCGACTCATCATGAAGCACCCGAAGAGAATTAAACCATCGAGTTGCTTGTCTTGAATCTACGCACGGTTGCAAGCATCCGTCCCTAGAATCGGGGGCAACTCCCATTGGGAGCGCTGGATGTGCACCCGATAAAACACTAAGGACTCGAAGATTTCAAATCATGTCCAGAATCATGCCCGGGGACTTGATTCTGAGTAGAGTAATGTTGTTTTGCCTTTTGCAGTTAAACAGTATTGATTTATCGAGTAAAACTGGGCATGTTACTCAGAATCATTTACATACTATCAATAGGCATGGCCTAATTCGGAGATATTGATGTCAACACCTGGATTTTTAATTCCATATGCCTATTATGCCATACATCGCAATCCAAGGAATATTGTTTTTGCGAGACATAATAGATTGATATCACATAACATCATTCATTACAAACCATAATTTTCTTACATCAAGGGATCACATGATCCAGTCTTACAATAATAGTTGATCTAATGCTCAATTACAAAACACACAGCGGAAGAAACGTAGTAGCGGTCCATCTGTTCCACAGGCAACGCTTGAAGTCAGGAGGTAGTCCTAGTTATCATAGACGTCATGCTGTCCATCTTCCTGGTAGTGGTGCTCCTCTTCATAGTCTGGCCATTTGAATAGCCAGGGACACAGCCATGAGTACTTTAAAGTACTCGCAAACTAATACTAGTGTAAGCACTATCAACTATATCAATGGAGTTCTAAGCTCTAGGTTCATTTGCATAAAGCCAGTTTTATTTCGTAAGCACTTAATAATAAAAGACTCTTTATTTGCCTAACTAACTCGAGTGGGAACATTAGTGTCTTTCCCACAACTCTGTTGTGATCAAGTCAAATTCATAAATCAAGTTCAAGTCTCAAGTCACCAGTCACATGTCACATTTTGAAAGGTTCTGATGACGGAACAATATGGCCTTTCCAACTGTCCATGACCGCGGACGCGGCTATTCAAATAGTTTTATACTCTGCAGAGGTCGTAGTCTTGTGCCACAACTTTTGATTACATCCGTCAGGGATAGCCCTGAATCATCATACTCAGTATGCGGATCATCAACCATTAACCTTTCACCTACATACCCTAGTATAGACACCTCCCCCATGAGCTTGGCCTCCTAGTGATAGCAAACTGCCATCCTAGGAACTGCACAGGGCTTCGGTAGGACATTCAACTCTTTTTTCACGTCATTTCACTTTCAACGGAGGCAGCCTCGGCATAACCTCTATGACGCTTGTTCAGAGGGAACCCATACTAAGACACATAAATTCCAGCTAAAGCCTTACCCATAATCAGGTATTGTGGGGGTACTCTAAAATTGGAGTGGTATCGCATCCGAACCCAATCATCAGTTTTTATCAAAATCACCATGTCATTCAAGTCACATTCACCTTCAAAATCTTTCAATAGAATGACTCATCATTCCAAGGTTTTCAAAGTCAAAAGATTCACATGTTCCCAGCTAGAGTAGTCAATTTTAGTTTTAGCACTAGCAACTAGTCATGAGGGGTGCTAACTAACTTGTACCTCTCTAGGCTAACTTTGATGTTCTTGTACTACTCCTTATCTAGACTCAAGTTAACTATAAAAGTAAACCTTGATAATCAAAGTAAAAGCTTTGTGAGATAAAAACTGGGACTTGGAAAGTAAAACACAAGGTAGTATAGTATTGGTGCCTTGCTCAAGTAGAGCTTGCATTAGGGTAGCTTGCAAGAGTATATCTTGCCTTGATTGGTACAGTGGTCAAAGTTTTCTTAATCTTCCTCGTAGAAGACCTCCTCCTCCTCGTAGCCTTCGGTACTAACGTCTATAAACGGATACGAGGTAACAAACACCAATCAATACTTAAGGGGGCTACTTAGCCTTAATGGCTCACTCAAGATGATCGATCATCATCACAATCATCACTCAACCTCATACTAGGGTTTTCTATTTAGTTTGAGAAAATAATTTCTCCTCATTGAAAAACCAATACTAAGATTTAATTTCCTCAAATAATAGAATATGACTCATGGGGACCAAAGTCACCACTTCATATTTATTCATTTGAGGAAAGTGATTTAAATGAAATACAATATCTCATACCATTTAATCACTACTTTGGAAACAATTTAATATCACTAAGTAATAACATATGGGGTCATGAAGACTAATGTCATCACCTCACATTGAATTACTTGTGAAAGTGATTTAAATGAGGTGCTACACCTCATAGTTTTGAAATACTAGTTTTGGAAATCATTTAAATAAGCTAGAAATGGCCACATAGCCACTATTTGAATCTAGCCCATGATCATATCAAACAACCAAGTCATATTTTTCCATAAACAATTAGATTTTTTGAAAAGTGAATTATGAGAATTTGAATCACCTCAAAATTCACTATGGTTGATTTTTAATAATTGTTTGAAATTTTAAAACCTGCTGCCTTGTTATTTTCATTGCAAGTGATCTACAATGGTTCAATGGTTGAGACTAATTGGGTTAGACAGAGAATTTCATAAGCTTTCCAGAGATATACAATTCATGAAATTTGGCTCAGTAGATTTTGTTTTATTGTATTTTGAATCAAACACCAGTATTCAATTTCATCTAAAACAAATAATTCAAATTTGAATTACACGGGCCAGGCGGGAAACGAATTGGGCCAGAGAAAAGGAAAATGGGCCAGCCCAGCTGCGTGTCTCGCACGAGCGGGCGGCCTGACAATGGGTCTCGCATGTCCGCGGCTTTTAAACCCGAAGCGGTAAGTTTCAAGGTGGGACGCAGGATTAGATGCACGATCGACGGCTCACGTTCATCATCTTCCGCGACGACGAGCAAACCCTGGGCGCGAAAGAGGGGGTCGACGGCGGCTTACCGGAGGCTCGGCGAGGGTTAGCGATGCGGGCAAAGGATCGAGGAGTCGACGGCGATTCGAAGGAGGGTCGAGGGAGCGGCGGAGGTGGTTGGGAGCTTCTCCTCCGTCTGGCTACTGCCGCGGCGGTCTCGGGGGAAATTGGGGCGGCTCCGGTGACAATGTGGAGGGGGAGAGGGTCAAGGATAGCGAGAGGAAGGAGGGGAGTGAGGTGGTGTGCTCAGAAGGCTTGGGGAGGGGCTCCTTTTTATAGCGGGCGAGCGAGTCCGAGGCGCGCGGGCATGGCGATGGTGGCAACGGAGCTACAGCGTCAGAGAGGAGTGGGAGAGGACACGGAGCTATTTCTGGCGTCATTGTGAGCACGACGGGCGTGATGGCTCGGAAAATGGTGAGGTGGGCTGGAGTGGATGGGAGAGGGAAATGGCATGATGAGTGTCATGATGCCACGGCATGGTGGTGTCCTTGATGTTTTCATGCATGATCATTCGTCTCTGATGCTTGGTAATGTTCACTGGGTGCAAGAGGAGACTGGTGATGACCTAAGGCTCGATGGTTTAGTCCAAAACATGTTGGATATAAGGATGTATGGGGTTGGCAGATAGTGCATGCCAAGTGCTCGACCAAATGGCCGCAAGAACTTCAAACTTGAATTTTGCAAAACTCTTTGGTGGATGTGATTCAAATAATGTTTGGCACATGTTGGTGGTGGTGGTGTGTAAAATGGACAAAGTTTTGTGAAATCCAAAAGTGGTATGATCTTAAATCTGTTTCAATGTTGCCACTTGGCATCCTTATATTAAGCAATTGAACAGTAACCAGTCAAAGTGGTCAACACCAAAAGTGTTCATCTTGATGAGGTCTTGGATGGGGTGCAAAAAGTTTCAGTTTAAAAATTTCTTTAATACAGGGGCTCAAAGTGGGTACCCTGATGTAAAAGTCAGATTTGACCATTATCTTATGTGAGTGTGTTTTGTTATTTCCTTTGATTTGCTTTGCATTTCCTTGATTCAAAAGGTGTTATTAAGTGTTTAGTTATGTTTCCAGACCATTGGCACAAAGCATAATGGCCTAGGTTAGAGTTTTGCAAAAATAGCCATAAGCTCATATGTGGTGTTATTCTTATTTTCTTTTCTTTTGATTTGTTTCTCTTTGATTCACTTAGGCATGGTTTAGGGTTCATTTAGTGTTATATTGGGTTTAGTAATGGTTTCAAATCATTTAGCTAAAGTAAAAAATGGCATAGGCCAAGATTTGCAAAAATGGCTATAAGCTCACATATTCTTCTATTTTTATTTGTTTTTCCTTTTCTTGGTTTCTCTTTGATTTTGAAAAGGGTAGGGTTTAGGGTTTAGAAACATTGTCACATACTTCAAACAAACATCATGGCAAAAATCACCATACAAGTATGAGCACTAGGCACATAGGGAAAAGCAATTCAAAATTTTTGTTGCCTCCAAATTTTGGAAAAAGGGAAATGGGTCTTCTTCATTATTTTGAAATTTGGGATGTTACAAACCTTGCCCCCTTAAACAAAATCTCGTCCCGAGATTTAAGAAAAGTTAGGATCCTAAGAGAGATTGGGCAGTTGGGTTAATAGGAAAACATACTTTTCCTGGCAGTGGGTGCTTCCTGGGCTTCTGTGGCACTCATGTGGTAGAAACGGCCGTTGCGGTTGTTCGGGTTCCTTCTAGCTGCGAAGCGGCGCTGTTGCTGGGCCGGTGCAGCGGTACTCGGGTCAATCTTGGCCAGCTTCTTGGGGCACTCATTGGAGTAGTGACCCACAACTCCACATTCATAACAAGTCACAATTGAATTGTCCTTTGAGGCAATGGGTACAACATTGCTTCCAGTCCTTGGGGCAGTGTTGGGGTTGTTGTTGTTACCATTGTGGTTGTTGTGGTTGTTGTTGTTGTTGTTGTTGTTGTTATTGTGGTTGTTGTTGCCTCCGGGATTCGGGTGTCCTCCATTGTTGTTGATGTAGTTTGGACGAAACGTCGGAGCAGGTGGCTTGTTGTGTCTTGGGGCAAATCCTCCAGGTGAATTGTTGCGGTACTTCTGTGCATTGCTGGGTCCATTCTGGTTCATCATTCTGCGATTGCGGTTCTCATTGGCTTGGTGGAGTTTTCCTTCCATTTGGATGGCAGAGTGCACAAGGGCTTCAAGGTCAGCAAACGGGATGTTCACGAGCACTGTCTGCATCTCATCGTGCAGTCCATTCAAAAATCTCTCCTTCATCTTCTCGTTTTTTGTCGGTTTCATCGGGGGCGTACCTAGACAGAGTGAGGAATATGTCAAGGTATTCCACCATGGACATCCTTCCTTGCTTGAGTTCGCGGAACTCGTCCCTCATCTTCTTGATCAGACCCTGGGGCACATGATACTTGCGGAACTTGAGTTTGAAGTCTTCCCAGGTCATCATATGTCATGCATTCATTGCGCGGGCAGTAGTCCACCAGGCTCTGGCAGGTGCTGACAAGTAGTGGGTGGCAAACAGTACTTTCTCTGCAGCTTCAACTCCTGCAACTTCCAAGTTGTTCTCCATTGTTTCGAGCCAATCATCTGCATCGGGGGATTAGTATTCTGGAAATTCTTCAACTTGGATCCAGGATGATCCTGATGTCCATGTCCTTGGTTGTTCTGGGCTAGCTGCTACAGTACGACAAGGTTGGCTTGTCGCTCAGCTCTTTCAACTTCTCGATCTGCCATCATCATTTGCAGCATCTGCAGCATTGCATCCTGGTTGGCGCTGCGGGTTGGAGGGGCCATCTGAACATGAGATAGATCATGAGATAAGAGGGAATTTTCTATGGCTTGTTTTGGGCAAGTTTAAAAAGTTTCAAAACTTGAGTAGTGTTGACGGGGTAAAAACCAACAACACTTTTTCATTCATACAAATCAAAACACATTACAAACTAACACACCAATGGTTTTAAGAACCATTTCCTCGTTCTACGATACAAAGGGGACAGATACAAACTCACACCTACGCAGGTGCTCTAGTGATACTACTCTTCATCCGGAATGGTGAGTTCTTCGTCTTCATGGGTAATGTGCTTGGTGAAATGTGCGGGCGTTGTCCAACTCCTTGCGGGTTTTGTACAGCATGAAGTTCAGGTATGCAACATAGTGGTTCAGCTCCGGGTGCGGTGGCATGGTTATTGGCCTTCCCATGGGGTCATGTCTTGGGTAGTAGAAGAAGCGAGTGTTCTTGATCTTGTTCACATTTTGTCCACACAGACGGGCAAGTGCTTCTTGCATGGCTTTAGCTATCCCTTCCTTCCAAGTGTTTCCCTTTACAGAAAACCATATGGTTTCCCAAATTGGGGCTCCTAGCTTTCCTCTCAGGTCTGCAGTAACTTCCCACTGAGGTTGTCTTCCCGACTGATTATTGAGTGGCACTCCAAAGAACTCGGGATAAGGGCTTCCTAAATATTCAACTAGTTTCTCGAAATCCTTCTCGAACATTAGGTCTCCTCCGTGGCCAAGCTGGTAGGACTCATAGTGGTACTCCATCTGTGAGCAATTAGGATGAGTAAGTTAGAGAAGTGGTTAAGTGTGCAAAATTTTATGTAGGAATACAAGGAAAAGTAGAGCATGGATTTCTCTTTTTGAAAAGATCTCAAGGATAAGGGTGAGAATAAGTTTTCATAAATATTCACTTCATTTGTTTTGAAACTAAGGTTTTCATACGTCCATTCTAACTAGGGCCTCCTAAGGTCAAACAATGGCTCTGATACCAACTTGTCAGCACCCGCATTTTTAATTCCAGATGCCTATTATGCCATACATCGCAATCCCAGGAATATTGTTTTTGCGAGACATAATAGATTGATATCACAGAACATCATTCATTACAAACCATAATTGTCTTACATCAAGGGATCACATGATCCAGTCTTACAATGATAGTTGATCTAATGATCAATTACAAAACACAAAGCGGAAGAAACGTAGTAGCGGTCCATCTGTTCCACAGGCAATGCTTGACGTCAAGAGGTAGTCCTAGTTATCATAGACGTCCTGCTGTGCATCTTCCTGGTAGTGGTGCTCCTCTTCATAGTCTGGCCATTTGAATAGCCAGGGACACAGCCATGAGTACTTTAAAGTACTCGCAAACTAATACTAGTGTAAGCACTATCAACTATATCAATGGAGTTCTAAGCTCTAGGTTCATTTGCATAAAGCAAGTTTTATTTCGTAAGCACTTAATAATAAAAGACTCTTTATTTGCCTAACTAACTCAAGTGGGAACATTAGTGTCATTCCCACAACTCTATTGTGATCAAGTCAAATTCATAAATCAAGTTCAAGTCTCAAGTCACCAGTCACATGTCACATTTTGAAAGGTTCTGATGATGGAACAGTATGGCCTTTCCAACTATCCATGACCGCGGACGCGGCTATTCGAATAGTTTTACACTCTGCAGAGGTCGTACTCTTGTGCCACAACTTTTGATTACATCCGTCAGGGATAGCCCTGAATCATCATACTCAGTATTCGGATCATCAACCATTAACCTTTCACCTACATACCCTGGTATAGGCACCTCCCCCATGAGCTTGGCCTCCCAGTGATAGCAAACTGCCATCCTAGGAACTGCACAGGGCTTCGGTAGGACATTCAACTCTTTTTCACGTCATTTCACTTTCAACGGAGGCAGCCTTGGCATAACCTCTATGACGTTGTTCAGAGGGAACCCATACTAAGGCACATAAATTCCAGCTAAAGCCTTACCCATAATCAGGTATTGTGGGGGTACTCTAAAATTGGAATGGTATCACATCCGAACCCAATCATCAGTTTTTATCAAAATCACCATGTCATTCAAGTCACATTCACCTTCAAAATCTTTCAATAGAATGACTCATCATTCCAAGGTTTTCAAAGTCAAAAGATTCACATGTTCCCAGCTAGAGTAGTCAATTTTAGTTTTAGCACTAGCAACTAGTCATGAGGGGTGCTAACTAACTTGTACCTCTCTAGGCTAACTTTGATGTTCTTGTACTACTCCTTATCTAGACTCAAGTTAACTATAAAAGTAAACATTGATAATCAAAGTAAAAGCTTTGTGAGATAAAAACTGGGACTTGGAAAGTAAAACACAAGGTAGTATAGTATTGGTGCCTTGCTCAAGTAGAGCTTATATTAGGGTAGCTTGCAAGAGTATAGCTTGCCTTGATTGGTACAGTGGTCAAAGTTTTCTTATTCTTCCTCGTAGAAGACCTCCTCCTCCTCGTAGCCTTCGGTACTAGCGTCTATAAATGGATACGAGGTAACAAACACCAATCAATACTTAAGGGGGCTACATAGCCTTAATGGCTCACTCAAGATGATCGAT
>NC_061509.1:127423514-127504033 GCF_022539505.1 Lolium rigidum | reverse complement strand
TGTTCGGGAAAGTAGATACGTTTTGGACGTATCAACCGCTGTAACATCTAGGGTTGAACCTTGATTATTTCATAGGGGAAACTCTCCCGGTATTGATTACTCCTTGTTATTGATGCTATTGAGTGAAACCATTGAACCAAGGTTTATGTTCAGATTGTTATTCATCATCATATCACCTCTGATCATGTTCCATATGATGTCTCGTGAGTAGTTTGTTTAGTTGTTGAGGACATGGGTGAAGTCTAAATGTTAGTAGTGAACTATGTTGAGTAATATTTAATGGTTTGATATTTAAGTTGTGGTGTTATTCTTCTAGTGGTGTCATGTGAACGTCGACTACATGATACTTCACCTTTATGGGCCTAGGGGAATGCATCTTGTATTCGTTTGCTAATTGTGGGGTTGCCGGAGTGACAGCAACCTGAACCCCCGTTGGTATATCGATGAAGGAGGGATAGCAGGATCTCAGAGTTTAAGGCTGTGGTTAGATTTATCTTAATTACTTTCTTGTATTTGCAGATGCTTGCAAGGGGTATAATCACAAGTATTTATTAGTCCTAGGAAGGGCGATGCATTACCATAGGTTCACCCACACAACACTTATCAAAACAATGAAGATTAATCAACTATATGAAGCGAAAGCACTAGACTAAATTCCCGTGTGTCCTCAAGAACGTTTGGTCATCATAAGTAAACAAATCGGCTTGTCCTTTGTGCTAAAAAGGATTGGGCCACTCGCTGCAACTATTACTCTCGCATTTTATTTACTTGTACTTTATTTATCTGCTATATCAAAAACCCCTGAATACTTGTCTGTGAGCATTTACAGTGAATCCTTCATCGAAACTGCTTGTCAACACCTTCTGCTCCTCGTTGGGTTCGACACTCTTATTTATCGAGAGTACTACGATACACCCCCTATACTTGTGGGTCATCAATCATCATCACAATCATCCCTCAACCTCATACTAGGGTTTTCTATTTAGTTTGAGAAAATAATTTCCTCTCATTGAAAAACCAATACTAAGATTTAATTTCCTCAAATAATAGAATATGACTCATGGGGACCAAAGTCACCACTTCATATTTATTCATTTGAGGAAAGTGATTTAAATGAGATACAATATCTCATACCATTTAATCACTACTTTGGAAACAATTTAATATCACTAAGTAATAACATATGGGGTCATGAAGACTAATGTCATCACCTCACATTGAATTACTTGTGAAAGTGATTTAAATGAGGTGCTACACCTCATAGTTTTGAAATACTAGTTTTCGAAATCATTTAAATAAGCTAGAAATGGCCACATAGCCACTATTTGAATCTAGCCCATGATCATATGAAACAACCATGTCATATTTTTGCATAAAAAATTAGAGTTTTTGAAAAGTGAATTATGTGAATTTGAATCACCTCAAAATTCATTATGGTTGATTTTTAATAATTGTTTGAAATTTGAAAACCTACTGCTTTGTTATTTTCATTACAAGTGATCTACAACGGTTCAAGGGTTGAGACCAATTGGGTTAGACAGAGAATTTCATAAGCTTTCCAGAGATATAAAATTCATGAAATTTGGCTCAGTAGATTTTGTTTTATTGTATTTTGAATCAAACACCAGTATTCAATTTCATCTAAAACAAATAATTCAAATTTGAATTACACGGGCCAGGCGGGAAACAAATTGGGCCAGAGAAAAGGAAAATGGGCCAGCCCAGCTGCGTGTCTCGCACGGCGGGCGGCCTGACAACGGGTCCCGCATGTTACTGGCTTTTAAACCCGAAGCGGTAAGTTTCAAGGTGGGGCGCAGGATTAGATGCAAGATCGACGGCTCATGTTCGTCACCTTCCGCGACGGCGAGCAAACCCTGGGCGCGGCAGAGGGGGTCGACGACGGCTTACCGGAGGCTCGGCGAGGGTTGGCGACGCGGGCAAACGATCGAGGAGTCGACGGCGAGTCGAAGGAGGGTCGAGGGAGCGCCGGAGGTGGTCGGGAGCTTCTCCTCCGTCTGGCTACTACCGCGGCGGTCTCGGGGGAAATTGGGGTGGCTCCGGTGACAATGTGGAGGGGGAGAGGGTCGAGGAGAGCGAGAGGAAGGAGGGGAGTGAGGTGGTGTGCTCAGAAGGCTTGGGGAGGGGCTCCTTTTATAGCGGGCGAGCGAGTCCGAGGCGCACGGGCATGGCGATGGTGGCGACGGAGCTACATCATCGGAGAGGAGTGGGAGAGGACACGGAGCTATTCCTGGCGTCATTGTGAGCAGGACGGGCGTGATGGCATGGAAAATGGTGGACGGAGTGGCTCGGGCGACGTCAGTGTCCTTGCGGCACCGTGGCGGCGGACGTCGACGATGGCGTCGGCGATAGTGCACGCACGGGCAGGTGAGGTTGTCTAGGAGGTTGCTGGTGACGTGCTGAGTGTGCGGGAGAAAAGAGAGGGTGAGGGGAGGTCAACTGCGTCCGGGGGAGGCCGTGCACCGTCGCGTCCAGGGACATGTCCTGGCGCGCTCTGGCGCGTTGGGGCGGCATGGGCGTGGGCTGGCCAGGTTAGTGCACGCGTCTCCTCGGTCGATGGAGTGCACGAGTGTACTCAGGAGGGTGAGGTGAGCGTCCAGGACATGATGAGGTGGGCTGGAGTGGGTGGGAGAGGGAAATGGCATGATGAGTGCCATGATGCCACGGCATGGTGGTGTCCTTGATGTTTTCATGCATGATCACTGGTCTCTGATGCTTGGTAATGTTCACTGGGTGCAAGAGGAGACTGGTGATGACCTAAGGCTCGATGGTTTAGTCCAAAACATGTTGGCTATAAGGATGTATGGGGTTGGCAGATTAGTGCATGCCAAGTGCTCGACCAAATGGCCGCAAGAACTTCAAACTTGAATTTTGCCAAACTCTTTGGTGGATGTGATTCAAATAATGTTTGGCACATGTTGGTGGTGGTGGTGTGCAAAATGGACAAAGTTTTGTGAAATCCAAAAGTGGTATGATCTAAAATCTGTTTCAATGTTGCCACTTGGCATCCTTATATTAAGCAACTGAAAAGGAACCAGTCAAAGTGGTCAACACCAAAAGTGTTCATCTTGATGAGGTCTTGGATGAGGTGCAAAACGTTGAGAGAGTTTAGTTTAAAAAATTCTTAATACAGGGGCTCAAAGTGGGTACCCTGATGTAAAAGTCAGATTTGACCATTATCTTATGTGAGTGTGTTTTGTTATTTCCTTTGATTTGCTTTGCATTTCCTTGATTCAAAAGGTGTTATTAAGTGTTTAGTTATGTTTCCAAACCATTGGAACAAAGCATAATGGCCTAGGTTAGAGTTTTGCAAAAATAGCCATAGGCTCATATGTGGTGTTATTCTTATTTTCTTTTCTTTTCATTTGTTTCTCTTTGATTCACTTAGGCATGGTTTAGGGTTCATTTGGTGTTAGATTGGGTTTAGTAATGGTTTCAAATCATTTAGCTAAAGTAAAAATGGCATAGGCCAAGATTTGCAAAAATGGCTATAAGCTCACATATGCTTCTCTTTTTATTTGTTTTTCCTTTTCTTGGTTTCTCTTTGATTTTGAAAAGGGTAGGGTTTAGGGTTTAGAAACATTGTCACATACTTCAAACAAACATCATGGAAAAAATCACCATACAAGTATGAGCACTAGGCACATAGGGAAAAGTAATTCAAATTTTTTGTTGGCTCCAAATTTTGGAAAAAGGGAAATGGGTCTTCTTCATTGTTTTCAAATTTGGGATGTTACAATTGAAGACCCGATATACGAAAGTTATCGGATGACCGCGACAGTTTACAGAAAATATCGGCAGTATAAGAAGCATTCGAGTAGTACAACTTGAGTCTACGCACGGTTGCAAGCATCCGCCCATAGACTCGGGGGCTACTCCTATCGGGAGCGTTGGACGCACACCCGATACATAGGAAGTTTATGTTTAGAAGAAATCAAGATCTTCCGACAATTGTGAATGTTCGACAGAAGACAATTTTAGTCCCTGCCCGAAGTTTCTTCAGCCAGACACTCGGGGGCTACTGATGTGGGCATTACCCTTCGGGTAACTAGTATTACGCTACCTCCTACGGCTCGACCAGGGGCCCATGAAGATCATCCACCGACCAAGGTGGGCCGTTATGTCGGTTCTAAAAAAGGATTCTTGAAGAACAAGGCAAGAAGACAAAGAGAATAAGGAAAGTTTAGACATAGAACTCTTTGTAACCTAGCCATAACCACCGTAAGTTTAGAGCTAGGTCATACGAAATCTTAGCTTCTCGATGAGTTCATAGTCGAAGACGTCGGCTACCCCATTGTAACCCGATATTCTGGATAATCAAGATCAGACAAGCAGGAAGTAAGGGTTTTACCTCACCGAGGGCCCCGAACCTGGGTAAATCTCTCCTCCCGTTTGTTTGGTATCCGATGTCTCGTGTCAGCCTATAGGATTCCGTCAACCCTAAGCCCCAAAAGGTGGGCATTGCCAAGGAGAACCCTCAACACCTGGAGACTGCGAGATAGGGCAGTTCGAAGGTTTGGATGGAACCTGAACCTCGGGTTATGAAAAGAAGCATCATTGTTTGATTAGGACAATGTTATAAAAATCCAAATGATGTATGCATGATGGATTTGTTTTTGGTTGAATCCCTTTCCCCGGAGTATTTATTAAACTTTGTGTGATTAAAGTGTTATTGGAATATTTATTCGTTAGACAATTTATAATCCTTTAATATTATTTAGCTAAGGACTTTCCTCAAAAGAGAAATATATTATAGTTTTTCCTTTTGAAAAATATTTACTTTAAAAGAAAGGATTTGAAATAATAGAGTTTTCCTTTTTGGAAATATATATTTCAAATGAAAGGATTTGCAACAATAGAATTTTCCTTTTGGAAATATTTACCTTACAAGAAAAGGATTTGGAATAATAGAATTTTATCTTTTTTAAAATATTGGATATATAAAATATTTAAAGTCATTTGGAATTTTCCTTGATTTTTATATCAAAGGAAAATTTCAAATCTTTGAATTCCATTTTAATATTCAATTCAAAATTCTAAAATTTAAACTTACATTGTTTATTTCATTTCATACTTTATTTTGGTGAACGAATAATTTATATGAACTATTCTTATTTTCTTGAATTTTTGGAGTTATCTAGAATTTATTTGCAATTTTTAAAGTGGAAGATTTGAATTTAAATTTGAATTGGTGTAAAACCTAATGGAAAAGTCTAAAATACCGCCCTTGGGCCCACTGGTCAGCCCACCGGCGTTGAACCAGACCGGTTCCGTCCAAACCGACCGAGTCGGCCCACTCTCTCTCTCTCTCTCACTCGACCTAACCCTAACCCTATCACTCTAGCGATTCCCGTGGCGATGGCGTCGCCGCCACACTCCAGCTCACTCTAGCCGTGCTTGACCTTTCCACCGGTCGCGTTCGACTCCTCTCGCGACGCTCCATCTTTCCATCGGCGTGGATTTGTTGCTCGCCACTCCCTGCTCCAGATCGCCTCCATGCTGGATCTGGAGACTGGTCGTCTCCGACGATCTGTGGTCTCCGGCGGGATGAGGCCACCGCCATCGACACTCTCCTGTGCATGGAAATAGGCCTGGCACGGGTGATGTTGTGGCGTCACCCGTGCCGTCGTCTCCATGGTGTTGTGCTTGCGGTGGGGATATACTCGTCGGCGTAACGTCGGCGACTTCCCTAGATTTGCAGCTGTTGCGGACGCGCGAGCACTGCCTCGCCATGCCGTGGCTTCTGCTTCCAGGGGCATGGTGAGTTCCTCCTCTCCTCTCTGTGGTCACTCATCAGTAATCTCCATGGTTTTGATGTTCCCCTTTTCTTCTTCTTGCTTCCTGATGATCCTTGGATCATATAGGAATGTTCCTACTGATGCCATTGCATCCAATCCTCTCTGCCTGGCTTGCTCTGGCCAGAGTTGCCATTGCTTGCCACTGGCCAAGCCATTGCTACTGCTATGTTGCTCCATTGCTACTGCTGATGCTCCATTGCTACTGCTGCTATGTGTATTACTTGCTCTACTGCTTGCAATGCAACTGGTGTTCCTATACACACCAATTATTTGTACTGGCATGCTATGATTCATGTGTATGCTTGCTTGCTAGGTTGTAATGCTCTTGTGGTTCCTTCTGGAGCCAGTGATGCTCTTGGTTGCCTTGTGATTCTATAGCTAGACTCTATTGTTGCTTGGCTGATGCCTTAGCCATTGGTTAAGCTTCCCAGCACTTGATGGTTGCCAACTAGTTCACTTGTGATGCCTACTGGTGTGTGATCATCTACATATGTGTCTTGTGGTGCTATACCAGTGACACGTATATATCATGTGAATGGTTAAGCTATTTTTGCTTGCAGTAATTACTTGGTAACATTTTTTTGGTAGCCTGGTGTGCTTTACTGAAGCAATTGCTTCAGTAAACTAACCTGTGCATGTCATGTTGTTGCCTTTTGTTGGTTTACTGTCATTTACACTTGATGAACCATGTGTTGGTGATGATTCATTTGATTTACAAGATGCTTATATGAATTCCATGATGATTTGGAATTCATTTGATTGTCTGAACCTCTCTGGTAATGAAGACAAACTTGCATGTGTGGCTTGTTTGCTTATTGGACTTGTGTTGTGACCTCAGTAGCTTGCTACTGATCTTGGTTGCAGCTAATTTGGCTATCCGGTGGGTTTTATGAAAATGATAACAACATCCACAGTTGGGAATCATCTATATGAATGCCCTGTGGTGATCTTTTGATGAAAAATGGGTCTTTGTTGATGGTTTGATACACGAAATGGTGCTAGGTAACTAGTTGGCCACTATTCTGGTTGATCTAAATATCTTGGATAGCTAGTACTTGGTTTATTTGTGCATGTCCAGTGACTAGATCCATTAGCTCTTGTCTGGCCTCTTTCTTCGTAGCATCACTTGGTCTATACCAAGTGATGATATACCCTGTGGAGCATCTGCTCCACACTAAGTGCGTATGAGCAAGTTTATGATGGATTTGATCGTTGGATCCAATCCATGTATGAATTATACCATGCTCCAGCTCCTAGATGGTTACTTTTTGTTGATGAAGTGCTTTTAGCTGGTTGACTTGATCAACTGCCCTTCACCTCCTAGATCCTGGATGATCTTGATGTAGGTCACCTTGATGTATTGTTTGGTTTGGTTCTGGTTTACTAGATGAATACACTACTGGTGTGTTCTTGTTGTTGTTCTTGCTATCATGTGGATTTCATCCCTATCTCCAAACTATTGTGCTATTTATAGCACTGGTTGTTGCTTTCCTTGGTCGACAGCACCTATGAGGCTGTGTGTTGTGGTGTCTTGCCCTTGTTTCACCATGGATCATGATTGAGAAAAGATCCTGGGCTGCCCTTTGGCTTTGGTTGAGACTTGATCCCCCAGCCAATGCTTATCTGGTTCTATTCTTCTTATTTTCACTGCCCAAGTGTCATTGACACTTGTTACTGGACAAACTAGTTCATTTTGTTTCTTCTTATGCAGGTTTGAAATTGAACAAGATTTGGAGAAGATCAAATGAAGATCTTTGAAGACTTTAGTGTAGGAAATATTCAATGTTGTAATCTTCCATTTTATATACTTATTTTTGTTTTATATTTGTCCCAATTCTTGTAATATAAAAGGAATTATGTAATGACAATGTATTATGTGTGTGAAATCAATAAAGCTCAAAGTTCCACTTATGAGCTTGTTGTAATACTTATATTTTATTTATGAAATGTTTTGTATCAAAGTGATATTGAATTTGAGTTATGAATTATTAATTCAATTGAATTGTTGTTTACTTGTTTCATATTTGTTTGAAATTCAAATGGTAATTTAAATCCTCTCCAAAACTCTAGTTTCAAAAGAGGTCATGTCGAAGTTCATAGCACTCTCCTTACTCTAACCCAAATAGCAGCGAGAGAGAAACCTCGATCACTCGTAGGTTTTATGCAATTAAGCGCGAAAATTTCCCCCGTTTTGCAATGAAATGCACAACCCATTTCTAAATCTACCCCTCGTTTGTCCTATGTTGTGAGATATTACAGAGTGCGTCCTCCAACGTCCTCATGGGTCCTCCATCAAGTGTATAGCATGTGCTCCCGCGTCCTTCCTTTGACCATCTTGGGCCCTCCCAAACTTCCGTAGACTGAATGAGTCACATCGCTGGAGGCACTAGTCTAGCAGGACGGACAACAACCAAATTTATGTCCGTGACGCGACCTGAACGGACAAAATCGGACCGAATGGGTCGCTGTTTTGGGTCGTGCCGCTGGAGATGCCCAAATGGCTGCGGGTGGTCGGGATTTTTCGCCACAGCATGCAGCCTCCAACTTGGAAGAGAGAGGCGATCTCATGGCCAGGAAGATGTAAGGGCGGTCGTCGAGGTGGCTGTGGGCCTGCGCTCAGCGGTGGGGGCGAGGTTGTCGACGTGCAGGGTCGCCAGAGCTACCGATAGAGGGACGCCTTCCTCTTTTTATTCACCTCCTCAACGCGCGTCCGCGGATAATCCTTCTCCACAACCTTAGCCGATTCCCGAGGGAGTAGACCTTTGTCGTCGGGTTGTTTTGGACATGCGGCTTAGACTAATTAATGTGCAAGTCTCTTGATGATTTTGTTTTACTTGCCATAGGCACGGTGATGTTCATCCTATTTTCATTAACTCGTCTTAAGTGTTTAACGAGTCAGACTGTAAAACATTTATTTGTATGACTCAATCAATGTAATACTTAGACCTGGGTAATGGCACGATCTAAGTTATGGATCGGCTGACTTAGGTTCTGCCAAATATTGTTTCGTACATATTCACTAGGCACTATCAAATTATATGATTTGTAAGCATGGCCATGTGTGACCCGATTAAGTATTAAGAAAGGTGACCACTGAGAGTTAATAGGATGAATTACATATTACATATTGAAAAAGAGAGTCGAGCTATTAAATGAATGACAATAACTCGCCTATAGCTTGACAAAGTATATTGTTAAAAGAGGTTTTCCAAAAGCTGCGCTTCCGAGAAAAGAACAATGTAAAAACACCATAGTCACCCGATTCAACGAGATCATTAGTAGGTACAACCAATGAAGGGCCAGACCTTGGGTTTCACCATGCAAATCAAGACTTGGTACTCGAAGAGCACCACCAAAGATGAAGTTCTCTGCCGCCCCAACTTGATGATGTCGCTAACACCAACCTCTCTTCATAGCATCCAAGACCCTCCAATTGCAGTCGTCTTGACATTCTCCGCCAATGTCAACACCATGGAAATCTAGGCGTAGACCTATCTCATGGCAGCGATAGAAAGCGATGCTTCCCGCCCCGCACTCTTAAAGCCGCATGGGTTATACAAACGTGCATGGCTAGATGTCATCTGATCCAGAGAATGAGAGTCGTTATGCGTCAATTCATGTAGATCTCTAGTGGAGAAAGTTGGAATTAATGAGCATCGACGGGTTTTTTTTATGGCGGAAAAGGAAGGTGATATTAATTCTTTGTTCTTACAGAAAGACCCAGAAACAAAGAAAAAGTACAATGAAGCCCTTCTTCCAGATCTCGATGGCACCAACGCACCGAAGCCGACAGTGACGCGGCACAACCGCTGCTCCTCAACACGCCTTGGATAGGAGCCAGCCCCATGGCCTGCGGGAAGTCGCTGAGCGCCGGATCCGAGGATCCTACCGCTGAAAATGTCGCCGACGACGTAGAGCAACCAGATACCACCTTCATCTTCATCTTCAAACACTGGGACCGTTGCCTAGTCGATCCCGATCGGGGCGTAGCGAGTTCGCCAGATCCGTGGACCTTCGAGCTCGAGGAAGTCGAACGCATGACGAAGAAGCTCCGGAGAGCGCCGTTGCCGGAAGGGGAATGCGCCGACACCAAACTCCAAACCGGCCGCACCTCCGCCTCCAAGATGCCGCCAGCCGGTACCATACCTACCCCTACACTATGTACAAGGCTAGATCCATGGATTCCCCAACCTCCTGCCACTGGAGCGGTCGCCAGAGGCGGAGAATCCACAGATCAACGGCGAGCGAGGTGGGGAGACGCGGTGGGCTGACAAAGTCGTCTTAACTAGTACCATACAACGTTTCATTTCAATAGAAAACGTTGAACCTCCGGTATTAGTTATAGTTTTCCGCCTAAAAAGGTAGTTATTCAAAACTAGGGCTTGTGAAATTATTCGCGTTGTCAGGATTTCTTCATCTTACCTTTTTTAAAAGAAGGTTTCTGCATCTTCGTTTAAAAGGAAGGCTCATTGTACAGTTCAGCTGTCATGGTTCAGTCATATTTGATGTGAGTTGTTACAAACGTAAATAAACGCAAGTGCTTTTCTCGTCCCCATCTGCGAGAGGTAATTTTCGTACGTCACAAAGTTTCTCGTGGACAGTCGCCTCTCACTGAATGAATATTCCGCCTTTTATAAGACAGACAGATGTCAAACCTGGGGTTTGAAGTTGAACTCTGGTGGGCTGGGGATACAACCATCCTCCTAACCACCCAACCTCAGGTTGGTTCTCTGCTTGAACATTATTCAGCTAAGCTTGAAGCAGATTATCAACTGGCACTGTGCACTGCCAAAAATAAACTCGTATTTGTGCTGAAATTGAACAATGGGGAGTAGAAGATGCAGCTAAACACTGGGGCGGGATTTCTGATGCACTTGAACCTGCTGACATGGAAAAGTTGAGCAGAGGGCAAGCTGCTGTTCGAGCCAGTCAAGAAACTGGAATCTGCTCTAATTGAGACGAGGACCTGGATTTTGGGAGTGCGTTAAATAACAGCAAAGAAAGCCACAGGAGATGATGAATATCGAGAGTTGCAGAGATAATGAAACAAAAAAACTAAAAAATGCTTCAGGATCATGCTTAATTAGGATCAGAAAAATTAGAGTTCAAAGAAAAAACAGTGCATACGGACAGAAGTTTCAGAACATTGATCAGATCAGCCAAGAACAACAACAATTTTAGTTTGCATGAGCGAATTACATCTGTAACGACCATACAAGACGAATTAATGTAACAGTGCTCAGTAACTCAATATCCAAGAATACAGTACACTTTGCTAAGAATTTTATCATGGTCGGATCTAATTGACAGCTCCAAACGAGAAGAACTGATTGTGCTGTCCCTGAAGCGACGGAGCGTGAAAATCGGCCGCCAAGGTATTGTGATTGCACCTCTTGTAGAGCACTGCTTCTTCCGCGTCATGATTTGCCAAAAGGCATTGCAGCTCCTCTGAAAGTTCCCAGTCAATTGATGGTGTAGGCTGCTCTATGACGATCAGTTGGATGTTGTTCTCAGCCTCAATCGGAACAGTTTGCTCCTCTTGTACTTCTGATTCCCAGTCATCATCCCAAGGCCTTAGCAGGTCCACTGGGTCAATTGATTCCCAGTCGAAGTCCAACTGTTCCTCAGCTTCCATGGGGAGAGTTTGCTCCTGTTGTTGTACCCCGAAAAGCACATTCATTGTGCAAGACAACCGGCCTATGTCGTCCTCAGCTTCAGGCTCGTCATGCACCTCTGTGGACGCAGCCGGCAGGGAAACGGGCGCGGCAGGCGTGAACCACACCGGACAATCCTCGTACTCTTCCGGATCAGATGTCGGGACGGAGGCTTCCCTTCGCATCTTCTTGGAGCATGGCGTATCGGCAACCGCGGAAACAGGCGCTGGCCTCTTCTGTGCGTGCGCGCTCGCGGTCACGGTCTCTGCTTGCGGCGCGGGTGCAGGCTCTGCTCGTTCTTGTCGAAGCTTGTATGCGGCAGATTCTTGGCGGGCGGCGGCGCACGCATTCGGGGCCAAATGGATCTTGCAGAGCACCTTCTCCCCGCCGGCAAAGACTGCTTCCGGCCGCAAGCACCGGTACTCCTCCATGACCCAGCCGGTGCTCACCTTGCCTTTCTTGAACGACAGGTGCTTGACCTCGCCGGCCTTGCCCCCCTCGTCGTAGACGTTCTCGGTCTTCTGGACAGCCCAGGTTCCGGCGCCGGCAACGCGCGCGATCCGGGTGTCGCTCCCGCTCTTGTGCTTGCAGCTCGTGAAGAAGAAGCGGTCGCCGGTGCTGACGGCCGAGGGCACGGGCGCGTATTCAGCGGCGAGGTCCTTGGGCTCGCAGGCGTAGACGTCGGCCTGGTGGATGAGCCTGTCGGAGCCGTGCGGCAGCGGCGAGCCGGTCGAGGAGGCGCGGCAGGTAGTAGGTCACGGCATCCTCCTTGGAAGGCTTGAATTGGTGGAGCTTGTAGAAGTCGTCGAGCCCGTCCGCCTCCATGGATCGGCAACGGAGCTGCTCTGCGTTTAGGTTGATTGATCGAATTGAAAGGAGCTGGAGACGAATCTGGATGGTGGGAGGGAGAAATCTAGGTTGGATGGCGGGAGGGGAGAGAGAGTGGTGCCGGAGGGAGAGTGGGATTTCGGTGCTTATATAAGGCGTCACGCGTACTAGGAAATATTGCGAAACGAGTGGGTTTGTGTTTGGAATCGGTTTCCAAATGAAATATGGTGGGTTTCCATGTTTTGAGTCCGACCCATGTATGTTTTCTGGTGGCTGACTTGGAAGCAACGTTTCTTCCATCTATTGTAGCCTTGTAGGCGCGTGGACGAACTGAGTCGAAATCTTGTAGCCTTGTACCAGGAGTTGTGTTTATCGTAAGCTGGTTCACCATAGAACAGGCGTCGAACTAATATGTCACACCTCCAGGTGTGTCGGTGGACAGCAAGTCGCCTGACTATGATGGTCAAGATCAGGCGAACACCAGAGGTGCCCAGATGACGACAGAAGAAACTCGTGGCTAAGAGTCAGCTGTATCGGAGGTGTAGACGGTGTGTGCTGTGGACCCCGGGCCCAGCTGTAAGCGTGTGTTAGTGTTAAATAGGGGAGCGATCCTCCCGTGAAAGGCATGCTGTAAACTGAATTCTGAAACTCCTCGTCCTCAAGTTCGTCTGTTCCCCACCCCAGTTCATCTCCTCATCCCTTAATCTGCTATCCCATCTCCTTTCTTGCTGTGATTTGTGTGTGCTTGATCCAATCATAGATCGGGACACTACAATTTGGTATCCAGAGCCAGAATTTTTTTTTCCCCAAAAAAATCGACCAACCACCCTGCCGTTCGACGCAATGGCGAGCCCGTGATCCAGTTCGTATGCGCTCAAATTCCCGAGATCGGACCCGTCATTCCACCGCAAAAGGTGCTGATTCACTTCGGTGAAGCGGCGCAAAATCCTGCGCGGGGTTGGGATCGATTCGGGGCGAGCAGCAACGGCACCGGCACGGCAAACCGTTCCTTCGGCACGGACCTCGTTTGTGCTGAGAAGATGGAGGAGATGCAGAAATCCATGGCGAGAGCTGTTGACTCGCGTTGGCACCGTCACCAACGAGATCCGGAGCTTCCGCAAACAGATGGAGGACTATGGTGCGGATCTAGATGGGATCAAGCGCAAGCTCGCTGAACGCGAGGTGGCCCCGAGCGACGTCGCGTGCGGAGTTGCGACCAAATCGGGCGATGCTTGCCAACAAGGGCAACCCGTTGCTTGGACATGCCCGAGTCTTCGGCCGATGGAGCAGCGGTCGGCGCAACGCTTCTTCACCCTGTTGTGGGCACCACGGCAACATTACCCGCCGCTACGGCGTACCACACCGCTCCAAGTTCTCCCATGGATCACGGCGAGTTACGAGTTCGTGCTCCACGTCACGATTTCCCCAAATTTCGTGGTGAGACACCGCTCCTTTGGATTGATCAGTGCCTGACGTACTTCGATATGTTCAGCATCCCGTCCAACCAATGGGTCAGCATGGCGTCGCTGTATATGGAGGGCAATGCGGCGGCTGTGGTATCAAGCACACAAGCGCCGACATGGTGTTCGAGGCTCGGAGTCTCTTCATGGTAGCCGTGCTCGATGAGTTTGGCCGGGACGAATATGATGGTCAAATGAGTAAGCCGATGCAACTCCGTCGGACGGGCACGGTTGTTGAATACCGTAAGTCATTTGAAGATTGCATGTACCATCTATTGGCTGTTGATGAAACTGCGAGCGGTCGTTGGTTTGTGTCACGGTTTGTCTTTGGACTCCGGGATGACATTCGAGCTGCGGTACGGCTGCAAGCACCTACTAGCATTGCTCGTGCGGCTTCGTTGGCAAGGATTCAGGAAGAAGAAGTGGAGCACCATAGGCCGCGTGCACGACCGCTGGCACCGACCAAACATCCTCCGGGGGTGGCAACAACACCTAACACGGTTGCAGACACCACGGGTGGATTGGCCTAGGAAGCAAGGCAATGATGATTTCAATCGAGAAAGGCAACTGAGAGATTTTCGTCGTGCCAATAACCAATGTTTCAAGTGTGGTGATAAATACTCCAAAGAGCATCAGTGTAAGAGAACTGGGCAATTGCTGACAATAGAAGTTGGGGAGTTTGGGGAAGTCCTATCAGATGAAGCAGTTTTGGCAATGGAATTATTACAGGAGACAACAGTCACTGAAAACTTGTGCCACATCTCTGTGAATGCAGTGGCAGGGACTGAGACTGTCAATACAATTCGTCTTCGAGCCACTGTGGGAGACAAGACCATGTTGCTTCTGGTAGACTACGGCAGCTCTACCACCTTCGTTAACAAAATATTCGGCGAACGAGCGAGGATGTCAAATATCCCCGGCACCGGCGAGTGTCGGTTAAGGTGGCCAATGGACAAATATTACTATCTAATTCGGAAGTCAAGGATCTTCAGTGGTGCTATGAAGGGCATGTGTTTACAGACACTATGAGAATTTTGGATATTGGGGCCTATGATGCTATTCTAGGGAAGGATTGGCTAGACAAATGTGGGTCTATGTTCTGCCATTGGGCTCAAAACACTTTACAATTTGAGCATCGGGGAAACGAGGTTGTTTTGAAAGGCATGACTACTCCGGCGCCATGTGAATTAGCTGAAATATCTGTTTTGCAATTGCAAGAGTTATTAGCTGCCAATGAAGTGTGGGCTATGGCCGTGCTTGATCAAACATCAGAAACGACAGCAACAACAAAGTCACCTGAATTGCAAGCAATTCTGACAGAGTATGCAGATGTCTTCAGCGATCCCGCCACTCTGCCACCACGTCGTGCGTGGGATCATGCAATCTCTCTGGAGTCGACAGCACAACCAGTTAATTCGAGACCTTATCGATATTCGCCCTTACAAAAAGACGAAATCGAATGCCAAGTAGCAGAAATGATCAAGGCGGGACTGGTCACACCTAGTATGAGTCCATTTGCCTCGCCAGTGCTTTTGGTGAAGAAGAAGGATGGCACCTGGCGATTTTGCGTGGATTATCGCAAGCTAAACACTATGACAATCAAGAATAAGTTTCCTCTGCCTATCGTCGATGAATTGCTTGGATGAATTGGCAGGCACAAAATTCTTCTCAAAGCTTGACCTCCGTGCGGGCTATCATCAAATCAGGATGCGCTCGGAGGACGAAGGCAAAACCGCGTTCAAGACGCATCATGGCCACTTTCGGTTCCGCGTGATGCCTTTCGGTCTCTCAAATGCACCCGCGACGTTCCAATGTGTGATGAATGCGGTGTTTGCGCCGTTCATCCGCAAGTTTGTGATTGTATTCTTAGATGATATTCTTGTCTACAGCTCGTCTTGGTCAGAGCACCTTGATCATTTGCGCCAAGTATTGGACAAACTCCGTGAGGCTCAGTTCTTCGCCAAACAGTCAAAGTGTGCTTTCGGGCAAACGCAGATCCACTACTTGGGGCATATCATTTCTGATGTTGGAGTGGCTACAGACCCGGACAAGACAGAGGTGATGAGAAAGTGGCCAATTCCTTTGAATACAACTGAGCTGCGTGGGTTTTTGGGCCTGACTGGATACTACCGGAAGTTTGTCCGCAATTATGGGATAATTTCGAAACCACTTAGTCAACTGCTCACGAAGAAAGGGTTTGTTTGGTACGACGAAGCACGAGGCTGCGTTTACAACACTCGAAGAAAGCCATGGTTAACACTCATGTCCTTGCATTGCACGACTTTACTCTTCCATTTGTGATAGAGACGGACGCGTGTGATGCGGCGTGGGTGCTGTTTTGATGCAAGAAGGACATCCGGTGGCCTATATGAGCAAGGCCTTGGGTGTGATGAATCGTAAGTTATCAATCTATGAAAAGGAGTTTATGGCAGTTATGATGGCGAGTGGAGAAATGGCGCCAATACTTGCAACGTGGCCCATTTATAATCCTTACCGATCACAAAAGCACTGTGCACTTTGAGTGATCAGCGAGTTAACTACAGATTTGCAAAGAAAAGCTATGGCCAAACTTGTTGGGTTACAATTTCAGTTTCGATACAAGAAAGGTATTCTGAATACTGCAGCAGATTCCTTGTCCGGAGTTGGTCATCTTAGGAAATGTCGATCTGTCATCCTGTTTGGTTACGGAAGTGACAAATTCTTACACTATCGACCACTGAACTCACCTCTCTGCTCCAACAATTGGCAATACATTCACCAGATGCCAAAGGATATTCGTTGGAACATGGAATTATCAAGTACAAAGGAAGAATGGTCATTGGTGACAATCTGGCCCTTCAAACTAAATTAATTTCTCAATTGCATGACACACCAGTAGGAGGACACTCAGGCATTCAGGCCACTTACCAACGAGTGAAGAAATTGTTTTATTGGCCAGGCATGAAATTGGCAGTTGAGCTCCTTGTTAGACAATGTCTAGTACTGCCAACAAGCAAAACATACTAATACAAAGCCAGCTGGTCTTCTCCGACCTCTTCCTCCACCAGAAGGGCCATGGCAAGAGGTGACAATGGATTTTATAGAGGGACTACCATTGTCGGACCATGCGAGATGTCATACTAGTGGTTGTTGATCGTCCGACTAAGTATGCCCATTTTTTGCCATTAAAACATCCCTACTCAGCAACCTCTCGTAGCCAAAGCCTACATGGACAATATTGTTAAAGCTGCATGGTGTGCCTTTGTCCATTGTCTCCGATCGAGACAAGGTTTTCACTAGCGTTTTACGGAGAGAGCTGATGAAGGCTGTGGGTACCAAACTGAATTATAGCACATCATACCATCCTCAAGCCGACGGCCAAAGTGAAAGAGTAAATCGGTGCCTCGAACGAGTATCTCGGATGCACTGTCCAAGATCATCCCAAACAGTGGCGCAAATGGCTAGGCATGGCTGAATTTTGGTACAACACAAGTCATCATACAGCTATAGGAAGCTCTCCATTCAAAGCTCTGTACAAGACTGAACCAAATTTTGGTGCCTTTCCTAATGTCACAGTTGCCGATGACTCTGCGGCAGCTTTGATAGTTGATGATTATCAGGTGCATACTGCGCTGTTGCGTGACAAGCTGCTGCAAGCTCAGCGGCGGATGAAAGCTCATGCAGACAAGAATCGCTCTGAGCGACAGTTTGCTGTCGGTGATCAAGTCCTGCTCAAGCTGCAACCTTATGCTCGGCGAGTCCGTGGTCAATCGTCCCTACCCCAAGCTCTCATATAAGTACTTTGGTCCATATACGATCCTGGAAAAAATTGGCGCGGTCGCTTACAGGCTTCAATTACCACCGACGGCCCAGGTGCACCCTGTTTTCCATGTTTCACAGTTGAAACCCTTCACTCCCAGCTATACTCCTATTTTCAGTGAGCTCCCTACTGTTCCGGATCTGGCAATAGCAACAACCTTCTCGGAGAGCATCATTGATCGCCGGATGGTGCGGGCGGGTCACTCGGCTGCGGTTCAGGTGTTGATCAAGTGGCATGGGTTGGAGCTAGCGCAAGCAACATGGGAGGATTACTACCAGCTCAAGTCCAGGTTTCCTGACGCTTCGATTTGGGAGGCGGATCGAATTCAAGAGGGGGCGAGTGTCACACCTCCAGGTGTGTCGGTGGACAACAAGTCGCTCGACTATGATGGTCAAGATCGGGCGAACACCGGAGGTGCCCGGATGACGACGGAAGAAACTCGTGGCTAAGAGTCGAGTCAGTATCGGAGGTGTAGACGGTGTGTGCTGTGGACCCCGGGCCCAGCTGTAAGCGTGTGTTAGTGTTAAATAGGGGAGCGATCCTCCCGTGAAAGGCATGCTATAAACTGAATTCTGAAACTCCTCGTCCTCAAGTTCGTCTGTTCCCCACCCCAGTTCGTCTCCTCATCCCTTAATCTGCTATCCCATCTCCTTTCTTGCTGTGATTTGTGTGTGCTTGATCCAATCATAGATCGGGACACTACATAATAGCAAGATCACAGCATCAACACTACAGGAAAACATGTAGTGCAACATGAAGGACTAGGCCACTGACTTGCATAAACTCGAAACCTAAGAGCATCTCCACCTGCCGGCCCCTCCCCTATTTTTTTTTTCTTTTACACCTACAATATTTTCAAGCAGTTTTTTTTTTTGCGAAATTTCAAACTGTTTTCAAACACATAAAATTATTCGTACAATAATTTAACATAGTTTAATACAAATACAAATAGAACTATTCATACAATAATTTAAATTTTAAATCATGATTTGGTCGGCACTCTGTTAAACGGAGTCAGATGATTAGGCGTGATACGATTCCTCACGTGATTGTCTAACAGAATTGTAAAGTAGATAGCTACTACGTTAGTTAGGTTGTTGTAATCCTAACAACTCCTGTAAACCCTGATACACGTATATATAAAGTGTCTTACGTCAGCCCAGAGAGGCACGGCAAACCAATCTCATCTATCTCGATTGTCATTTTACTAAATTTGAGTCAATTAGAGACGAGGATCGAGCCTCTCACGATCTGATCATCCATGGCTCCAACAACGCCGATCCCCAACCTCACCCAAACTCTTGCCTCGGCGATCACCATCAAGCTAGATCAGGACAACTACCTGCTCTGGAGGGCGCAGGCTCTCCCCGCTCTCTACGGCCAAGATGTGTTCGGCTTCGTAGATGGGGAAGCTCGACGATGGTCGACAACCCTGACTATGCGGTCTGGTTCCGCACCGATCAGCAGGTGCTTAGCGCCTTGCTGTCCTCCATGTCTCCCTCGACTCTCGGCCACGTTCAGCTGCTAAAGACGTCTGCATCGACATGGGAGACCCTTGATCGGATGTACGCATCCCGGTCGAAAGCGAAGGTGGTTCAGCTTCGCACGGCCCTAGTCCGGCCCAAGAAGAAGGACGCGACGATGTCTGACTACTTCAACCACGTGAAGAAAATTGCCGACACCTTGGCGACGATCGGCAATCCCCTCTCTGACTCGGAGATTATCTCCTACATACTCGCCGGCCTCAGCGATGACAATGAGAACTTCACCACTTCGGTCTCGGTGATTGCATCCAAGGGGGACGATGACTTCACCCTCGATGATTTGTTTGGGCACATGGTTGCCTATGAGGCGCGCAACGGTGATCACGCGCCCAGGAACACTCTGCAGTTCCAGCACTCCGCCAATAACACGTCGCGAGGAGGTGGCCGCGGCTGGTTTCAGCGAGGCGGAGGTGGCCGTGGTCGCGATGGTGGCGGTCGTGGCCCTGGAGGAGGCCGCCATTACGGTGGTGGCTACGGAAACGGCGGTCGTGGCGGTGACCGCGGTGACTACTCTGGGCGTGGCAATGCCCAGGGCGGAGGACGCGGACGTGGAGGTGGAGGTGGCAAATCCACCTGCCAGATCTGCGGTGTCTACGGGCATGATGCCCTGCGATGCTACTCTCGGTTCAACCATGCCATTCAACCGGAATCGTCGAACCGCTCCGCCAACTACTCCAACCATGGCGACAACTCCTCTGAGCCTGTCTGGTACATGGATTCTGGAGCGACCGATCACATGACCAATAACATGGAGCGCCTTCACGTCCAGGAGGCCTACAAGGGAACCGACCAGATTCAGGTCGCAAATGGTATGCATATCCCTATTTTACATGTTGGTGACTCTTCCATACCTAGTTGGAAATATCCATTGCATCTTAAAAATGTTCTGCACTCTCCCCATATTAGTAAAAATCTTATCTCCACCAGTAAACTTGCCTTTGATAATGGTTGCTTTGTTTAACTTCATCCTTTCTCCTTTTATGTCAAGGACCGCATCACGAAGGAAATTCGGCTTCACGGTAGAGCTCAGGCCGGCCTGTATCCAGTACCTGCAAATCATCTTCGCCAAGCCCACCTCACGTCCAAGGATACATGGCACAAGCGTCTTGGACATCCATCCTCCACCATCGTTCAAACCATCCTGTCCAAGAATAATTTAGAGTCTTCCAAAAATAAAGAGTCCCTTGTGCATGTATGTGATGCATGTCAACAAGCAAAAGTACATCAGCTCCCTTATGAGTTGTCTAGCCGAGTCTCTACTGTTCCCCTTGAGTTAGTACACAGATGTGTGGGGTCCTGCCATCAGATCTTCTGGTGGTTTTCGTTATTATGTAAGTTTCTTGGATGATTTTAGTAAATTTTCATGGGTCTATCTGTTAAAACACATAAATCTGATGTTGAGACTGTGTTTTACCAATTCCAAAAGCAAGTCGAACGTTCTCTTGGTACTAAAATTCTATCAGTTCCATCTGACTGGGGAGGGGAATACCATAAATTGCATCGCTATTTTCGTGACACTGGCATTGTCCATCGACTATCCTGTCCTCACACCCATCAGCAAAACGGCGCCATCGAGCGCAAACACCGACATCTCGTCGAAACTGCACTTGCTCTTCTTGCTCAAGCCCATGTTCCTCTTCGGTTTTGGGACGACGCCATCCTTACGGCTTGCTATTTAATCAATCGCATGCCCAGCCGTGTTCTTCACAACACCACACCAGTCACAAAACTCTTTAACACTCCCATTAAATATGAGGTTCTCCGTGTCTTCGGGTGCGCGTGTTGGCCAAATCTTCGGCCATACAATCACCGTAAACTTGAGTTCCGGTCCCGACAGTGTGTGTTTCTCGGTTACAGCCCCCATCATCTTGGTTTCAAGTGTCTTGACCGCTCCACAGGTCGAATCTATGTCTCTCGCGACGTCATCTTTGATGAAAGTATCTTCCCTTTTGCGCCCCCTCACACGACATCTTGTCATTCCTCTCCACCCACAGAGGACCTCATTCTTCTTCCCGAACCAGACATGGAATCATCCACATGTAGTGATAGGGCTTGTGCTACTAGTTTGCCACCTGCTGTCTCTGTTTCAGGTGCTCCTTCGGTGGGCGTCGCTCCTCCCATGCATGATCTGCATGTGCCTCCCCACGACGATCATGGTGTCCTGGATCAGGACGGGCCCGATGCGGCCCACGATGGTGCCTCTGATGCGGACGTGTCTCCGCCACCGTCCCCGTCCACTCCATCTCATGGGCCGTCCCCACCCGATGACACGGCCCAAGACACTGGAAGTTCACCTTCCTCGCCGTCTACCTCTGCTCCCAAATCGTCGCCCTCTCCACCGCATGCCCCTACTCCTGGAGCACACCCTATGCGCACCCGTCTGAAGAACAACATGGTCAAGCCTCTCCGTATGTTTGATGGCATTGTCCGTTATGATCCGTCCAAGCGGGCCTTCGCTGCAGAACCTGTGTCACATCATGATGCCCTCAGTCATCCTTCCTGGAAAGCTGCTATGGATACGGAATTTCATGCACTTCAGCTTAACAGCACCTGGCGCCTTGTTGCACCCCCTCCAGGACATCACATTGTTGGCTGCAAGTTGGTTTTCAAGCTGAAGCAAAAACCAGATGGTTCCATCGATCGGTACAAGGCTCGCCTCGTAGACAAAGGTTTCACTCAGCGCCTTGGCATTGACTACACAGATACCTTTTCCCCTGTCATCAAACCCACTACCGTTCGGCTTATTTTGTCTATCGTTGTGTCAAAGCGGTGGACCCTTCGGCAAGTGGATGTGCAAAACGCTTTCCTCCACGGCGATATTCAGGAGGAGGTATATATGCAGCAGCCTCCCGGTTATGTTGATCCCAAACATCCAAACTATGTCTGTCGGCTTCAGAAATCCTTGTATGGCCTCAAGCAAGCTCCAAGGGCGTGGTACTCCAAACTGAGCATCAAGTTGCAGTCCATTGGCTTTGTGCCTTCTAAAGCAGATACCTCGTTATTTATTTTTAATGACAGAAGGGTTACCATCTATATGCTGATTTATGTGGCGGCTCCTGTCATCGAGCAGTGGAGAAACTGATGTCTGAACTGCAGCGTTCCTTTGCTGTTAAGGATCTTGGACCACTGTCGTATTTTCTTGGTATTGAGGTACAGCCACAGTATGATGGAATATCTCTGACGCAGACCAAATATGCAGGAGATCTGCTTCGTAAGGTGAACATGCATGGATGCAAGGAGATCAGTACGCCTATGCTTCCATCAGATAAGCTTAGCAAGATAGTTGGTGTTCAGTTAACTGATAATGAGGCCTTTATGTACAGAAGCACTTTGCGAGCTTTGCAGTATTTGTGTTTGACACGGTCAGACATGTCCTTTGTTGTAAACAAGGCCTGTCAGTTCCTAGCTGCTCCTACTGATGTACACTGGAGTGCAGTCAAGCGGATCCTGAGATATATGAAGGGCATGCTGCATGTCGGTTTGAGCATATGCCGATCTAACTCCACTGAATTCAGTGTGTATACAGATGCTGATTGGGCCGAGTGCCCAGATGATCGTCGTTCTACTGGTGGGTATGCAGTATTTTATAGACCGAATTTAGTGTCATGGAGCTCAAGGAAGCAGCCAACTGTGAGTAGATCGAGTACAGAAGCGGAATACAAAGCCATCGCCAATGGCACTGCCGAAGTGACATGGCTTCAGTCTGTACTCAGGGAACTAGGAATTTACCAAGCCAAAGCTCCTGTACTTTGGTGCGATAATTTGGGAGCCACGTTCCTCACAGCAAATCCTGTCTTCCATGCTCGAACCAAACACATCGAAATTGATTTTCATTTTGTGAGAGAAAAGGTTTCAGCTGGAGCTCTGAAGGTTCGGTTCATCTCGACGCGTGATCAGCTTGCTGATATATTTACTAAGGCTCTTAGCAAAGAGATGTTCGATCGAATGAGGTATGGGCTGAATCTGATTGGCACACGTTCGGATCGAGGGGGACTGTTAAACGGAGTCAGATGATTAGGCGTGATACGATTCCTCACGTGATTGTCTAACAGAATTGTAAAGTAGATAGCTACTAGGTTAGTTAGGTTGTTGTAATCCTAACAACTCCTGTAAACCCTGATACACGTATATATAAAGTGTCTTACGTCGGCCCAGAGAGGCACGGCAAACCAATCTCATCTACATTGTTTTATACACTCGGCACCACCGTAGGACTGCTTCCTCCGGGCGACGGCGACGGCGACCTCTATTCCTACCAAAACAATGGTGTCCGGTTGAGGGGTGGAGGCGGTTTCAATGGCCGGTGGTTTCTGGACATGCGAGGTAGAAGGCAAACACGGGGGAGGCGACGACGACGATGGCGATCCAGAAGGGTGGAAGGCGGATCATGCGGGGTGGGAGGTGGGGGAAACACTTGCATGTGGCTGGCATAAGGGCCCTGCAGGCGTTTTCCTACGTCAATGAGGCTACCGATGCCCCTGATTCGCACCCTTCGTGTAGGGGTCGGCACGGGGTTGCCTTCAATTCTATTGGGTTCAAGGCCGCGCCGGTGCTTTACTGAACGATCTTAACTGGTGCGCCTCAAATCGTAGCCAACAGCAAAGTCGGCAATGCTTTATTGGGATGCTAGCACATGTTCATTTAGTATTGGGTGAGTCGTCCCACACCTATGCTCCCAATACAGCCGGTCCCCCAAAATATGATTTTTTACTTTCATAAATAGCACGATTTTGAATAGTTTAAACAATAATTGAAATCATATTACATGGTTCAAACACATAGCCAGTTTCACACAATAATCTAAACACACGAAAAAATTATTCATACAAAAATTTAAATAAGTAACAATTCAACATGTTCAATAATCAGGTGGCGTTTTCTTTGAGCGTCCACAATTACTTCAATAGATTATTTTGAAGTTGACTATAAACCTGTGCATCGTGGATTTCTTGATGCATGGCAGAAAAGAAGCAAACTATTCTGGCACCTGATTAAGTTGGACTAGAGATCCCTGGTGATCAAATGACTGCTAATCAACCCCTACATTAGACTGAGCAATCCCTGGCGGTTAAAAACATTGAGGTACACGCCTAAGCACCGCGCTTCGCTAAGCCGACAAATAAACACCATCAGGGCTAAATGCGGATGCAGGAACTTTTTCTCGGGGTGTATACTGATCCGCTACGCATTCTCATCCGTGGCACCAAGATTGAAACATCTCGGTACATTAACATACGGCGCAAAATTAAGTGTCGAGTACAGGTAAGGTGTGGCGTATTATTATTGCCGTGCTTCGTGCACCTTTCGTCCGCAAAAAAATTAATCAGAGTTAATTCTAAATATTAGTTCATCTATTCCATTTAAATGCTAATTTTCATTTCATAACGGTTGATAATTGTATTTCATTACATCATATTACACCGCAACCACTTAACCAAGGGTCTAATCCTTCTGTTCAATTTCTCTGCGCCTTAGATCTAAAAATACTACAAAAATAGATTGAGATGCCCCTCTTTATTCAGGCCTAAATTTAAAAAGAGAAAATGAAATTAGAGAAATTATCCTAATCGCTCCCTAATTTTTTGAGCGTCTTCCTATCCTTCAAATCATTCACCGCGCGGCTTACCATATGGCGGCATGCATGGATCAACACAACAATCACCGAGCGGCTGGTGACGTCGACGTGAATCTTCATGTCATCCTCCAGGAGCCTACGATGTGGTGGATCTGAAACCGTATGGAGATCGATCAAAGAGAGAACAAGCAAGGAGCACAATCTGTAGATACAATGAAGTTCAAACCTTCCACTCATGAGCGTCAGTAGATGGCTCTGACTCCTGCACCATCTCCTTTACGTGCAAAGAGTGGGAATCGAAAGGAGAAATAGGCAGCTAGCAGGAGAGTGGGAATCTAGGGTTTAAAGTAGAGAGAGTGCGGATCTAAGAGATAAGACGATTGTGTGAGTGGTAAGTGGTACAATGGTCCATGTATTAAATATAAAACGGGAGTGTACGTGGTGGTTAAGGTTTGTTTTGTGGGTTCATGGAAGAAGTGGGCCAACTTGGTAGAAAGAGCCTCAAACGAGACTGATTAGGGCTTTATGGCTTGTTTTATGAGCCATATAAGAAGTGGGCGAAGTTTGTCAATAACAAGTAGTAACATATAAACATAATCTACACACGAACGTATAATAAAAAAAAGGAAAATAAATAAACATAGTTTTGGCTTAAATAATACTTATATTACTCACTAATTCACTAAACATACCCGTTCCTAATCGATAATATCTAAGGATAGTCCATCTAGGATACCCTAAGTAATCTAGATATTGGGACACGCTCAGGCAAACACCGTTAGTCGCTATTATTGAAGGGTAATTTCTTTTTAGGTGGCATTACTTGCTTCCTCCTTGGTGTCATCCTCCTCGTCGAACAAATCACTCTCTTCTTCATCGAAGGCTTGCTTCCATGTTTGAAGAAAAACATGATGTAGTTACTTTAGGTGTGGTCAATCCCTCCATACCAAGTAAGGGCACAGCGGAATTTTGTAGTTCCAACCGTAGAATCTACATCATGTGTAACTGCCCTCGAATGTGATGTGTCTCTGAGGAAATCTATTGTACACACATCTCTTTATGAGGCGATTTACCTCATAGCAACATTGTTCTGGTTTGGATCATAGATCCACTGCGCTACTATGTTGTCCTAATAAAAAAACCATCAAATTATCTTCTTGAGATGTGAGTACCAAAACGGATCTAGAGAAAATGAAAAATGGATTTACATCAAAATGATTAATTTACATATCGGCCCTTCATTCGTTGATATTGCATCTTCGTGTCGCCCCCGAGCACTCCCCCCCCCCTCGCTGCTAGGCATCTCAATAGTCTCCTCCACTGGCCGTCGTTTCCTTACAGTAGTACCGAAAACCCTAGCAGCAGCGTGCAAAAACCGCCCTTAGTTGCTTGGATTTGACATGCACCTAGCGTCGCATCAGTGATATTTGGTACATGTGGTGTGTCCTCGTCACATCGTCGGTATTTGGCATACCTATGGAGTGTTGAGTGCCACACCACAGATGTATCATGGACACGCCACTAAGTGGCATGGAGTTTAAGATTGACATGCAGGTCATACAATAAAAGTGACAACCATATGGCTCATGCCTTACACATCCATATGCAAGTCGTGGCAAATATTACAAAGCATGATCATCTCATATATCAAATATAACACATCATATCTTAGCCATACCACATCATATGTCCTAAAAAACAAGTTAGATGCATCTACCTTATTATTTGCAAGTTTTTCGTGGCTTCTATGGATAGAAGAAGAACCATGTTCTTACCTACACATAAAACCTCAAACATTGATAATACAAGTTGCTTATTAACCTTATTCAGGCCACCCTTTACAAACATGGTTTCAACTATAGTGAGAGAGAAATACACCATCGAATGCTTATGCAATATAAGTTGCATGTTGAGCACAGAACCGGTGTCTTGAAATTGTATGAGTAAGGTTGGTTCAGGCCATTTCATCCCACTATCCCACAAAACCAATCAGTACATGTGGGTAGGTAGAAACAAGAAGATCAAATGCCCACAAAATCATTGTGTTCTACTCGTATAAAACATCTACGCATGGATCTAGCTTCGATACAATTGATAGAATTTGCAGCATAGAGAACAAAAAAATTACTACAGATGCAAACGGATTCAAGATTCAATCTAGAAAAGAGCCAACATCCAATTTGGGAAAACTTGCCCCCAAGTTGCCCCCCCCCACCCCCCAAGGACCATGTAGGCATGGGCGCTCCCATGGTCCATACAGGCCCTCTCGAAGGTGTGGGCCCCACTTGACATAGGCATCCCCAATGGGCCTGCCGAAGATGGTACCCGGGGTTTACTGAAGGCCCACAGGTCGAAGAATATGAAGTTCGGAAGCCCAATTAGTTTTTAAGGAAAGATAGAGTTGTATTAGGAAATACAGAGATTTGTAACTTTACGGGTTGGACTCAGAGAGTCTCCCGGAATCTGTAAATTTGTGTAATACGATACCCTCGGCTCCGCCTCCTATATAAGGGGGAGTCGAGGGACAAAGAGAGGATCGAATCATTATCAACACAACCCTAGTTTTCATAAGTAGTCGAGTACTGTTCCGGCTGAAACCCTCGAGATCTACTTGCCCTCTACTTCCAACAAAACCCTAGTCTACAACTTGTAGGCATTGACAAGTTAAACCCTTGTCAATTGGCGCCGTCTGTGGGGATTAGAGGAGACAAGGAGCTGATCTCGATGGCACGTTCAAGATCGTCGACTTCTTCGGTAGCAAGCAACGCGATGGATAGAGGTAAACGGATCGAAACTGATCTAGTCGATTTTGTTCCTCACCCGCCCTCCTGTTTGGATGCATATGTGTATCTGGAGGAGCCTATGGAGATGATGTTCGGAAGGTTCCACTTCCACGTCGAGAAACAAGGATCGTATCGTCTCGAAGTTCCGACTTCGTCGGGATTGTCGGCGGTCGATTTCGATTTTTCGGACTCGACGACATCGATCGAGACAGGCGACAAGGAGATTTCGCCGCCGCGCTTCACCAACATTGCGGCAAGCGAAAAGCTCGCCAAGATCTTCGACGACATGTCCTTCGAGTTGTCTGCGGACTCTGATATAAGCAGCGACTCGGACAGCATCGACAACTTCAACTTCATCGACAGATCCACTATTGTTGGAGAGGTCTTCACCGATCTATATGACGGTGTCACCAATCCCGACAAAGATCAAAATTCAAAATATCATCAAATCTATGCAATTGGAGATACAAGTCGCCCACAGGAGGAGACATCAGAAACTTCGATAACGCGGGAAATCCGTACGTCGATCCCGCGGATTTTACGCGAGGTTTGGGAACCAAATATATTGGAACTGGAACACGAGAGATGGTGCAATTTCCGTAGGCAGTGTGGGATAGAGTTGCAAGAGCTATTGATGGCACAGAGCTAATGACCGTAACGGCGACACCTGAAGAGTTACAAGCATACCAATATAGACTTGCCCGTACCAGGCGGGAGCTCGAAAAACAGAAAATTGAGCTGGATAGGAGGCAAGCCGCGGCTTCCGCGTCAAGCAGGCGAAGGGCGGAGTTGAGCCGACAATCAGGTACTTCGGGAGATAGTCACAGAGCAGCTCGAAATAGAGCAAGATCTCGGCTGCAAAATATACCTGAGGCTAACAGGGATAATCTAGTTCAAAACCTCGACATGTCCTTTATGTCAATCGACACGAGGGGGAATATTATTCCCAAAACACCAGAAGCTGGATACATGGCAACGCAAGCTTTCATCCTCGCATCTAGGCCACCTCCCGGAGATCCAAGAGAGGCGTTGTATAACATGGCCAAGGCAGGAGTTGGAGCCATGGGAACAACGTTCGCAAATACGCCTCCCGAAGGATCTGCAAGGCAAAATAGTCCACGACCTACTGCAGCAGTGCAGGATCCCGCAAGAACGAGTGGGGCAAGAGATACAGCGACTCAAGCAAGGGTGGATAGAGCGCGACAGGATAGAAGGGAACGTCGGCATTCACCAGAAGTTGATGAAGAAGATATGTGTGGGCTCCCGTGCTTTACGAGACGAGTCCGAAAAACTCGGGTTCCGTCAGGGTTTAAACTGCCCGATAATTTCAAAAAATTCGATGGCTTACAAGATCCCGAGGACTGGCTAGTTGATTATCTCGAGACGGTAAAGCTGATAGGTGGAACCAGAGCAACATCCATGCAGAGCATCCAAGTACACCTGAGTGGAGCCGCACGATCGTCGATAAAGAAGCTGCCTCCGGGATCTATCGACAACTAGGAAAGCTTCGAGGATATATTCGTGAAGAATTTCCGATCCACGTGCAAGAAACCCGCATCATTGGAGGAGTTGAGGGCTTGCAGGCAGAAATACGACGAGTCAATGAGAAAGTATATCCAGAGGTGGAACATCATCAAAAACTCGGCAGAGAACATATCTGACGAGAGAGCAATAGATGCGTTTGTAGCTGGTATTCGAAGGAGAGACTTTGTCGAGGATTTGGGAAGAACCAACCCAAAGACAATATCAGCATTAATGGAGATAGCGAATCGGTGGGCAGATGGAGAAGATGTTGTTCACAATAAAAGGCATAGGTCGCCTGAGGAGGACCGCAGCCGAAATTTTCAAAATAGGCGACGATTTCCTCGACAGTTTTCAGATTATGATGCTCCTGGCCAAATATCGGCTAGATTTCGAGGAAATAGCGGTGGAAACAATCGAGATGATTATCAAAAAAGTGGTGAGCGTAGCGACTACAAGGACGGCTCCCGTCCCAACAGACAAAATAGTGGTCCAAGGTTCCAGAGACCATATATATCTCCCGAGGATATGATGAACGGACCATGTCAAATGCATTTTTATCTCGACAATAATGGGAAAAGGTAGTCGGGGCATCTACAGAAGGATTGTCGAACTTTCCAAGCGTTGAACAGATATGCAGGGCACGCTAACGCGCAGGAAGCAAAGCGAAACCCTCAAGGGCCAAGGAGTGAGATCCACCGTCCACCCCCTCCCGCGATTACGGATGCAAATCGACAACATCTGCAAATAGCAGCGGCTCCAAATCCACCTCCTTATATCGACACCAATGGTGCGGTCTCGATGATTCAGAAAGCCAGGCCGTCTAACAGAGCTCAGAAAGTGATTTCGCGACAAGTGTTCATGGCAGAGAAGATGCCTCCACCAACAATTGAATACCTGAATTGGTCGGGACAGGACATTGGCTTTACCATAGCGGACCACCCACAGAAAGTTCCTCGACCAGGGCAATCAGCACTGATTTTACCAGCGGTGATCGCAGGATTTGACGTTTCACGAGTATTCATAGATGGAGGTGATGTCTACGGGAGCTTCTATTCTTGTAGACAGTGTTGGGCCTCCAAGAGCAGAGGTTTGTAGAACAGCAGCAAGTTTCCCTTAAGTGGATCACCCAAGGTTTATCGAACTCAGGGAGGAAGAGGTCAAAGATATCCCTCTCATGCAACCCCGCAACCACAAAGCAAGAAGTCTCTTGTGTCCCCAACACACCCAATAGGTGCACTAGTTCGGCGAAGAGATAGTGAAATACGGGTGGTATGAATAAGTAGTAGCAACGACACCGGAAAAGTGCTTTGCCCGGGACGAGTAAACAAGCAGTAGTAACGCAGCAGTAGTAACGCAGTAAAACGATAAACAAGTAGCGATAGCGATATTTAGGAACAAGGCCTAGGGATTACACTTTCACTAGTGGACACTCTCAACATTGATCACATAACAGAATAGATAAATGCATACTCTACACTCTTGTTGGATGATGAACACATTGCGTAGGATTACACGAACCCTCAATGCCGGAGTTAACAAGCTCCACAATTCAATGTTCATATTTAAATAACCTTAGAGTGCAAGAAAGATCAACACGACTAAACCAAGTACTAACATAGCATGCACACTTGTCACCTTCACGCCACGTAGGAGGAATAGATCATATCAATACAATCATAGCAATAGTTAACTTCACAATCTACAAGAGATCGTGATCATAGCATACGCCAAGTACTAACACGGATGCACACACTGTCACCATTACACCGTGCAGGAGGAATAAAACTACTTTAATAACACCTCACTAGAGTAGCACATAGATAAATTGTGATACAAAACACATTGCAATCATAAAGAGATATAAATAAGCACTTCACTACGCCATTCATAACGGTGAGTAAGTATTCACGTGAAATATAGCCTAAGAGACCCACACGGTGCACACACTGTCACCTTTACACACGTGGGACAAGGAGTCTCCGGAGATCACATAAGTAAAACTCTCTTGACTAGCATAGTGACATCTAGATTACAAGCATCATCATATGAATCTCAATCATGTAAGGTAGCTCATGAGATTATTGTATTGAAGCACATAGGAGAGAGATTAACCACATAGCTACCGGTACAGCCCCGAGCCTCGATGGAGAACTACTCCCTCCTCATGGGAGCAGCAGCGGTGATGAAGATGGCGGTGGAGATGGCAGCGGTGTCGATGGAGGAGCCTTCCGGGGCACTTCCCCGCTCCGGCGAGGTGCCGGAACAGAGACTCCTGTCCCCCAGATCTTGGCTTCGTGATGGCGGCGGCTCTGGAAGGTTTTCCGTATCGTGGTTTTTCGTATCAGGGTTTTCTCGACGGAGGCTTTAAATAGGCGGAAGGGCAGCGTCAGAGGGTCGAAGAGGCGGCGGCACCATAGGCTGGCGCGGCCAGGGCCCGAGCCGCGCCACCCTATCATGCCGGGCCCACGGGCCCCCTCCGGCGGCTCTCGGGTGTTCGGATGCTTCCGGTGAAAATAGGAACCTGGGTCTTGATTTCGTCCGATTCCGAGAATATTTCGTTACTAGGATTTCTGAAACCAAAAACAGCAGAAAACAGCAGCTGGCTCTTCGGCATCTTGTTAATAGGTTAGTTCCAGAAAATGCACGAATATGACATAAAGTGTGCATAAAACATGTAGGTATCATCAATAATGTGGCATGGAACATAAGAAATTATCGATACGTCGGAGACGTATCAAGCATCCCCAAGCTTAGTTCTGCTCGTCCCGAGCAGGTAAAACGATAACAAAGATAATTTCGAAGTGACATGCCATCATAACCTTGATCATACTATTTGTAAACATATGTAGTGAATGCAGCGATCAAAACAATGGTAATGACATGAGTAAACAAGTGAATCATAAAGCAAAGACTTTTCATGAATAGTACTTCAAGACAAGCATCAATAAGTCTTGCATAAGAGTTAACTCATAAAGCAATAAATCAAAGTAAAGGTATTGAAGCAACACAAAGGAAGATTAAGTTTCAGCGGTTGCTTTCAACTTGTAACATGTATATCTCATGGATAATTGTCAACATAGAGTAATATAACAAGTACAATATGCAAGTATGTAGGAATCAATGCACAGTTCACACAAGTGTTTGCTTCTTGAGGTGGAGAGAGATAGGTGAACTGACTCAACATAAAAGTAAAGAGAATGGTCCTTCAAAGAGGAAAGCATCGATTGCTATATTTGTGCTAGAGCTTTTATTTTGAAAACATGAAACAATTTTGTCAACGGTAGTAATAAAGCATATGAGTTATGAAAATTATATCTTACAAGTTGCAAGTCTCATGCATAGTATACTAATAGTGCCCGCACCTTGTCCTAATTAGCTTGGACTACCGGATCTTTGCAATGCACATGTTTTAACCAAGTGTCACAATGGGGTACCTCCATGCCGCTCTGTACAAAGGTCTAAGGAGAAAGCTCGCATTTTGGATTTCTCGCTTTTGATTATTCTCAACTTAGACATCCATACCGGGACAACATGGACAACAGATAATGGACTCCTCTTTAATGCATAAGCATGTGGCAACAATTATTATTCTCATATGAGATTGAGGATATATGTCCAAGACTGAAACTTCCACCATGATTCATGGCTTTAGTTAGCGGCCCAAAGTTCTTCTCTAACAATATGCATGCTCCAACCATGAAGGTGGTAGATCTCTCTTACTTCAGACAAGACGGACATGCATAGCAACTCACATGATATTCAACAAAGAATAGTTGATGGCGTCCCCGAAACATGGTTATCGCACAACAAGCAACTTAATAAGAGATAAAGTGCATAAGTACATATTCAATACCACAATAGTTTTTAAGCTATTTGTCCCATGAGCTATATATTGCAAAGGTGAATGATGGAATTTTAAAGGTAGCACTCAAGCAATTTACTTTGGAATGGCGGATAAATACCATGTAGTAGGTAGGTATGGTGGACACAAATGGCATAGTGGTTGGCTCAAGTATTTTGGATGCATGAGAAGTATTCCCTCTCGATACAAGGTTTAGGCTAGCAAGGTCATTTGAAACAAACACAAGGATGAACGGTGCAGCAAAACTCACATAAAAGACATATTGTAAACATTATAAGACTCTACACCGTCTTCCTTGTTGTCCAAAACTCAATACTAGATGTTATCTAGACTCTAGAGAAACCAAATATGCAAACCAAATTAGCAAGCTCTAAGTGTTTCTTCATTAATGGGTGCAAAGTATATGATGCAAGAGCTTAAACATGAGCACAACAATTGCCAAGTATCAAATTATCCAAGACATTTTAGAGTTACTACATGTAGTATTTTCCAATTCCAACCATATAACAATTTAACGAAGAAGAAACTTCGCCATGAATACTATGAGTAGAGCCTAAGGACATACTTGTCCATATGCTACAGCGGAGCGTGTCTCTCTCCCATAAAGTGAATGCTAGGATCCATTTTATTCAAACAAAACAAAAAACAAAAACAAAATCAAACCGACGCTCCAAGCAAAGTGCATAAGATGTGACGGAATAAAAATATAGTTTCAGGGGAGGAACCTGATAATGTTGTCGATGAAGAAGGGGATGCCTTGGGCATACCCAAGCTTAGACGCTTGAGTCTTCTTAGAATATGCAGGGGTGAACCACCGGGGCATCCCCAAGCTTAGATCTTTCACTCTCCTTGATCATATTGCATCATACTCCTCTCTTGATCCTTGAAAACTTCCTCCACACCAAACTCGAAACAACTCATTAGAGGGTTAGTGCATAATAAAAATTAACATGTTCAGAGGTGACACAATCATTCTTAACACTTCTGGACATTGCATAAAGCTACTGGATATTAATGGATCAAAGAAATTCATCCAACATAGCAAAAGAGGCAATGCGAAATAAAAGACAGAATCTGTCAAAACAGAACAGTCCGTAAAGATGGATTTTATTAGGGCACCAGACTTGCTCAAATGAAAATGCCCAAATTGAATGAAAGTTGCGTACATATCTGAGGATCATGCACGTAAATTGGCTTAATTTTGTGAGCTACCTACAGGGAGGTAGACCCAGATTCGTGACAGCAAAGAAATCTGGAACTGCGCAGTAATCCAAATCTAGTATCAACCTTTCTATCAACGACTTTACTTGGCACAACAAAACACAAAACTAAGATAAGGAGAGGTTGCTACAGTAGTAAACAACTCCCAAGACATAAATATAAAACAAAGTACTGTAGCAAAATAACACATGGGTTATCTCCCAAGAAGTTCTTTCTTTATAGCCGTTAAGATGGGCTCAGCAGTTTTAATGATGCACTTGCAAGAAGTAGTATTTGAAGCAAAAGAGAGCATCAAGAAGCAAATTCAAAACACATTTAAGCCTAACATGCTTCCTATGCATAGGAATCTTGTAAATAAACAAATTCATGAAGCATGATGCAACAAGCATAGAAAGATAAAACAAGTGTAACTTCGAAAATTTCAGCATATAGAGAGGCATTTTAGTAACATGAAAATTTCTACAACCATATTTTCCTCTCTCATAATAACTTTCAGTAGCATCATGAGCAAACTCAACAATATAACTATCACATAAAGCATTCTTATCATGAGTCTCATGCATAAAATTATTACTCTCCACATAAGCATAATCAATTTTATTAGTAATAGCGGGAGCAAATTCAACAAAGTAGCTATCATTATTATTCTCATCAAGTGTAGGAGGCATAGTATAATCAAAACAAAATTCACTCTCCATAGTAGGTTGTACCAAAAGACCTCTATTATAATCATCATAAATAGGAGGCAAAGTATCATCAAAGAAAATTTTCTCCTCAATGCTTGGGGGACTAAAAAGATCATGAAAACCAGCTTCCCCAAGCTTAGAACTTTCTATATTATTATCAACAATGGTGTTCAAAGCGTTCATACTAATATTACTACCAGCATGCAAATAAGATTCCATAGGTTTTTTAATTTTCGCATCAAACCATCCATGTCTTAAATCAGGAAATAGAATAAGAAGATCATTGTTGTCCATTATGCCAAACCAGTGTAAACAAGAAACAAAAAGATGCAATTGCAGGATCTAAAGGAAATAGCTTCGAGCACACACACAACGGTAACAGAAAAGTACTTATACCCGGGACCGGAGTATGAGAGCCTTTTACCTTTCCTCCCCGGCAACGGCGCCGGAAAAGTGCTTGATGTCTACGGGAGCTTCTATTCTTGTAGACAGTGTTGGGCCTCCAAGAGCGAGAGGTTTGTAGAACAGCGAGCAAGTTTCCCTTAAGTGGATCACCCAAGGTTTATCGAACTCGGGGAGGAAGAGGTCAAAGATATCCCTCTCATGCAACCCTGCAACCACAAAGCAAGAAGTCTCTTGTGTCCCCAACACACCCAATAGGTGCACTAGTTCGGCGAAGAGATAGTGAAATACAGGTGGTATGAATAAGTAGTAGCAACGGCACCATAAAAGTGCTTTGCCCAGGACAGTAAACAAGCAGTAGTAACGCAGCAGTAGTAACGCAGTAAAACAGTAAACAAGTAGCGATAGCAGTATTTAGGAACAAGGCCTAGGGATTACACTTTCACTAGTGGACACTCTCAACATTGATCACATAACAGAATAGATAAATGCATACTCTACACTCTTGTTGGATGATGAAAACATTGCGTAGGATTACACGAACCCTCAATGCCGGAGTTAACAAGCTCCACAATTCAATGTTCATATTTAAATAACCTTAGAGTGCAAGAAAGATCAACACGACTAAACCAAGTACTAACATAGCATGCACACTGTCACCTTCACGCCACGTAGGAGGAATAGATCATATCAATACAATCATAGCAATAGTTAACTTCACAATCTACAAGAGATCGTGATCATAGCATACGCCAAGTACTAACACGGATGCACACACTTGTCACCATTACACCGTGCGGGAGGAATAAAACTACTTTAATAACACATCACTAGAGTAGCACATAGATAAATTGTGATACAAAACACATTGCAATCATAAAGAGATATAAATAAGCACTTCACTACGCCATTCATAACGGTGAGTAAGTATTCTGTGAAATATAGCCTAAGAGACCCACACGGTGCACACACTTGTCACCTTTACACACGTGGGACAAGGAGTCTCCGGAGATCACATAAGTAAAACTCTCTTGACTAGCATAGTGACATCTAGATTACAAGCATCATCATATGAATCTCAATCATGTAAGGCAGCTCATGAGATTATTGTATTGAAGCACATAGGAGAGAGATTAACCACATAGCTACCGGTACAGCCCCGAGCCTCGATGGAGAACTACTCCCTCCTCATGGGAGCAGCAGCGGTGATGAAGATGGCGGTGGAGATGGCAGCGGTGTCGATGGAGGAGCCTTCCGGGGGCACTTCCCCGCTCCGGCAGGGTGCCGGAACAGAGACTCCTGTCCCCCAGATCTTGGCTTCGCGATGGCGGCGGCTCTGGAAGGTTTTCCGTATCGTGGTTTTTCGTATCAGGGTTTTCTCGACGGAGGCTTTAAATAGGCGGAAGGGCAGCGTCGAGAGGGTCGAAGAGGCGGCGGCACCATAGGCTGGCGCGGCCGGGGCCCAGGCCGCGCCACCCTATCATCCGGGGCCCACGGGCCCCCTCCGGCGGCTCTCGGGTGTTCCGGATGCTTCCGGTGAAAATAGGAACCCGGGTCTTGATTTCGTCCGATTCCGAGAATATTTCGTTACTAGGATTTCGAAACCAAAAACAGCAGAAAACGACGAACCGGCTCTTCGGCATCTTGTTAATAGGTTAGTTCCAGAAAATGCACGAATATGACATAAAGTGTGCATAAAACATGTAGGTATCATCAATAATGTGGCATGGAACATAAGAAATTATCGATACGTCGGAGACGTATCAGGAGGCAGCAGTTTAAACCTTATGTACGCAGATACATTGAGGAAAATGAACATATCCCTGGCAAATCTAAAACCAATTGACACACGTTTCCATGGTATTACACCAGACAAGCCGAGTTATCCGCTGGGGAAGATCAATCTCGATGTTCAGTTTGGAACCCGAGAGAATTACAGAACAGAAAGGCTAGAGTTCGAAGTTGTGGATTTCCCGTCGCAGTATCACGCTTTGTTGGGACGACCAGCTTATGCCAGGTTTATGGCGGTACCACACTACACATACTTGTTATGGAGGCTCCCTGGACCCAAGGGACCGATTACAGTAAAAGGCAGTTTTGCGCTAGCTGATAAGTGCGACAAGGATTTTCATCGACTGTCAGAAACTTTCGGAATGCAAGCAGAGTATATGGAATCAAGGTTAACAACTGACTATGATGTGTTGCCAGATGTAGGGAGGCCACTCAAGGAACCAACCTTTGACACTACCAAGAACTCTAAGGAGGTACAGATCCACCCGACAGATCCCAAGAAAACGACATCCATCGCAGCAAACATGGACCTCGCATAGGAAAGCGCGCTCGTCGAGTTCCTCCGTGAGCGCTGGGAAATCTTCGCATGGTGTCCAGCTGACATGTCAGGAGTACCCAGGAAACTTTCCGAGCACCACCTCAACTTAGATCCATTGGCGAGGCCAATTAAACAACCTTTGCGGCGTTTTTCGGAATCAAACCGCAAAGCTATGCTGTCAGAAATCAATCGACTCAGAGAGGCTGGCTTTATCAAAGAGTTACATACAGAGGCCACATGGGTAGCTAACCTAGTATTGGTCCCGAAGAAAAACACGAAGGTCTTTCGCATGTGCGTCGACTTCACGTGTCTCAATAAACATTGTCCAAAGGATCACTTTCCCCTCCCAAGGATCGATCAAATTATCGACTCCACGGCCGGATGTGAACGTCTATCCTTCCTGGACGCATATTCAGGTTATAACCAGATCAGACTAAAAGAAGACGACGAGGTCAAAATAGCTTTTATAACACCTTATGGCGTGTTCTGCTACAGAACAATGCCCTTTGGATTGAAAAACGCGGGAGCAACATATCAACGGATAATGCAGAAGTGTCTCGCCACACAGATTGGAAAAACGTACAAGTATATATCGACGATGTCGTCATAACAACAAAGAAGGGGTCAACTTTGATCGAGGATCTGAAGGAAACTTTCGACAACCTTGACAAGTTCTGCCTCAAGTTGAACCCGACAAAGTGCTCCTTTGGCGTTCCTGCGGGAGAACTTCTCGGGTTCCTAGTTTCAGCAAGAGGAATCAAGGCCAATCCAGAGAAAATCCAAGCCATCGTAACGATGCGGAAGCCAACAAAGTTGAAGGAAATACAACAGCTGACTAGGCGAGTCGCAGCTTTGAGCAGATTCGTCGCCAGGTTAGGAGAAAAGGAGTTGCCGTTTTACGCTTTGATCAAACAAGGAGAGAAGTTCCAGTGGAACGAAGAAGCAGACAGAGCTTTCGAAGATCTTAAGCGTACAATCTCGACACCACCAATCTTGGTGGCGCCTAAGGAGAAGGAGCCTCTCCTGTTATATATCGCAGCCACGCCTCAGGTGGTCAGCACAGTACTCGTGATCGAAAGAGAAGAAGAAGGAAAACTTCATGGAGTGCAGAGGCCGGTATATTTCGTCAGTGAAGTCTTATCACCCTCGAAACAGCGGTACCCGCAGTACCAGAAGCTAGCATATGGAGTGTTTACAACCGCAAGAAAACTGCGACACTATTTTTCGGCGCATCCGATAATAGTGGTCAATGAGGCGCCTTTATCCAACATATTAAACAATCCAGAAGCTACGGGTCGTGTCTCCCTTTGGGGAATAGAACTTTCCCCTCGGGACATCACATATGAGAAAAGAAAAGCAATAAAGTCACAGATCTTACCAGACTTCATCGCAGAGTAGATGGAGCTACAAAACACGGGGTGCAAGGTAAATCATATTAGCAGGCTCAGCAATGACGAAGCCGATGTTCTCGCAAACATTAGGTCGCAATGTCTCGCAATACCACCTGGCGTGTTTTGGGAAGAAATAGCTGAAAGATCAACCAAGGCAAAGAAACAACAGAAGAAGGAGAAGGACGAAAAAGCCCTGGGGGCTCCAGCAGCACAATCGGAAGGTGAGGAAGAACCACACGTGATAATGATGGTGCAGCTTCCTTGGATGCAGGCATACATAGCATACATCTTGAGAAAAGAACTACCCGACGATCCAGTTGAAGCAATGCGAGTTATCAGGCGTTCTAAAGCCTTTACTATGGTCAAAGGAGAGCTATACAAACGAAGTATTTCGGGAGTGCTACAAAGATGCGTCACACCCGAGGAAGGAAGGCTAATTTTGAAGGATGTACACGAAGGGGTGTGCGGACATCATGCAAGCAGTCGAGCTATAGCAGCCAAGGTTTTCAGAGCAGGATTCTACTGGCTAACAACAATCGAGGATGCAAAGGACATAGTACGTACTTGTGACGCGTGCCAAAGATTTGCCGCAAAACCTCATTCTTCGACAGCAGAGTTGATGCCAATACCGTTGTCATGGCCCTTTGCTCAGTGGGGTCTTGATATGGTGGGAAAATTGCACCAGGCTTGGCCAGGAGGATACGAGTATATGCTCGTAGCTGTCGACAAGTTCACAAAGTGGATAGAAGCGAAACCGATAAATTCACCAGATGAAGCATCCGCAATCAAGTTTGGGAAGAGTATCGTTTTTCGATTTGGAGTCCCTCATAGCATCATCACAGAAAACGGCAGCAATTTCACATCCAAGGAATTCAAAGCTTATTGCGCAGAGGTAGGCATCAAACTACACTTTGCATCAGTTGTGCACCTGCAGACCAATGGACAAGTCGAGAAAGCGAACGGCATCATCTATAACGGCATCAAGAAACGTCTGCTAACACCATTGGAGAAAGCTCGACAAACATGGCCAAAGGAGTTGCCCAGTGTGTTATGGAGTATTCGAACAACACCAAAGACAGCGACACAAGAAACTTAGTTTTTTCTAGTCCATGGAGCTGAGGAAGTGTTGCCGATAGAAATAGAACACAATTCTCCGAGAGTGGCGGAATATGACGAAGAAACTTCAAGAAAGGCATTGGAGGACGATGTCGATGCGCTCGACGAAGCTCGAGACGAAGTATTGTCACGAGTCACCAAGTACCAGCAAGATCTGAAAAACTACCACAGTCGACGTTTGCGACCAAGATCCTTCCAGGTAGGCGACTTAGTTCTTCGGCTTACACAAAATAGCCATGAGAAACTTGAGTCGCCATAGATTGGCACATACATCGTCACAGAAGTAATTGAAGGAGGAGCATACAGAATAAAGGACAAGAAGACAGGAGTCGCCGAGCCAAATCCCTGGAATGTAGCGCAACTTAGGCGTTTTTACGCCTGAAGTCGAAATATAGTCCTCTCTGTAAACATACAATGTAATGAAACGCCCACGAGTTTTCAGACGCACTCTTTTCCTTTCAGGGCACCGAGTGGGGCTGAAAGGTTTTTAATGAGGCGGGCTCGCGGTGCTGCAATATAATAAACATATTGGTGATATACATCTTTTTCGTCGACAGGCTCGGGGGCTCACAACCCGCAGTAACAATATATATATAAACTTCTGCAAAATACAGTTATTCGCCTTGGCGCAAAAATAACTCGCAAACCAATAAAGATATAAACACCGGCCAATAAAAAGCTCGGCGGCTTGATGAAGCAAAAAACGTATAAGTTGTTTTACAATATAGATTATGCTTACAATATACATATCCTCACTATCATTAAAAAATCGACAAGGGAAAAGAAACTTTCAGTTATCACCTATTATGTTATCTATGTTTACCTCTCATTGCTTGCAGCACTAGTCCTATGTTCAGCATAGCTACCTCTTACGAAGAATTCGGCATCTAGCCGAAGTAATTCATCCATCATCTCTTCAACTACAGGGGTCACAACATCGTTGATCTTATCGATGTTCCTCCTCCTCTTAGTCAGTTTGGCTTGACATTTGGCGACAATTTTGGTCATGTCTAACTTCGGGTAACAGACCTGCAACATAATCATGGCAAATCTTGCTCCAGCAGTCAGTTGGGCCCACACAAATTCGTGGATTCGAGGAGCATCCCGGAATTTGTCCATCAGAGCAGAGAGAGTCTCTGGCGGAGGGTTGCGTGGAAACATGGTGTTATAAACTAAAGCTAATGTCCTTGTGCATAAGTCGAGAAAATTGCGGACTTGACCCGCGCGATCTTGAAATGTGACGATTTGTCGGGTACGTTCAGGCGTAGCCCAGAAGTTAGAACCATGCTCCAGTGCAAGCTTGAGAAGCACATTGGACCGAGCTTCAACACGCTGATCTTCGGCAGCAGTATCCAAAAAAGATCCTATCCAGCGGAAGCATCAGCAGGAAGTAGAAAAAAAAAGGATAACAGTTGAAAAAGGTCAAAGTCAGGAAGTGTACCCGCCATATCCAAGCTAGAGTCATTCATCAGCTGAAGCATATAATCTTCCCGCGGAGTAGCTTTTGCAGCTTCAGTAACCGCGGCTTCCTTCAGTGCCAAGGCCTCCTGAGCCTATTGAAGAGCAAGTTTTTCCTTCTCAGAGGATCTTCGAGACTGTTCCATTATCACGAGAGCCTGTTTCTTCATCGACTGAAGTTGCTGTCGAAGTTCGTTCAAATCTTCTATTTGATCAGTGCTCGAGGAACCCTCAATAAACTTGTCAACAGAACTTTTCCTCGAATAAGACGTGGCTGGTAGCGCATCCGAAGAACGAGGCACCACGGTATAGTTGTCAAAAACCAACTGGAGAGGAAATTTTCGACATCAATAACTTGGCAACAATAACATTCCATTGATTCATTCGGATATTTACATGAGCATTACAAAAGAGGGTCCCTAGTGAACCAATGGTAAGCTGTCACAAAAGCTATTATGGCGACAGCAACAAAAGAAGAACAACAAAGCAAAATCAGAGACAAGACGGTCTACTTGACCTCCGGCTTTGACGAACTAGGGGAAGGAGTTGGTTTGCATCCGAGGAAGGAGAGGATCTTCTTTGAGTTAGGCTTGGCAGCCTTAATCAGTGATTGCCACCTCTTCGTCTCCATGTTCTTCACATCACCAACCTTCGCCCAGTCGACAGCTTGTTGGCTTTCGGCAACCAAAGCGATGGTGCCTTCAACACCAATCTTCAAGCCCTCTTGTCGGACGCCCAGCCCAAGATCTTCTTTGGGGATGAAGTACTTGGTCAGGTCAGCAAAAGTGTCGGGCTCCTCTTTCTTCGCGAAGAAGTAGGGGAAAATCCGCGAAAACCCCGACCTAGCATCAGAGATGCTTTGGCGAACTTCGTCTCCATGAATTTCAAGGAGAGAAAGAGCATCAAGAAGGCGATCATCTTGGAGCTCCCCTCTGAAACAAAATCTTCGGGTTGTCAAGAGGTGCATGGAAAAGCAAACGTCTACGATGAATCAAAGTGGTTAGGGCACTTACTAACGAAGCGCCGATTTTGCGACTCCAAGCGGGCGATGATGTCTTCCTCGCGAGCAGATTGTCGAGTTGTGTTCTCGCTCAAGGCATTTCCGCGTCATGGAGCCTTTTTCGAAGACCCTCGACAGCGGTAGCGTCTAATTCAGCCTTTTCACGAGCTTTTTCGCTTTGCTCCAGCTTGAGGGCAAGATCATCAGCGCGCTTATTAGCCTCGGAAAGGGCCTCTAGCAAAATAAAGGATGACAAATGTTATGACAAAATAGAAGAGGAGAATCTACTCGATGAAAAGAAGCAAGAAAAGAATACCTTTAAACTTATTAGCATGGTCAGGTACCCGATAAATTGGGTACCAAGACGAACAAATTCCTTCATCAAAGGCTGAAAAGTAACACGGAATGAGAAAATCAACTTGAAAAAGTTCGACAACAAAAAGAGAATGAGAAAGCCACTTACATCGTCCATAGGAGGAGTCGCCGAGCTATCGGTCAAGAGATTCAACTCTTTGCCCAGATCAGTCCTTGCTCTTTTCGGCGACGGAGCACGGGGGCTCACGACAGGAGTGGGATGTCCTATATCCTGTTGAGGAGGCGAGGTTTCGTCCGTGTCAGGGCGAGTCTCGGAAATAACTAAAGTACGAGACGTGCTCGTTCGAGCAGTCACGTCAACAGGAGGATTTTCCTCCTCGTCGCCACTGTACACCAAGAAAAAGTATAAGAAACGAAACAGACAAAAATATCGGGTGCAAAATAAAAAGGCGACAGAAACTTACGAGCTGGCGAGGGCATCATCGTAAGGGTTGAAGGGTTTTTCCTCCTCTTCGGGTGAAGTTTCCTCGAGAGGGGACTTATCAGCTTTGGAGGTGCCGGAGTCTGCGACCTCATCCCTTTTCCGCTTGTTCGTCGGAGAAGCAGCAGAGGGGAGAGAATGCGTAGACTCGGAGGCCTCAGACTCAACTTCTCTTTCAGAGGAAGCCGCGGATTTGTGAGAACCCGCAACTTCACTCTCGGGGCGAGAAGTGCCCTGGTTCTCGTCGGTGACGATGGTTCGTTCTTCGACTTTCCCGCCTTCAGGAAGAGGAGGAAGAGAAGATAAAACTTGATGTTTCTACAAGGAGAAAACATATATCGACAGTAAGTTACACCAGGGAAGTCAGCAAAATAGCAGTCGGCAAATGTTACAAAAAATAGCAATCGACAAAATAGCAGTAAGGACAATGATAATTTACCTTGGGGAGGGCGTTGGCGCCGCTATACGGCTCCGCGACACAGGAGGATGGAATGGCGTCTTTCTTGCTGAGTGATGAGATTTTTCGGACAAGCTTTTCCAAGTCTTTTACTGAAAGATCCTTGGAGAGGCGGTCGACATCTTTTTCGCCAGCATACATCCAGAGAGGATTCTTGCGAGCCTGCAGAGGCTGCACTCTAATCCTAAGGAAATACACTGTAATTTGGATACCCGACAGTTCTTTGCCACGGGTATTTTGGAGCTCGTGGATACTGGTCATCAGCGCCTCTGTCGCCATTTTGTTTTCGTCGGTGGCCTCTGCGTCCCAGGATCGGCGGCGGAGAATTTCGGCGCTCTGAACTCGGCCACTAAGGGTAGGGCCCAGTGATACGTCTCCGACGTATCGATAATTTCTTATGTTCCATGCCACATTATTGATGATATCTACATGTTTTATGCATACTTTATGTCATATTTATGCATTTTCCGGCACTAACCTATTAACGAGATGCCGAAGAGCCAGTTGGATGTTTTCTGCTGTTTTTGGTTTCAAAAATCCTAGTAAGGAAATATTCTCGGAATTGGACGAAATCAACGCCCAGGGTCCTATTTTTACACGAAGCTTCCAGAAGACCGGAGGACTTACGAAGTGGGGCCACGAGGTGGCGATACAACAGGGCGGCGCGGCCTGGGCCCTGGCCGCGCGGCCCTGGTGTGTGGGCCCCTCGTGACGCCCCTTTACCTGCCCTTCCGCCTACTTAAAGTCTTTGTCGCGAAACCCCCAGTACCGAGAGCCACGATACGGAAAACCTTCCAGAGACGCCGCCGCCAATCCCATCTCGGGGGATTCAGGAGATCGCCTCCGGCACCCTGCCGGAGAGGGGAATCATCTCCCGGAGGACTCTTCACCGCCATGGTCGCCTCCGGAGTGATGAGTGAGTAGTTCACCCCTGGACTATGGGTCCATAGCAGTAGCTAGATGGTCGTCTTCTCCTTATGTGCTTCATTGTCGGATCTTGTGAGCTGCCTAACATGATCAAGATCATCTATCTGTAATGCTATATGTTGTGTTTGTTGGGATCCGATGGATAGAGAATACTAGGTTATGTTGATTATCAATCTATTACCTATGTGTTGTTTATGATCTTGCATGCTCTCCGTTATTAGTAGAGGCTCTGGCCAAGTTTTTACTCTTAACTTCAAGAGGGAGTATTTATGCTCGATAGTGGGTTCATGCCTCCATTAAATCTGGGACAGTGACAGAAAGTTCTAAGGTTGTGGATGTGATGTTGCCACTAGGGATAAAACATTGATGCTATGTCCGAGGATGTAGTTATTGATTACATTACGCACCATATTAATGCAATTGTCTGTTGTTTGCAACTTAATACTGGAAGGGGTTCGGATGATAACCTGAAGGTGGACTTTTTAGGCATAGATGCATGCTGGATAGCGGTCTATGTACTTTGTCGTAATGCCCAATTAAATCTCACAATACTCATCATATCATATATGTGCATGGTCATGCCCTCTCTATTTGTCAATTGCCCAACCGTAATTTGTTCACCCAACATGCTATTTATCTTATGGGAGAGACACCTCTAGTGAACTGTGGACCCCGGTCCATTCTTTTACATCGAATACAATCTACTCGCAATACTTGTTCTACTGTTTTCTCGCAAACAATCATCATCCACACTATACATCTAATCCTTTGTTACAGCAAGCCGGTGAGATTGACAACCTCACTCGTTTCGTTGGGGCAAAGTACTTTGATTGTGTTGTGCAGGTTCCACGTTGGCGCCGGAATCCCCGGTGTTGCGCCGCACTACATCCCGCCGCCATCAACCTTCGACGTGCTTCTTGACTCCTACTGGTTCGATAAACCTTGGTTTTTTACTGAGGGAAACTTGCTGCTGTACGCATCACACCTTCCACTTGGGGTTCCCAACGGGCGTGTGTTTTACGCGTCATCAAGCTAAATTTCTGGCGCCGTTGCCGGGGAGATCAAGACACGCTGCAAGGGGAGTCTCCACAATCCAATCTCTTTACTTTGTTTTTGTCTTGCTTTATTTTATTTACTTTCTTGTTTGCTGCATTATATCAAAACACAAAAAAATTAGTTGCTAGCTTTATTTACTGTCTTGCACTCTATATCAAAAACACACAAAAATTAGTTACTTGCATTTATTTTATCTAGTTTGCTTTATTTACTACTGCTAAAATGGGTACTCCTGAAAATACTAAGTTGTGTGACTTCACAACCACAAATAATAATGATTTCTTATGCACACCTATTGCTCCACCTGCTACTACAGCAGAATTCTTTGAAATTAAACCTCGCTTTATCGAATCTTGTTATGCGAGAGCAATTTTCCGGTGTTAGTTCCGATGATGTTGCTGCCCATCTCAATAATTTTGTTGAATTGTGTGAAATGCAAAAGTATAAAGATGTAGATGGTGACATTATAAAATTAAAATTGTTTCCTTTCTCATTAAGAGGAAGAGCTAAAGATTGGTTGCTATCTCTGCCTAAGAATAGTATTGATTCATGGACTAAATGCAAGGATGCTTTTATTGGTAGATATTATCCCCCTGCTAAAATTATATCTTTGAGGAGTAGCATAATGAATTTAAAACAATTGGATAATGAGCATGTTGCACAAGCTTGGGAAAGAATGAAATCTTTGGTTAAAAATTGCCCAACCCATGGACTGGCTACTTGGATGATCATCCAAACCTTTTATGCAGGACTGAACTTTCCTTCGTGGAACCTATTGGATTCAGCTGCTGGAGGTACCTTTATGTCCATCACTCTTGGTGAAGCAACAAAGCTTCTTGATAATATGATGATTAATTACTCTGAATGGCACACGGAAAGAGCTCCACAAGGTAAGAAGGTAAATTCCGTCGAAGAAACCTCTTCCTTGAGTGATAAGATTGATGCTATTATGTCTATGCTTGTGAATGATAGGACTAATGTTGATCCTAATAATGTTCCGTTAGCTTCATTGGTTGCTCAAGAAGAACATGTTGATGTAAACTTCATTAAAAATAATAATTTCAACAACAATGCTTATCGGAACAATTCTAGTAATAACTATAGGCCATATCCTTATAATAATGGTAATGGTTATGGTAATTCTTATGGGAATTCTTACAACAATAATAGGAACACACCCCCTGGACTTGAAGCTATGCTTAAAGAATTTATTAGTACACAAACTGCTTTTAACAAATCTGTTGAAGAAAAGCTTGGGAAAATTGATATACTTGCTTCTAAAGTCGATAGTCTTGTTGCTGATGTTGATGTTTTGAAATTGAAAGTTATGCCTAATGAAAATCATAATAATAAAATTGTTACTACAGCAAATGCCATCCAAGTTAGAATTAATGAGAACATAAGATTGATGGTTGAATTGCGTGCTAGGTGGGAGAAAGAAGAAAATGCTAAAGAAGATAATATAGCTAAAGTTTGGACTATTACCACCACTAGCAATGCTAATGCTCCACATGTTGCTGCACCTCCTACTAATAATGGTAAAAGGATTGGTGTTGGCAATGTTTCCACTTCTAATGCAAAGCACGCAAAGCTGCAGGAAACTGCTAAACTGCTGACTCTCTGTGATAAAACTGCTGAAATTTTTTCCAACATTGGGGATGATGATCTCATTGCTTTAGATTATAATGGTTTGGATTTTGATGATTGCCACATCTCTGAAGTTATAAAGTTCTTACAAAAACTTGCTAAGAGTCCTAATGCTAGTGCTATAAACTTGGCTTTCACAAAACATATTACAAATGCTCTCATAAAAGCTAGAGAAGAGAAACTAGAACGTGAAGCTTCTATTCCTAGGAAGCTAGAGGATGGTTGGGAGCCCATCATTAAGATGAAGGTCAATGACTTTGATTGTAATGCTTTCTTGGTGCAAGTATTTCCGTTATACCTAAGAAGATTTATAATATGCTTGACTTGCCACCATTGAAAAATTGTTATTTGGATGTTAATCTTGCTGATCATTCTACAAAGAAACCTTTGGGGAGAGTTGATAATGTTCGCATTACCGTTAACAATAACCTTGTCCCCGTTGATTTTGTTGTCTTGGATATTGAATGCAATGCATCTTGGCCCATTATATTGGGAAGACCTTTTCTTCGAACTGTTGGAGCTATCATTGATATGAAGGAAGGTAATATTAAATATCAATTTCCTCTCAAGAAAGGTATGGAACACTTCCCTAGAAAGAGAATGAAGTTACCTTTTGATTCTATTATTAGAACAAATTATGATGTTGATACTTCGTCTCTTGATAACACTTGATATACACTTTTTGCGCCTAGCTGAAAGGCGTTAAAGAAAAGCGCTTATGGGAGACAACCCATGTTTTTACTACAGTACTTTTATTTTATATTTGAGTCTTGGAAGTTGTTACTACTGTAGCAACCTCTCCTTATCTTAGTTTTGTGCATTGTTGTGCCAAGTAAAGTCTTTGATAGTAAGGTTCATACTAGATTTGGATTACTGCGCAGAAACAGATTTCTTTTCTGTCACGAATCTGGGCCTAATTCTCTGTAGGTAACTCAGAAAATTATGCCAATTTACGTGAGTGATCCTCAGATATGTACGCAACTTTCATTCAATTTGAGCATTTTCATCTGAGCAAGTCTGGTGCCTCAATAAAATTCGTCTTTACGAACTGTTCTGTTTTGACAGATTCTGCCTTTTATTTCGCATTGCCTGTTTTGCTATGCTTGATGGATTTTTCTATTCCATTGACTTTCAGTAGCTTTGTGCAATGTCCAGAAGTGTTAAGAATGATTATGTCACCTCTGAACATGTAAATTTTAATTGTGCACTAACCCTCTAATGAGTTGTTTTGAGTTTGGTGTGGAGGAAGTTTTCAAGGATCAAGAGAGGGAGATGATACAATAAGATCAAGGAGAGTGAAAGCTCTAAGCTTGGGGATGCCCCGGTGGTTCACCCCTGCATATTTCAAGAAGACTCAAGCGTCTAAGCTTGGGGATGCCCAAGGCATCCCCTTCTTCATCGACAACATTATCAGGTTCCTCCCCTGAAACTATATTTTTATTCCATCACATCTTATGCGCTTTACTTGGAGCGTCTGTTTGTTTTTATTTTTGTTTTTGTTTGAATAAAATGGATCCTAGCATTCATTGTGTGGGAGAGAGACACGCTCCGCTGTTGCATATGGACAAATATGTCCTTAGGCTTTACTCATAGTATTCATGCGAAGGTTGAATCTTCTTCGTTAAATTGTTATATGGTTGGAATCGGGAAATGCTACATGTAGTAATTCTAAAATGTCTTGAATAATTTGATACTTGGCAATTGTTGTGCTCATGTTTAAGCTCTTGCATCATATACTTTGCACCTATTAATAAAGAAACACATAGAGCTTGCTAAAATTTGGTTTGCATAATTGGTCTCTCTAAAGTCTAGATAATTTCTAGTATTGAGTTTGAATAACAAGGAAGACGGTGTAGAGTCTTATAATGTTTACAATATGTCTTTTATGTGAGTTTTGCTGCACCGGTTCATCCTTGTGTTTGTTTCAAATAACCTTGCTAGCCTAAACCTTGTACGAGAGGGAATACTTCTCATGCATCCAAAATCCTTGAGCCAACCACTATGCCATTTGTGTCCACCATACCTACCTACTACATGGTATTTCTCCGCCATTCCAAAGTAAATTGCTTGAGTGCTACCTTTAAAATTTCCATTCTTTACCTTTGCAATATATAGCTCATGGGACAAATAGCTTAAAAACTATTGTGGTATTGAATATGTACTTATGCACTTTATCTCTTATTAAGTTGCTTGTTGTGCGGTAACCATGTTCCCGGGGACGCCATCAACTACTCTTTGTTGAATATCATGTGAGTTGCTATGCATGTCCGTCTTGTCTGAAGTAAGGGAGATTTACCACTCATTTAATGGTTAGAGCATGCATAATGTTAGAGAAGAACATTGGGCCGCTAACTAAAGCCATGATCCATGGTGGAAGTTTCAGTTTTGGACATATATCCTCAATCTCATATGAGAACATTAATTGTTGCTACATGCTTATGCATTAAAGAGGAGTCCATTATCTCGTTGTCTATGTTGTCCCGGTATGGATGTCTAAGTTGAGAATAATCAAAAGCGAGAAATCCAATGCGAGCTTTCTCCTTAGACCTTTGTACATGCGGCATAGAGGTACCCCTTTGTGACACTTGGTTAAAACATGTGTATTGCGATGACAATCCCGGTAATCCAAGCTAATTAGGACAAGGTGCGGGCACTATTAGTATACTATGCATGAGGCTTGCAACTTGTAAGATATAATTTACATAACACATATGCTTTATTACTACCGTTGACAAAATTGTTTCTTGTTTTCAAAACCAAAGATCTAGCACAAATATAGCAATCAATGCTTCCCTCTGCGACGGGCCTTTCTTTTACTTTTATGTTGAGTCAGTTCACCTATCTCTCTCCACCTCAAGAAGCAAACACTTGTGTGAACTGTGCATTGATTCCTACATACTTGCATATTGCACTTGTTATATTACTTTACATTGACAATATCCATGAGACATACATGTTATAAGTTGAAAGCAACCGCTGAAACTTAATCTTCCTTTGTGTTGCTTCAATACCTTTACTTTGATTTATTGCTTTATGAGTTAACTCTTATGCAAGACTTATTGATGCTTGTCTTGAAAGTACTATTCATGAAAAGTCTTTGCTTTATGATTCATTTGTTTACTCATGTCATTACCATTGTTTTGATCGCTGCATTCATTACATATGCTTACAATAGTATGATCAAGGTTATGATGGCATGTCACTCCGTAAATTATCTTTGTTATCGTTTACCGCTCGGGACGAGCAGGAACTAAGCTTGGGGATGCTGATACGTCTCCGACGTATCGATAATTTCTTATGTTCCATGCCACATTATTGATGATATCTACATGTTTTATGCATACTTTATGTCATATTTATGCATTTTCCGGCACTAACCTATTAACGAGATGCCGAAGAGCCGGTTGTTGTTTTCTGCTGTTTTTGGTTTCAGAAATCCTAGTAAGGAAATATTCTCGGAATTGGACGAAATCAACGCCCAGGGTCCTATTTTTACACGAAGCTTCCAGAAGACCGGAGGACTTACGAAGTGGGTCCACGAGGTGGCGACACAACAGGGCGGCGCGGCCTGGGCCCTGGCCGCGCGGCCCTGGCCGCGCGGTCCTGGTGTGTGGGCCCCTCGTGACGCCCCTTTACCTGCCCTTCCGCCTACTTAAAGTCTTCGTCGTGAAACCCCCAGTACCGAGAGCCACGATACGGAAAACCTTTCAGAGAGGCCGCCGCCGCCAATCCCATCTCGGGGGATTCAGGAGATCGCCTCCGGCACCCTGCCGGAGAGGGGAATCATCTCCTGGAGGACTCTTCACCGCCATGGTCGCCTCCGGAGTGATGAGTGAGTAATTCACCCCTGGACTATGGGTCCATAGCAGTAGCTAGATGGTCGTCTTCTCCTTATGTGCTTCATTGTCGGATCTTGTGAGCTGCCTAACATGATCAAGATCATCTATCTGTAATGCTATATGTTGTGTTTGTTGGGATCCGATGGATAGAGAATACTATGTTATGTTGATTATCAATCTATTACCTATGTGTTGTTTATGATCTTGCATGCTCTCCGTTATTAGTAGAGGCTCTGGCCAAGTTTTTACTCTTAACTCCAAGAGGGAGTATTTATGCTCGATAGTGGGTTCATGCCTCCATTAAATGCGGGACGATGATGAGAAAGTTCTAAGGTTGTGGATGTGTTGTTGCCACTAGGGATAAAACATTGATGCTATGTCCGAGGATGTAGTTATTGATTACATTACGCACCATACTTAATGCAATTGTCTGTTGTTTGCAACTTAATACTGTAAGGGGTTCGGATGATAACCCGAAGGTGGACTTTTTAGGCATAGATGCATGCTGGATAGCGATCTATGTACTTTGTCGTAATGCCCAATTAAATCTCACAATACTCATCATATCATATATGTGCATGGTCATGCCCTCTCTATTTGTCAATTGCCCAACTGTAATTTGTTCACCCAACGTGCTATTTATCTTATGGGAGAGACACCTCTAGTGAACTGTGGACCCCGGTCCATTCTTTTACATCGAATACAATCTACTGCAATACTTGTTCTACTGTTTTCTCGCAAACAATCATCATCCACACTATACATCTAATCCTTTGTTACAGCAAGCCGGTGAGATTGACAACCTCACTGTTTCGTTGGGGCAAAGTACTTTGGTTGTGTTGTGCAGGTTCCACGTTGGCGCCGGAATTCCTGGTGTTGCGCCGCACTACATCCCGCCGCCATCAACCTTCGACGTGCTTCTTGACTCCTACTGGTTCGATAAACCTTGGTTTCTTACTGAGGGAAACTTGCTGCTGTACGCATCACACCTTCCACTTGGGGTTCCCAACGGGCGTGTGCTTTACGCGTCATCACCCAGCATGAACACGGTGGCTATTCTATTGGGCTCTAAAATGTGCTTGTGCATTATAGAGACGGCCGTAAGGGCCCATTTTATGCCTCGCGCCCCTTGGCTATTGCCTATTAAGGTCGCCGGTGGAGATGCTTAACTTTTTTTTGAGGGGTAAAGCAACTGCTTTATTACAAAAACTAGTTGAATGCTCGTGCGTTGCTACGGCCTTATTAATTTATTTCTTGCTAAACATATAAGGACAATATTACGAAAATCAGGCGATCCAAAGAGCCACATAAAATTCCATAAATTGGAAGATTCTTATTTGCTTAAAATGCAATTGGATGAAACAATATAATTTGTATCATATGCATAAAAATAAATAAACCAATAATCATCTCTTACATAATTAAGTAAGATTGCACTTCACACATATCTTGAGCCCCGCAGAGACCGCTTCCTGTAATAGCTTTCATACACATCACCCTTGCAATGTAGAAGCTCGCATTGGGCTGTTAGACCTAGGAGTTGGTCTGTTACGCTTCATCTCTCGCTTGACCTATTGTTTATCAAATTAGACAATTGAACAATGCCTTAGCTTGACATGATTGCATTTTCACCTTTATGCGTCATTACTTTACCAGAAATGTAGGAAGTTGTTTATGAAAATATCATCCAATTTTATGAACGCAATTCATATTGGTGGTGCTTGTTGTCGTTAGATTAATTGAACTCCTCTTTAGGAACTCATTAAAGTTAACTTTGTCTCTAGCAAAAAAAATTTGAGGATAGTCTTGCAATTTCATGAGTTCATAGTTACTTACTGTAATCAAGCATCATATCAATCTCTGCATCTAAGAAACCACCATGATAAAAAAATGGAAGAAAATAATTAGCAGGCATGTCTCATACAGAATGCATGATCGCCAGTGATGTGTCACCGCTTCCACCTTTCTCTACCTCCTCCCAGTGTGTCTAGCTTTGCATTAAGCATCAGTTTGTTAATTTAGACTTGATTGAATCCTGGTGATGATACAGAATGCATTAAGATTAAACTCAAATTAAGAGGAGATCTTATTATTGTTGAAAAAAGTGTAGACAAAAAACAATGAAGATGAGACTATTGAATTTGAATATGCATCAGTATAATAGCAAGGATTATTAGTGTAACTTGTTTTCGGTAATATTATCAGTGCTAGGATGCTAGGTGGGAACACCAACACAGCTGAGCTGCTGAGAAACCAATATATGTACCTTTCCTCGGTAGGATCCCCGTTTGCTGGTTGATCTGGTTGATTCCTTGCCTCATTATATTTGTCTAAAGTCCAAACCATGATGTCCTCTCCTTAGTCTCTTCTTTATATTTTAGTTCCAACTGCAAGAAAAATGGAGGAACCAAAGAAATACAAATTCAGTCTTTCATACGGCTCAGTGCAGGTTTTTGAGAAAAAAAAAGACTATTTTGAATGTTGATACTCAAGAACCTAGCAATCAGACAAAACCTGGAGATTTTCTGGGACAAAATAATGATCACTGGTAGTTACTTTGCACCCTTTTCATGAATAAATTAGGAATCCAAAGAGCAAAAAAAAGGTCCCTGGCACGATTCTCCTCTTGTGAACTGCACATAATGAGGCTGAGATGGCCTGGTAAAAGATAATAGCATGTGCATGGACGGAGGGATTTTAGAAAATCACATAGCACCACAAAATTTTGGGAAACTAAATTCGTTTGGATGAGGGGTTTTAGAAACTCACAAAGCCTTCGCCGCAACACATGGACGAACGGAAAATGTCACCCCTGCCCTTGCGTATGAAGCCATCGCTGCAGCAAATCGGCCGGCGCAGCTAGCTAGCTCGCCATAAGCCGTCGCCACCCGCATTTTTCCTCAGGCCGCCGCGTCAGCGTCCACGGACGGCGCCCTCGCTGTGGCTGTCTGCGCATGCGGGAAGGTCTCGACAGCGGGACTCGATCAGGGGAGAAGCGGTGGCGTTGGCGGCGAGAACGCTGGGCGTGCGGAACCGTAGGGACGTGAGGGGGCATAGCGGCGGAGTGCCATGCGTGTATGATCCCGGACTCTCAGGCGGCGCCGATCACTGGCCCATCCTCCGGTCGCCAGCATGCTATATTGGGGATGTGTAAGGCCGTGAGGATGGCGAGAGAAGTAAAACTCGCTCACTCGGATCGGAAATGATCGGTAAAATAGAGACATGGTGGCTTCCGGGAGAGTGATGAACATGTTACATGTTACATAAGGTATGATAAGCTAGAAATGGAAATTAATTAATTTGATCGATACTCGGTGTTTTTTTCGACAGCATGATTGACTACGGGTGATTGACTATGGGTGATTGACTACTCCCTCCGGTTTATTGGGCTTATTAAAGCTAGCGCTGCGATTTAGGTAAGCACCGATTAGACGACCTTCCATCGATCCGGCGGTAGTTAATGAGAGAATGTAAAAGAGCGGATCCATGCCCACGTTCTAAGGGAATTAAGTGCATGGATTGGTTTGGTTGGTTTGATTACTGCTTCCAAATGCATTGGGTGGCCCTGCTTGTTTTACATGCACCGATAAGTGGGAAATCAGCGGAAATAAAGCAATGCCGGATTCCAAGCAGTTAATCATGTATTAGTTGCCGCGACTGATGATGGGAAGGGGTGACTTTTGCCATTAAATTACATCGGACGATTGGATGTCCAGCGAAGACGGTGAGATTAAATCGTATGGTCTAGATGTTCCCAATCTCCTTCACCAAACGTGTTGTATGACGTACGACCAACTGAAATATAATAGTAAAGACTGGGGCAAATCGCCCACATTAACTTCAGCCAAACTTGCTAATACATCACTTTTCCACACTAGAGCCTCATTGGCATTACAAGCTTTTCCTATGAAGGCTAACTCGTAGGCAACTTTATTTGCATTACGTACACGCACACACTTCAGTACTAGAAAACCACAAACGCAATTAGATCTTGAGATCATCAATGGACGCTGCTAGCTGTGAGTAATCTTGGCCACATCGATTCATTCATCGCAATGGCCAGGAGTTCAAAATCAGTCTCAAAAACTGCACGTATAGCACCAATGTTCAGAGAAACATCTATAGCTTGTTATAAAGCATGGAATTCTGCCGCAAAAGCACCTCGAATCCCCTCCGTCTTCCCTGCACTAGCAACAACCATCTTACCATGGTGATTTCGAACTGCTACACCCCAGGTTGCATAATTTTCTCCTGGAGTATACGCAGCATCACAATTGAACTTCAACAAGTCCTCTGCTGGTGGCCTCTACTTCGCCCTGTCTATTTCTTTACTTTGCTTGCTCTTCCCAAAAAGCTCCAGATAATCTTCAGTTTGACTGACTGCAGATTTGTAGACGATCCCGCTCCGACAATTCCCAAATAACATCAAGCGTTTGTGTTGCTGATTCCAAGTGTTTCAGCTTCAATCTCATATCTTCCATCCCTCCTTTCCGCCAAACATCCTTAACAGCCTTACACTTGACAAAAGATGTGCTCCATCTTCCTCCACACCCACAAAAAAGACACTTGTAGTCATCTATTTTTACACCCTTCTCTTTAAATTTGTCCTCAAAGCTAGCGAGTTGTGGGCAAGACGCCAGGTAAACATCTTAATTTTGTTCGGTGCTGGAAAAGACCATATCCTTTTCCAAAAAATGTTATTGCAGCTATTCAGCATGACAGGGTTAGCTGAGCTTGAACCAGCATCTTGCCCTGGCTAGTGTTCCTCCGTTTGAACACATAGCTTATACTCCCTCTGTTCCATTCTATAGTACCTATAGTTTTTTGGCACGGAAATTAGCACAAGAGTATTTTTTACAAAAGACCCCTAACTAAACGATTTGAGATCAACGTAAAATTTGGGAAATCCATATCTTTTTAACTTACCATAATAAATTTGGGACCTGAATGATTTGGGAGCTGAACGGGGAGGAGGTAATTGAAAAAAAGCTAAGCTACAACCTTATATTCTGAAACAAATGTCAAAAATCTATAGGCACTATAGAAAGGAATGGAGGGAGTATGTCTGTTTAACTGAATGCTGGCCCTTATCATCATAATACCATGCGATAAAATCTTTCGCACCATCGCATAAAGGAATTTGCAAAATGATTCTGGCATCCTCCTCACAGAAAGTCCCCATAACCAACTGTTCGTGTGCAAATCTTGTGTAACGGTGCTCTCGGTAACCACGGATCTGACCATATTTTCACTTGCGAACCATCTTCAATACGCCAAATATAACCTTCTTTAATCAATTCTACCCAGTGCAGCAAACTACGCCAAGCGTATGATATACCTTCCATGGGTTTTGCATCCAGAATATTACCATCGGGGTAGTATTTGGCTCGCAAAATCTGAGCACACAAACTGTCTGGTAATTGAATCAATCTCCACACCTGTCTTGACAACATAGCAATATTGAACGCATGGATATCATGGAACCCAAGTCCCCCCATCGACTTTGATTTAGTTAACTTCTTCCATCCTATCCAGTGTATCTTATTTTCCTTATCATTTTGACTCCACCAAAATTTACCAATCATTGCACTAATACCATCATAGAAACTCTTTGTGAGGTAAAAACACGACATTGCATATGTCGGTATCACCTGTGCTACAGCTTTAATAAGCACCTCCTTCCCTAACTTTGCCAACAACTTCTCCATCCAACCTTGTATTCTTTTCCAAATTTTGTCTTTTAGATAAGCAAAAGCTTTTCTCTTTGAACGCCCAATATACACAGGCAGGCCCAAGTACTTTTCATGCCAAGCCTCACTATTAATTTTTAAAGTCTCATTCACCATATCTTTCACTCCTTGGCAATTATTACAACTGAACATGATAGCAGATTTCTCAACATTGATACACTGACCGGAGCAATTTTCATCCAGAATGAAAACTGCATCCGCCATCACTTGCCCGTGGAGCTCTTAGCGGTTGAGCTGGCTCGGCAGAATGTATACCCCTCAATTCCACCTTGAGATCTTCATTGCGCAAAGACAAGATATATCTTTCTCAACCAACAGAACCAAAAGATCAGTCACCGGACCCTAAGGCCAAGCACCTGTTTCAACTCCACCACCGATCAGCGTGCTTGGAACAGGTCCAAGACGTAACAAAATAGTTGACAAGTTGCCAGGAAGGAAGCAAGATGCTCAGCATAAAAACTACTTCCTCCATCCATAAAAGGATGTCAAAGATTTGTCTAAATTCAGGATGTATCTATACACTAAAGAGTGTCTAGATACATATAAATTTACACAAATTGCGACATCCTTTTAAGTATAGAGGTAGTAGAAAAGAGAGTAGAAAAATATCGCTGCACTAGAAAACTCCGAATACTGGAAAAGAAGGAGCATGCATAAACATCACTAATGGGCACCTGCAGTTTGCACAATCCAACAATCTCAGGTGATATCAAAACATATCACGCAAAGCAACCCCACGCACCAAACTGCATAATGAGCAAGAACTCATACTAGGATATTACAGAATTCTCTAAAACTAGGAACCATGATGCAGGGAGCACAGATGTGCTCAAGATTGAATAGGCTTGATCTTAAAGTGGAGGTTGATAAGCGAAAAAACAAAACACTTCAAATCCTGCACACAAAAAAGAACGAAAAAATATATTAGAAATTGCTTACATTTAATAGGCCTACAGCACTGTAAATAAACAAATTTACTAGTTTTCCTCTTAAGGGTTTAAACAAAATAGTCAGGAGTCACAGTGGTGTTAACAACAGTAGCTCATTACATGTACTCCCTCCGTCTCACGAAAGTTGTCTTAGATTTGTTAAAATTTGGATGTATCTAGACACTATCTAGTATATAGATACATCCAAATTTAGTCAAATCTCAGACCAGTTTCATGAGACAGAGGGAGTATTTACATTGCATTTTGACAAGAATGCACATGCCATTAGGAGCTCTTTAATATCGATCTATTGTCCACTAGGCAAACCTAAAAGGCGATTGAGGATGTCATGGTAAAACGACATCAAAGGTAAATGAGATCGCTAGATTTTCATTCAATAGAGGAATCAGTCTAGTTTAACTATTGCAGACAATAAGGCCATCAGAACTCAGGAAAAATGAATAAATTAACTTTTGTATTAATACACCGTATCACCTCAAACTACTTTAGTTTTTACACATAAGCTGTTCAACTTCAGACAACGCCCAGTCATAGAATGGTTGTTTACTAAACAAAACAAAAATGGTTTCCTGAAACAAGTAGGGAAAATTTTGTTTTGCCACATTGGTTTTGCCCATTTATTTTGCCACTATAAATTTTGACATTTTGCTTTTATCCCATTTTCTCCCAATGAGGGGAGATAGCAAAATTAGAACACTGAGAAAATGGGCAAAAGCAACACTTCACCGTTTTCATTTTGTTTTTGCCCCACAGGGCAAAACTGATGTATTACCAGGAACCGGCAGGGCAAAAGCAAAATGTCAAAAGTTGAGTGGCAAAAGCAAAATGGGCAAAAACAAAATTTTCCCAGACAAGTATTCATGAATAAAATCTACTTATTTACAACAACAATTTTTGCATCTGCAGTAGCCTTTCAGGTTAGTAGCGCCAAAAAATTGGTTAATTTTCAGAGAGGGCTATTGATGTCAGTTGAAAATGACTGACATGATGGTCCGAAAGCTAAGAAAGTGTGGCATGGAAGAACTGTGTTAATGGCAAACAAAAGCCGAAAACGTCAAATGCACCTAACTTAATTTGGCAATGTGTTGCAAGGAACAAAACAGGCCCTCCATATTCCTTCCCCACACCCCCCCAGTCCCATACCCAGTTTGCAAGATCCCAGTTAGTGATGATGGGGGTAAACAGATAAGAATCTGAGACAGCGGATTCAGAACGGAAACGGAGCAAGCTTGGGGCTGAAAAAGAATTAATTGGGTATGTCCACACATATGTATGTCGGCAAAACATATAACCAAAAAATAATTGATAAAACAAGTTTGAGAAAACACTTATAAAATAAATAATTTAACACAACAGAATGAATAACCATATAAAGGAGTAGATTTATATAGATGCAATAACGCAAACACAAGGGCTAGGTTAGCACCACCTCATGCTTCAATAGCCTAGTACCCTAACAAGTTTGGACTTCATATTCATATAGTGACTATGTAAGTGAGATATTGTTTAAGAAATGAACTAGGCAACTCACTCATTACTAAATGTGATTCACAAGCTTTGATGTTTCGGTTGAAAATCGGATTAATCGAATAAAAAAAACATCGGATAATCCTAAATAATCTTCGGATACGGATATCCAGGTGCTATTTGACATACCATATCCTAAACCGTATCCGAGTTCAAGTTCAGAACCGGATATCCTTATCCGTCAAATTCCTCCAAACCGGATATGGATTCTCTAAAATGGATTTGGTGCAGAAATTATCCTATCCGTTTACACCCCTAACCAGAGCACTGGAGCAGTGAGCGGGAAAGATAGCAGACTATAGGAAAGAGAGCAGCGCACGAGTGGGAAACTGGGGAATAGATGGAAATAGTGTGCACAATAATAAGAGAGAGAGGGAAGCAAACACGATTGAGGGAGAACTCTCTCGTCTATGGAAACCTAAGTGTGGATGAAAACTGCAGTTAGAGCAACACTGTCCAGGACCTAGATCTGGCCGGCTTCCACCTCTCTCCCCTTCTCTGTATTACTCGGGGCCTGTTTTGCTCTGTCTTCCATCCCCTAAACAATGCTATGTTTCTTTTCTATTTTAACTTAAACGATGCTCTAACTTTTATATGTTCCTGTGCTGTGCTTCCTATCCTCCTCCTTGCTCTGTTTTTCTCTGCTTCTTAGTAGCTTATAGTAGTTAGTGGCTGGCTGCTTGGCCAGGATGATATGGCTGATCCCCTAGCTTTTTAGAAATTTAGACCAATGCCTGATGTTAGTACTTCTCTTAACTAATTAGTAAGAGGTTGAGGCTTTGTTAGTGGGTGGGAGGGATGGTACATATATCGGCTCAACAACCAGCAATTTCATGATATGTATGTCTACCGAATAGCTACTCTAATCTGCTGCTCCAGTAGAACAGGATGTGTCTAAGTTGGGTCCTCAAAAGGTGAATAGGACCCCAGGAGCGGCGCCTCCCTTTAACGCCTTAAAAACCTCAAATTCAAGATACATGTTTCAAGCAAAGTATGCTGCTTCAGTACTTCTACTTGTAAATTGCTCCAGTATGGATGGAATATAACATATACAACAACCATTGTCTAGCCAGTTATTTCAAAATCATCAAACTTGGATTACACATGGTGCCACTGAAGGTGACTTATCCCAGTGATACATTACATTGGAATAGTAAACTGAGAAGCCTATCACATGTTTTTGGGGTCATTCAAAATTGACTATTACTCATACATGCTGGTAGAGCTTTGCACAATGAGCCCTGGACTGCTCGCCACCGGCACAAATTGCTGGCAAATTCATAAAAGAGCTTCCCAGGTTGTACACAAAACATCAATGCACTTGCGATGTCATCTTTGGAGTTGCTTACACTATGCCTCTCGAAATGCAACAAGCCTCACACTGAATCTATGGATAGAAGTGATACTATAACTACATGAGGAATGCCAAACGGATGAAATAAAGGTGAACAACAAGCAAGCAATGATTGTGGGGATTGGGGAATTACCTGCACGAGGTAGTAGAAGATGCGCAGGCCCTCCGGATCATTGCTGGTCTGGACGTCGACGAGGGAGCCAATCTTCGAGGTGGTGAAGGAGATGTGCTCGTTCCCCATGACAATCTCGAGCTCCTGCCTTCCAACACGGTCGGGCTCCGGCCAGTTGCTGTCGTCCTCCTTCATGATCTACTCCAATCACGGAGAATCCAATCCATTAAAGATTCACCCTACAGCCCCGCAAAAAAACAGATTCATCCTAGTAAACCCTAACCCCAGGTTCCTCTGTGGATAATTAGGGGGAGGGGGTGAAAGCAGTTGAAGAAGAGGAGGGATAATGCTGAGTACTGACATCTGAGTCCTGGATGATCCTCCTGGCCTCGCGGAGGATGGAGGGGGAGACGAAGACCTCCTTGCGGATCATGGTGTCGTTCTTGTAGTTGGAGTTGTTGGCGTAGCGGAGCTTGCCGTCGGGGCGGAACTCGAACTCGAGGAACTCGTGCCCGAACTTCCCCTTGTGCCCCACGTAGTACCGCAGGTAGAACTCGTCGTCGCCGCCGGCTCCATTGGTGGCGCCGCCCACCGTCGCCATCTCTCTGTCCCTCTCTCGCTCGTTCGTGAGAGCACGATTGCAGCGCCGCTTTCTGCTCGCCTCGTCGCCTCCTCTGACCCTTTTTTCTATTCTTTTTTTCTAGTACTAGTAGTATACTTGGCCAGTCCTATACACCGACCAGGTCGGTGCCTACCAGGCACCGCACACCCTGGTCGGCTAATGGGTCTGACCCATTTAGCGTTTTTCCGCTTTCGCTTCCGTTTTCTCTATACTTTTTTTCTTAGTATTTGTTTTTCTGTTTTCTGTTTTATTTCCTTTTCTTTTCTGTTCATGTTTTCTTTTGTTTAAATTGAAAAGATCTATATTCGAAAAACGTTCAAATTTGAGAATTACTTAAATTTCGAGAACTGCTATAATTCAAAAATTGTTCAAATATGAAAACTGTTTAAATTCGAAAATTGTTCAAATATGAAAATCGTTCAAATTCGAAAAGTGTTCAAATATGAAAACCGTTCAAATTCGGAAATTGTTCAAATATGAAATTTGTTCAAATTCGAAAAAATAAAATTCAGAAATTGTTCATAGGAAAAATAAAAAATAAAAAATGGATTTTAAAAAATTTAGATTTTGAAACGAAAATAAAAAAATTATAAAAAAATGTTCAAATTTAAAAAACATTTGATTTTGAAAAAGTTTATTTTCCGAATATTTTGATTTTTTTAAGAACGCAAAAAATGAAAAATGAAACAGCAAAAAAAGGAGAAAAAAAGGAAAAGAAGACGTAACTGGGTCGGCCCAACACCCACCCTGGGGGTGCGGCACGTGGTCCGCGCCGACCAGGGTGGTGTATAGCACCTCCCGTATACTTTGCTTTTCTTTGGGACGTTGAATAACCGGCCTTAATGAGCCGTCTAAGAACTGGGTTGGGCTGTCGACAAACTGATCACTAATGTGATTGTAACTCTTGGTATTAGAGCACACCTACGCGAGCAATCCTTGTTGAGTGATCAAAATTCTTCCAATGTCTTGTTTGATTCTATTGTCTCTTTTACCATGGGGTAATGGTCATCGCGGTCATGAGACCGGACCAATTCATTAAGATTAACGGTTCTCGAGTTGTTTTCGCTTTTCTTTGATATCTATCGCTGACACTAGGAGGTTGTTGAATTGCTAAACAACAAACACTCATCTATATAAGTCTATGGATAGTGTTGTCTAGACCCTTCATTCGACAACAAGCATTATGCGAAACTAGTCCATGTGTCATGCTCTACTGCGTACATAGCAAAGTACTTTTCACCGTTTTGAATTTTCTCCATCAAATTTTGGGAAATCAGTTTTAGGTGCCCTAGAGTTCTAAGCGAGATGCATGCATGAAACTAACATCACTAGCATTTGATCGATTTATTAGATCAAAGTTCACAGGAGTATGTGGGAATTTGCGCGTACCCTTTGCCATGGAAGTGCCATTTCCTTGGAGGTGTCGGTCACAGTGCCTTGTGGGTTAGGTAGATGACCGTGCCCTTTGAGTCGTGGCGTCTGGTTGTCTTCGAAGTTGCATCCTGAATCTGGTGCTCCCACACGTGATCCCAACTCAACTAGAGATGGCTAGAGTGCTTGCATCAGTCCCTCCATGGTGGGCACCCAGGTGGATAGGCCTTTGAGATTCTCGCACATCACAGCCTTGGATTGCGGCGAAGGAGTGGAGCGAGTCGTTCTCACAATATCTTCGGTCCTAGCAGTCTACCGCCACCACACGCCGTCAGGGGTTTGCTCGATCGCAACTCCCTACCCCTTCGCCACGAGGAAGAGTGATTCTTGGGATTTTACTGGAGTTCTCAACCACCAACTTCTCCATCACGTGCATTGCCTCCGCTCGCTATTGCCTGATGTAGAACTCAGATCTCGATTAGAACTTTTTGTTGAATTTCTCTAGGGATCCCGAGGCTTTGATACCATATGTAGCGCACACAGCTACTCTCGATCATAATCTCGTAATAGTAGCGATACAATTACATGCATCACACGGAGATTAGAATGCAGACGAGCGCGTTGTAGCTCTAGAGGAGGAGGAAGAGAGAGTTATATAATTGTTATACAATTGTTGCCTTTGAGTGGCGCATCCATGGCATTAACTAATACTTGGGTCGAGCATTGCTTCATCGTGTCGCCGTTGAGAGGACATGTTGGCGAGGAGATGTTCATTGCATATGTGTCATCCGCTTCACCTTGAGAGTGCCGCCGGGTAAGAGGAGAGTCGTGACCATACCTAGGCATGGTCGCTCGGCCCGAAGCCTAGCCCAAAATTCCTGGACCCAGGCCTAAAAATGTTGGTCCTATAGCCGGCCTGGATTTGTGGTTTTTTGGCCAGGGCGAGCAAGGCATGGGCCTAGTTTTCCGCTGCGGGCTTTTCGGCCCTGTCGGGCCCAGCCCAACGTATGACCAGATATATTCGTGACACAAATATGCGTGCTAGGTTTTGACTTAGGTTCTGTTTGTAATTTCACTTTTATATGAGATCCTTTTGTAACTTGTGATGCATACGTGGAGCCTTCTTGCTCCACGAGATATATATACTAATAGAGTACTATAAAAATGCAGGATTTGTTGTTAAAAAACGAAAAAGATACCAACGCACACGCGCACGGGCCGTCATGCGGACCCCGCGCATCTCCATTCACTGACACGGCACGGCCCACCTTCCTCCTCCACCACGTGACGTGACGTGACTGGGGAAGAAGAAGCGAAAAGCAAAATATCCCCCGCTTTCTTCCTTCGCCACCAAGCAAAATTACCCTCTCCGCTGCGCTTTCCCTTCCGCCTCCGCCACGACCCCAGATATTTTTCCGGTACAGCACCGCCTTGGCCAGCGTGGGCCACGGACGCGCCGCGCCGCCCCGCCGCCAAGTGTCCAGCCGGCCTTGCCGACTGCCAACAACTGAACCGGCGGTCAAATCGTCAGGCGCGGCGCCCTATCCGGCTCTGCAACGCCACAACGCGCTGCGCCCGTCGCCGTCACCACTATGTCGGTTTCACTCCGACCGAAGCCTATAAACCCTCCGCCGCCGCCCTCGCCCCACACCGCTCATCCCCGCTCCCCGCCCGCCCGCCCGCTTGCGGCCACCCCGCCCCGCGCGCCGCATCTCATTTCATGGACCACGACCACACCGGCACCACCAACCACCCAGACGCCGCCACCGCCGCCGCCTCCATGGACGCCGCGATGCTGCTGGAGCCCAAGTTCGAGATGGAGCCGCTGCTGCAGCAGCAGCACCTGCCTTCGCCCCACTACGTCGCGCTGAACCACCACCAGCAGCAGCCGCCGCGGCCGCCGCTCTCGTTGGCGGTGCCGCCCTGCGAGCCGCCGCGCCCGCTGGAGGCGCTGCTGCAGGGCCCGCAGCTGCCGCCGTTCCTCTCCAAGACCTACGACCTCGTCACCGACCCGCACCTCGACGGGGTCATCTCCTGGGGCCGCGCCGGCAACAGCTTCGTCGTATGGGACCCATCCACCTTCGCGCGCGACGTGCTACCGCACAACTTCAAGCACAACAACTTCTCAAGCTTCGTCAGGCAGCTCAACACATATGTGCGTATCCTACCTACTACCACTGCCTGCCCGATCATCTTGTTGTTTCTTCCTATGTACTATTTTTTCTCTAAGATGCTCTGCTTTCTCTGTGCTACTCTGCTCTATTGGTGCTCTCTTGCTTCTCATCTTTATGCCTCTTTTTGGGTCTGCTGTTGTACTGACCAAAAGTTGTAAAATCTGCTTCTGGCTTCTCATCTTTTTTCTTTCTTTGGTCTGGTCTCTGGTGTTGTAACTGTCCAAAACTTGTAAAATCTGCTCTGTATATATGCAAAATACAACCGTTGGAATTTTATTTGTGTCACTGGAATTGCGGTATGTGATTTTGGCCTTGCACCAAAGATTTGGATTAACATGATCACCAAAATAATCCTGAGGAAATTGATCCTGTGATGGCAAGCTTAACCATTCCCCGCCCTGGAATGCGACGCGCTCGCGCTGGAAGGTAAGCTTCGCGATCCACATGTGCATACGCATTAGTGTCTGTTGCAAATTCGTTTTCTCCTCCCGTGCCGAATGCTTGCAGAATGTTTTGTCGGTCGTTTGCTGATTTGTGTGTCACCATATGCCCATTCTTCCCAATTCCTCTGCCCCCTGTTGTCAAAGGTTTGGTTTATTGCAGCTTTACTCCTCCTAGTTCACTCATTTCTCCATATTCCCATATTTCTCAGACTTGAGCACTTCCTTTTTCAAAACTAAACTACTACTGCTTGGCCATTTACTGCACAGTTCTTGGTTGGGTACTAGCTTACTCTTTGATTCTTATATCAACAGAATGTTCAGTTCCTTCATGTGTTGCACTAGGATTGGGAGGGGGTTGTTGTCAGTATGCAGGTTCAGATACTCTCTGCTGTTTTCCTGCTTGATACACTGTACAGTCGTGTTAGGAGCACAGGAAACTGTTGGGTTCTTTAGAAGTTCAGGCTTTGCTCGGTTACAGGTGGAAACTACTAGGAGTATCTATCTTAGTAGTAGTAGGTTTTATGTCTGAATGAACAAAAGTATCACTCAAGTCTTGACATTTTGACTAAGTTTCTGATTGTAATGTTAGGAAGAGTTAGTTTCATTTGACTTTTTCCCTGATCATTGTAAGTTTGTAACATCTTGTTTTTAATATTTGTCAGGGTTTTCGCAAGGTTCATGCTGACAGATGGGAGTTTGCCCATGAGGGATTTCTTCGGGGCAGCAAACATCTGCTGAAGACGATTGTCAGGCGCCGGTCCTCGCCAACGCAACAAAGCAGCCTTCAGCCTGGTTCATCTATTTTCAGGAAGACACAGCCTAGTTCTTCCGGTGAATCCACTCTCGACCCTGAGCTCCATTCCCTGAGAACAGAGAAGAACGCACTGCTACAGGAGGTGGCCAGGCTGAAGAAGGAGCACAACCAGACGATTGAGCATATGAACACACTGAACCAGAGGCTGGAAACAGCTGAGGGCCGGCAGAAGCAGGTGGTCTCCTTCTTGGCCAAGCTCCTCCAGAACCCAGATTTCCTGAGGCAACTGAAGATGCACAGGGAGAGAAGGGAGGAGATCGACTCCGCCAGAGTGAGGAGGAAGTTCCTGAAGCATGCACCGCACGGCAGCACGGACTCCGGTGACTCCAGCTCGCCGCGTACTGGAGAGAGTGGTTTGGAGCTCCATGCATGCTCCCCTGCACACCCAATTGCACATGACGCCATTGCAGATCTACAGAACTTTCTTCTGGAAGACACGGACCTCAGCGATGGCATGTTGCCAGCCAACTTTGGCATCGACGGAGTCCAAGCACCGGAGGACATCGGGGCTATGGTCCAGGGGTTCGACACGCAAGATGAACTTGATCTAGGTGCCAGGGCTGACCTGCTGGGACTACCTCCATCTTCTGGTACCGCTCATTGCCAAGATCCTACAATTGGCAGGTCCAAGGGAAAGAATGTGATGTGTCCAGGATTGGATGGTACATCTTCTGAAACAGATTGCCTCGTTTCGTTGCCGGACAACATGGGGATGGTTTCACGCGCCATGGCTGGCAACTTGGTCGATGCAGATGGTGAGCAAACTTGGGGCGTGGATGCTTATTTACAAAGTTCTGGCAGTGGCAGTGGTCAACAAGCCTATGGTACCCTTGCTAGTGATCCCTATCTGATGGAGATCGCCAACAGACCTGAGAGATTCTGGGAGCTCGATTTTGAAGCACTGGATGGAGACCTGCACCTGGACAAGTGTGTTATTGGCGACCCTGCTCTTCAGCAACACAGAGGAAACATGAAGCCGTAGTAGATCAATTGCGACGTAGTCACGTGGAGTAGTAGGTCTGATGCTTTTTATCCACCTATCTAAATAACTATAGTTAGCTATGAGAAATGCCATAGTTATTTGATATTTAGGAGGCTAGCAAACTCCTAGATATGCTCACTATGGCGTTATGGAGTGTAGCAGTAGGAGTACTAGTGTGTTTTTGTTTTCCATCCATTCATCCGGCTGTTTTTGGATGGAAAACATTATCGGACTTTGCTACCCGGCGGCGCCGCACAAAGCTAGATTCGTGCGGCGGCTGCCAGCCTGTGGACCCGCGCACGTCGACCCGTCCTTGACCAGCACGCGTGGTCCCGCGCATCTTGTCGTTTAGCGCAGCACGTGCTCTTCCCGCCCAAAAACTGTCCACGTCGTCCAAAAAAATACGGCCCAGTAACGAAAAAAGCCCACGTAACAGGATTGGGCCAAAAATATCTCTGCCCCGAGTGGAGACCACCTAGTAAACTACAGGACAAAAAGCTCACGTGCCATGCCACCCTTTTAACAGCTGACCTTCTTCTTCCTCAAGACAGCAAAACAGATCTCGATCGAAACCCATCTTTTGCAGTGGTTGAAGAAGAGAAGAAGGAGCAGAAAAAGAAGAACTGGAGCAAGAACAGGAAAACCAAGATCTCAAAACCAAGAACAGGAAAACCAAGATTAAAGGTATGCACATAGAACTCATCTGGAACTCATCTGAATCTGGTAGTCATAGTATAATTCTGCTAGCCAGACATATGAACATGGATCACCCAAAACAAAAACTTACTATTTCGGTAGCCATAAACAGGAACATCCCTAGATTCCGATATGGATACTACTCTAGCAGATTCGATAACTTGATCATAATAGAAAAGAGTGGACACATGTTCCGGATGCATAGCATGAATCTTGAACTTGACCATCTTCCCGTAAATCTAACTCCATCATTGCTACAAAAAATATTGCTTGAATGCTCCCACCCTTGATCAGCTTTGCTTGGATAAACAACCCTATCTTGATCAATTACCCTTGGACAACACCTTCTTGCTCGGATACAAAAACATGAAACGAAATTAGCAACTACCGCATTCTTACAAAAAGATCTTCTCTTACAGGTTGCAGATATGGATACTGACAAACACATGTGGATGGATGTGCATAACCAAACTGTATCATTGCAACCAGCTACAAAAACACAAGGTGAAATGCAAGCAGCTAACAACAACCAAGGTGAGGTGCAAGCAGCTACAAACAAACAAGGTGAATATTACACATCAAGTTTCCATAATTATTTAAAAGAGTTACCAGAATGCTTAAATGAAAAATACAAAATAGTAAAGTTAATTTAAATTGTTTACTGAAAAAGAGTTACCAGAATGCTTATACAACATTTTTACAAGTCAATAAAGTTCCCATGTTTACTGAAAAAAGATGGAAAAGACTTTTCATGTAAACTGAAAAGAGTTACCGTAATAGTTGAATCAAATTACCAAAGAATTACCTACTGAACTTCAACAAAGTATTATGCAGTAGCTACCTTAACTGAATACTTATGAATTTGCATTTGTACTAATGTTTTCTATTTGCAAAAATGAACAGATATGACTTTGAGCAAGCAAACTGAAGAAACAAACTCCATGGCACTATCAGCTGAGCTAGATTGCACCGAGATGATGTTTCCACAGTCAATTACAGCTAACACAACCTCCAGGGCACTGTCAGCTGAGTTAGAATGCACGGAGATGACGTTACCACGAGTCAAGTACAGCTAACACACCTCCAAGCAGGACCTAGCAACGAGAGATGCAAGGAATGCCGAAGCAGTTTCGACTCCACGGGCACCTTTTCCAAACATGACATTCGACACACTTGAGGATGCACACGAGCATTACTTGAGTTTTTCATATAAAAGAGGCTTTGGCATTAGGTACAACTACAGGAAGAAGTCTGAAGTGACTGGAGAAATAATAAGGGCAGCAATGGTTTGCCACAAAGCAGGTCACCAAGCAAAGGAAAAAGAGGATACACAGAAACCCAAACCAGTAGTGGCAGAAAGGAACAAAAGTACAAATGCTAGGACAGAATGCCCTGCAAGAATGCTAGTTAAACTACGAGACAAAGAGTGGGTGGTCACTGAGTTTAATGATGAACACAATCACCCCATTTTTAAGAAGTGGTCGCTCACTTCTTTTCTCCGCTCACACAGACATATACCGGAGGAAGACAAGGATTTCATCAAGGTGCTACACACGATCAATATGGAAACTAGTAGAATGATGCAGGTGATGGCACAACTGTATGAGTCAGTGGAAGGTGTTCCATACACACCTAAAGATATGGCCAACTTCAGATCGACACTTCGTGCTCAAAACAAGTTCACAGATATGCAAGATACAATGGAGTACTTCGAACAAATGAAACTGCAAGACAAGGATTTCTACTATAGGTACAAACTTGATGATGAAGATAGAGTGCAATACTTGTTTTGGGTGGATGGTGCATCTAGAAAAGCATACAAAAACTACAATGATCGCATATCATTTGATGCGACATACTTGACAAACAAATACAAGATGCCGTTTGCACCATTCATTGGGATTAACAACCATGGACAATCTATCCAACTAGGATGTGGTTTCTTGAGGAATGAGTTAACTGAGAGCTACATATGGCTTTTTGAGTCATTCTTGCTAGCTATGGATGGCCTAGCACCATCGAACATAATAACGGATCAAGATGGTGCAATGCGATCTACAATACTAGCAATGTTTCCAAATGCAACACATCGGAATTGCAGATGGCACATAGTAGAAAAGGCAACGAAGAGATTGGCCCATTTGTTGCAAAGATAAAAGGCTTGCGTGAAGAAATGAATGATCGCATCAACTGCAGACTTAACACCGAAGACTTTGAAATGAAATGGAACTTGATGGTGTACAAGCATAGACTGCGAGACCATGAAAAAATAACAGCTCTGTACAACAAAAGAAGCTACTGGGTTCCTGCATACTTTATGCATAACTTCTATCCTTTCCTCCAGACTACACAGAGAAGTGAGGGGTTCAATGCAGTACTGAAGAAATATGTAACCCCTACTAATTCTGTCATCGAGTTTGTTAGACAGTATGCTGATATCCAATCTAAGATGATAAAAGCACAAAACAAGGAGGAGTCGGACTCGAGCACTTTTAACGACAAGAAATTGGTGTTGGAACCCACTGGAAACTCAAATGGCACAGCTTTACACAAAAAACATACACACTCGCTTCCAGGCTGAACTGCAATCGAGCATGTGCTACAACATAAAAGAGATTGCTCAACATACATACCAGGTGTACTGCATAACCAAATTTGTACCAAACTACTACAACGAGTCCTATGAAGTTTATGCGGACTCTAAAAATGGAGAATACGAGATGTGCTTGCTGCAAGTTTGAAAGGGATGGTATTCTCTGCTGCCACATCTTAAAGGTAAAAAGCAAAAAAAAAATATAGTTGACATCAGAAAAACCATATTCTCTGAGTTAGGTTACCTATAAAAGTATCCATTAATGCCAGTTTTAAAACACATGTATGCTGATTACTATTTTCCAATGATTTAAACATGTAGGCCATGTTACAGCTTGGAGTTTGCGAGATACCGGTAAGGTATATTCTCCGCGAGTGGACATGGAGTGCTCGAAGAAGATTTGGTAGTAGAAAAACCAGGGGAGCGAGCGGTAATGCCAGAGGAATCAAGAAAGAAGATGTGGCTGCATGTCAATTGTAATGAGTTCAAAGGGCTAGCAATTGGTGCAAATGAGACAGAAGATGGCAGAAAATTAGTCCGTATGCACATGAAAGCATTGAAGAAAGACTTGGCTGCCCTTAAAAGGGAGACTGCTAAGAGAGCTAAGCGAGTCAACCACAACCCAACAGAAGCAACTGCAAACCAAACTGAGCAAGAATCTGCAAGGGATCAAGTGCCTTTGCAGCAAGCAAATTCTGGTCCAAAAGCACGTCAGAAGAAACAGAAACAAGCATCTGCGTCAACTTCAGCAACTACAGCGAATGAAACAGCAACTCCATCTGCAATGCCAGAAACTTCAGAAACACAAGTTCCTGACATCCGGGATCCACGTGTATCAAACACAAAAGGAAGGAAGCGAAAGAAAGCATTTCAGAAGCCATTGGACATAGGAAGGAAGGAAATCCGTGTATGCAAACAATGTGGCTCCACAGTGCATGATTCAAGGACATGCACACGAGAGGGGGAGTTGTTTGATCTGAATAACTAAAAATTAAGCAGTTTGCTGTCTTATTTTGTTTAAGTTGTTCCAGAATTCAGAGATGTGACCAGACAAGATGTAATACATATGCATTCTATACTGTATTTGAATACATATGCATTCTATACTGTATTTGATTGTCGTTTGTGTATTACCTTATAGAATTATTGACTAAATTTGATCTCCAGTTATCTTTCTCTTCATTGAAGTCAGCTGTGAGCCACCTGTAAGGCATCACTCTTCTTAGCTTGTCGACGTCCCCCTTGCCAAGCAATGGAATATTCTGTCCATCCCACTTCTCAACATTGTACAGAGCATGGAAACCGCAATCAAAGCTTACAATGAAGAAGAGGAAAAAGTCATTATCGAACAATTATATATTAGAAAAGGGAACATCACAAACAGAAATCAAAAATGGTACATGCGTGACGTACTTTGTTTCCTGCATGGGAACATCAATAACTTTTATTTCCCAGTTCTCAATCTGAATCTTGGATGTACTATAGTGCACCTTCCATATATACTTGATCCTGCTAACAAGATTGCTTGCATGGTTCATCAAAGATTCACTTGATTCTCCTCGCATTGAGTCTAACACTTCAAACCTTCCAGCTTGGATATTGAGAGACAAAGAATACCAGTGATTTCCTTCTTTATTTCCTCTTGATATTTCTTCAAAAACAACAAAAGTAACCTGTATGGCAAAAAAACACATGAAACCTAGTAAAAACAAAAACAGTTTAAAGTTTCCACAAAAGGTAGCAAAATAAAATTACAAAAAGGATTGGGAAAGTGAAAAATAAAAATAAAGAACAAACCAGAAACTACCTGCTTCATCACACTAAGTGAATAATCTGAGGTTCTTTTGAACAGAGACACAACAGCTTTCTTCTCAAATTCACCATTCATCAGGAAAAGGGATGTTTGAAATGGGACTATCACCTTCCCTTCAACAGTGTTAGTGCGCCGCAGGTACTCAATGCCAACTTCCATACAGTGATTAGACAATTCACCTCTACCATGTATAGAATCGGCTAAATCACTTGTGTGAGCCCAGCTATCTTGGTATTTGATGATTTGGTACCTATATTTTTTTTGAAGACAACATGATTAAAAGATGGAAAATAATAAGCTATGATAGCATAATAACTACTAAATACCTATCTGCAAAAATGTAAGTACAGTTATTGGCTTCTATATCAAAATATAACATATTTCCGGAGACACAAAACTGCCACAATTACTAAATACAACTTCCTATTAATTGAAACACAACTACCAAGTTTATGTACATAGTTATCAGGTAGTGTAACAAAAACAACTAGTGTACATACTTGAGAAAAACAGATCACTATGACATTTCACATTCCACTTAACAGGTTGTCTTAGCAAAAGAAGAATGAAAACATGATTCGCTAAAAACTTTCAGAAAATAAAAGAGTAAGATATAAAGCTACACTATTACACAAAAAAGAAAAAGGAAAGAACTTACTTTCTGATATTTGATTTCACTGGTCTTTGATGCTTGTTGCTCAGCATGATAAGCTGGTAAATTTCTTCTTGTTCAGCTGTCACTTTAATTGCACTGTCAAAAGGTGACTGCATGAAGTGTGACGACTTCTTGACTCTCACTTTATGTGGCTGAACCTTTGGTGTTACGCTTTGGATGTAATTTCCATGTTGTGTAACAGTAGGTTCAGCAGCTGATTTCAATGCTCGCTGCCTTTCTAAGAAGGCTTTAGATGCCTTCTCATACTTTGCAAGCTCTTTAACTCCCTTTTCACTTAGGTGAGTAATGTTTCCTTCCATTACTTGCTGAACCTCCTCAGATAAGGTGAATTCTTCAAAATCAACATCGCTTGATGTGTTTCCAGCAGTTTCAGCTACATCCAAAAAGCAAAGAAATAAAAACACTTAGCAAAAATGTTATGTTAGTGCGTACAAAAAGTAAAAGATATTTGTGCAAGCTAGACATTAGTGCATAAGCATACCTTCAGGATTTGACCAAGATAGAGGAGCAACATTCAACACAAAATCAGCAGCTACATCGTCATCTGAGCAAATAATATCCAACTCAGAACCACTTGTTGAAGTTTCCTGGGAATTGAAACCAAGATCAAAGCTTGGTGGTGTGAACATACCAGGATGACTATATTTCTTTTCACCAAGTGATGAAGTTCCTTTATCAACCCGTTTTCTTTTACGTAAAGGCCGTGTAGCAGTAATACTATCCAACCCAACAAATCTTGAAAGTATCCCAGATTTCTTGACAGATTCAGAAAGATTCCTAACAGCATGTATGATATCTTCTGAGACTCTAATAGGGGGATGCTGCTCTAACCCATAACCACCAAGATTTGCATGCACAAGAGGAGATATTCTGCATTTGCTTCCAGAAATATCACTTGGTAGATGATGATGTTGCTGTTGTACAGGAGAAACAACAATGGACCTGCAAGTGTTGGTTCCAGTGAAAGATTTTGGAGTCTGAGCATCAACAACAGTTGGAGAGATAGGGATTGCACTGTCTTTTGAATTGCCATCTTTTACTGTCGGCGATTTTGTAGCAGAAGGAGATATTGGAATGGCACTGGTAACTGTTTTCCCATCTTGCCTACTTGCAGACTTAGTACAAACTGAAGATTTTGTAATATTCTTGGTTTTCAGAATTGAATCTGAACATTGAGGAATGCTTTCATCACGCATTCGTGCAAGCCTTGGAGATTTTCTTGCTGGTACAGTTGTCGGCAATGCAAGACGTTTCCTACATATGCAAAAGTAAGAGTCAACTGTGACCAATTAAAGTAAAAATGCATATGCAAAACATAGACAAAAAGTAATTAACAAAAGGTTCAACTGTGATCATCCACATACCTTTTCTTTAACCGATTATCCTTGTCCACCTTCTCATCAGAAGTTAAATCGTGAACAACAACACCACTAGGGAGGACAGGTATGTCTTCAGCAACGACAACATTCAAGGGGGCAAAATCATTTTCTGAAATGAGACTCTCCGAGGAAAGTACATCTTTGCTTCCTGCTGCAACATTTATAGCACTAGAGTCCAATTGATGATGAAGTCTTTCCCTGTTTCAAACAAACCATGATTTATTAACAAAAAAAACTACAAAAAATGTTTTAAAATGCAGCTACCAAATTATCTACCTGAAGTTATCATGTTTTTAAAAACCAAACTACCAAAATACTTAAGTGCAGTTATCACATTTCTTCATAAAAAGGATCTACTAGTTATATTAGAACACAACTATAAAGTTTGGTTGATTCAGCAACCATAATTAGCATTGCAGCTATGAGGTTACTTCAATTAAGCTATCAGAATAATTTAAATAGTTAACAGAATCATGAGTAAAAACCAAACTAAAACAAAAAAAGAACAACAATCAGTATTCAGCAACTATAAAAAGTAATACTCCCAACAGTGACCAGGACTATATTAGAAAACAGTAAAAAAATGTGTAGTACAAACATACCTTTCTAGTCTAGTCTCAAAAACATGATGCTCTTGCTCATTTGTTGCATTGCTCAAGTCAACAGGTTCAGAATCCTTCTCCAACTCAGATGTTGCAATGTTTACGGCAACAGATTCAGATAGTTTCACCAGCCCGGCTTGTTGCATTGTTAAGGGCAACAGATTCATATTCTCCATCTTTGGCAACACGAATTCCAAGCTCTTCTCGCAACAATATTCTTCACAACTTCATTCAATCCAGCAATCCTAGGCTTCTTCATCAAACCAACACTTGATGCAAGAACAGTACCGCATCGCCCCTAATCCTCTCTTCAACTTGCTCTGTACTTTCGACGGTGAATCGGGTGTGAACCCGGAAACATCGGCAATGTTACCTTCAACTTCAGACCGATCCAAATCACTATATGTTGGAACCGCAATTTGAGAGTGCATAGGAGGAGGAGATAAACTTGTGCTTCCTTCTTGAAGAATTTCGTTGGTGTTACGAGTGTGATCATCAACAATTCCTTTACCAAGCAAGACAGAGTTCGTGGTTTACCACGTCTAGTAACAACAGTGGGAGACATCTCTTCATTCTCCTCCGATTCGGACGCACTTAAGTCAACATTTTCTTCATCACTAGCTTGCTCAACAACATCGTCATTTTCGAGTATCGGTATCAGCTGATTCAGTCATGCCTTGCACAAGATTGCTCAACAGACCATTGAGGCCTGATGCAAAAGTTTGCATTAAGGTGTAGGCTTTGATCCGTTGCTGTAACCAAAAATGAGAAAACCCGAAAAGATTAGTTAGTGCGGATGATATTCAGCAAAAATACATAAAAAAAATCAAATGTTACAAATGACTGACTTAACATGCAGAAAGTTTTAAATCATACCTTCTGTTTGCAAGAAGGATGTGTATTAAGATTCATCCAAGCTTCAAAACCATTAGGACCGCCAAACAAACCCATTTCCCTAGCAATGTCCTCCTTATACTCATCCTTCAGCTGCACGAACAAGTAAAAAGAAATTAAAAACCAACAGCAGCTTTTAGTGTTGAGTGCATAAAAACTAGTTGAAATAATCGAACAATGCATCAAAAAAATAAGAGGACTAACCTCCAGAACACCGAATATGGTTGAATCGTACTCCTGTGCATCCATTGCACCAACAGCATCAATTTGTAAGCTAGACCAAGCATTAATAGCAAAACGTTCATCTCCAAGCATAAGCTCCAAGTGATTGGTGTTGAGTGCATCAAAGTACCGCAGCTTCGAGCAATAACAACAACACACAAATTATTGCTGATGGTTTACATGAAACTGATGATTTGAACTACCGAATTGCAGAATGTAGTCACCAGATTAATTCAACTAAACATACAAGAAAGATATTTGCAAAAAGAAAAACTTCACAATACTAAAATGCATTCCAAAACAATTAATACAACTATTTAAAAATGACCAGAAAATACAAAAAGAAGTAACTATAAAACAAAGAGTAACTATGTACTCACCATGCGATACGAGTAAACATCCCCTGCTATACTTCCCATTTGACAGATTATTGTGCAGCTCATCAACAATAAATTTGCACATGTTCATCTCTTTTGCATTAGCAATGTCAAGCTAAAAGAGATTTATCACCATGACATGCACAGAAAAAAAAGGGAAGATTTTAGTATACATGCAAACAAAATGAACAATTACGAACCAAAAGGGCATAGAATAAAGTAGTTTCCGAAGTTCTATTACCAGCATTGGATAACATTTGTTGCTCATCTTTACATCTGTTGTTGGAGCAACAACTGTTGACACCAAAAACAAAAGCCAAAGTTCCCTAAAAGTATCATCAGCTTCTTGATACTCCTCGAGCATTTTTCCAATCTCCGAAACCTTAGGCCTGCTAGTTTTTCCAGGAAATAGCCTTTAGAAATCTCAGCCTCCAACTTGTAATCACAGTAGTACTTGACTTGAAGTTGTCCATTGGGCAATCCAGTCATGATATGAACAGATTCTTCGTCTAATGGGATAACTCCACGACATGGGACAACAAATGCTCTCCTATCGGGCTGATAACACTTTGTAAACCAATTTATGACCGGGTTATGCAACTGTCCGCACTTGATATCAAGAAAGCTGGCATGACCCATGTCAACTATAGCAAGCTTCTGATCTTCTGTCAAACTACCGTAAAGCTTAACTATGGGTGATGGAGAAGCCCTATTACGTTCTCCGGTAAAAACCTGGACAATTCAATGAGATTGTAAAAACAATTTAAAAAACAGTGAAGCCACATTAAAAAAATAAGCGAGAAAAAACAGCAGTGACCATATAAAAATAACATGGTAATTGGAACACATTGAAATTATTATATTACAGATGCCAAAATAACCAATAGCAACTAACAGATTATACAAGAAAAATATCTAGCGGGAACGTTTATAGTAGAACACAGTGAAAACATGAACAAGATTTATTAACTTACATGATGCTTCTTGCGCACTCCCTTCCTTTTCATAGCAGCACCAGCATTATTTGGATTTCCCTTTCTCCTAGCCATTGACAATCTTAGCTGCCAAAACAATATTAATACCAATAATCAGATTAGGTAACTAAATTAGCAAGTTTAAAAAAATGTATGAATGCTATCACAAAAAAAGAATGGTTACACCACAAAAACTATCAGGTTATTCACAAATGGCTGCCAGTTTCTTCCAAAATAACTGCGCCAAATTATCCAGAAAATAACTGCCAGTAATCATGAACAAACCTATCAGCTTATTTGGAAAAAAAGTAACTAGCAACCAGCAACCAAGTTTTCTGTCCCAACTTATTAGCATGAACAACCTATCATGAAACAAACTATCAGGTTATCTGCCAGTAATCATGAGCAACCTATCAGGTTGAAAAAATAGTAACTAGCAACCAGCAACCAAGTTTTCTGTCCCAACTTGTTAGCATGAACAAACTATCATGAAACTATCAGGTTATCTGCCAGTAATCATGAACAAACTATCAGGTTATTTTGGAAAAAAAAATAGTAACTACCAACTAGCAAGTAATCATGAACAAACCATAAACGTAGAACATGATAGCTGCCACTTTTTTCCAAAATAACTAGCAACCAAGTGTTCTGTCTCAACTTCTAAGTCCTTCAGAAACATCTAACAGATTAAATTCCTCAGATTCACAGTACAAAAACAAGTTGGATCTAGGACCTAGAAGTTCTAGATCCATGATACAGCACAAACTACAACATGCAGACAAAAATGCATGATGCCAAAACAAATCGTAGAACAGAACTTGCATCTAGACGCCATGGATACGAACACAACGGCGCAGCTCCCCCCCTACTCCATAGTCACGGCGCTGTTCCCTCCTAACCGCGCAGCTACAACGTCAAAACGAACAAATCGCTTGTCGCCAGGATCTGCCTCGTAGCCCAGCTGCAAGCTCGTCCCCGCAATCTCCCTCGACGCCCCGCTGCTAGCTCGTTGCCGCGCTCTACATCGAAGCCGCGCTCTACATCGAAACGCGCTGCAAGCTCGTCCCCGCGATCTCCCACGTCAACTCGCTGTGGTGCAGCAAAATCCGACGGGCCGAGCGGATCTAGCAGCAAATCCGTGCGGGCCGAGCAAAAACGACATCGCCGCGCACGAGCTACCACGAAAAATCAAGCAAAAAACGGCGATTAACAGCAGTGGTAGACGGAGGACACTAACCAGAATACAGACGTGCGACGGATCTAGCCGTCGCCGGCGAGAAATCGACGAATCGCCGGCGAGAATCGACGATTCCCTCGGAATCGCCCTCGGAATCGCCCGTCGCCAGAGAAGGGGGAACGGATAACCCAAAATGGACGGTTATGACAGAAAAGCCCCTGGAATTATTTTCAACGAGCACGCCTCCCAAAATTCAAAAAACAGACGCTTACATGCGGGACCCACAGACCGCCTACGAGACCGACCGAAGTCGGTCGGCACGACGTGCGCGACGTGCGCGAGCCTCCTATAGGATGCGCCGCACGCATCTTAAAGAGCCGCCGCACAAAACGCGCGACGTGCGGCGCCTCTGATTAGATTTTCCCAACATTATCATGTCATTTGCTCGGAGCAGGCGTGGTGTCTGCTCCGGCCAATTTGTTTCGTTTCCCAACAATCATTGTACCGTCAATCCTATTTTTTGGGCAGCTTTTCTTCAAGTTAGCAACGGAATCCAACACCTTTTTTCCCGTTGTAAAACGAACATTTCAAGTGTACTGCTGCCAACTACCTTGTATCTTCTTATGTTTTGGGAGAATTTCTACTATGCTAATGCTCTTTTTTCTCATTACTAATTTTTTTAGCGAACTCCCTTTGAAGGAGCCAAGTATCCTTGACTCCTTGTGCTGTTACAAATCAACAAAGATCTTGCGCATGATCAACAAAATCTTAATGTGAGATTATATGATCAAATGATAGATTTGAGGGCATTGGAGAAACATCAGTGTGTAGGCTATACTCAAATTCTCATTTCTAGTGTGTAGGTTGTACTCAAAATTCTTATTTTGAACATTTTTTGTGTAGACTAGAATACGAAGTACTTAATACTAAGATTTTATATGCCCTGTAGCATACATTATTTACTAAATCCATAAATATTTGAAAATTGGTACAGTATTTGAATTTGACAAATAGGAGCCTCCCTGGAGCTCGGCCTCCATTAACAACGCATATGTTTTAAAATCCACAAATAGTTAGATATTTTATGTGTACTCCAGAATATATATTGATGCGGGGTGGTCTTTGGACACCTCCTCCTCAAGACCGTCAAGCCCTCCTCGTGGTCCAATGACACGAGTTCGGGCCAAAGCCATACACTAAGAGGTGAACTCGCTCCTCTCTACACTTACCTTGAACTCTTCATTGGATGGAATGCTACCTCATGCCGATATGTTTTGTGTCATTAGGTACGAGGTGCGTCAAGGCCCCGGAGAGGAGGACACACCATGGTCAAGAGAAGGAGAGGAGCAGCTGCACGTGAAGATGGGCATGGAGCTGGACTCGACGTCATCCGAAGCGTGCGAAGGAAGGAAGGGAGCCAGCCGGCCCAGGACCCGGCCGACCGGACCCATGACCGGGCCACGTGGTCCCAGACCCGGCCAACCGGGCGGCACGCCGGAACCCCCTCGGCGTCAACCGGGCGGCGCACCGGGGCCAACCGGACGGACATCTGCGACACTTCCGGTTGGCGCCCGGTCCCCGGCCCGGTTTGGACCGGACACGCCGGCCCCAGGTCCGGTCTGACCGGACCCCTGACCGGATTCATCGACCTGTCTCTACTAAACCTGCCTAAGTCGTTCACTTATGTACCTTTCCGACCTGCGGGCCATGTAGACCTATATAAGTACACAGGACGCCCCCTTTTACTCTTCAGACATAATTTGAGCTTAAAACTACTTTTGAGCTTTGTCTCCCTAGGGTTAGATCCCCTTTGTAACCAAGGCTACTCTTGTTGAGGATTTGGATGC
>NC_061509.1:127407869-127423414 GCF_022539505.1 Lolium rigidum | reverse complement strand
TGCCTCCATCTATGAATACTCGTGAAACGTCAAATCCTGCGATCACCGCTGGTAAAATCGGTGCTGATTGCCACGGTCGAGAACTTTCCGTGGGTGGTCCGCTATGGTAAAGCCAATGTCCTGTCCCGACCAATTCAGGTATTCAATTGTTGGTGGAGGCATCTTCTCTGCCATGAACACTTGTCGCGAAATCACTTTCTGAGCTCTGTTAGACGGCCTGGCTTTCTGAATCATCGAGACCGCACCATTGGTGTCGATATAAGGAGGTGGATTTGGAGCCGCTGCTATTTGCAGATGTTGTCAATTTGCATCCGTAATCGCGGGAGGGGGTGGACGGTGGATCTCACTCCTTGGCCCTTGAGGGTTTCGCTTTGCTTCCTGCGCGTTAGCGTGCCACGCATATTGTTCAACGCTTGGAAAGTTCGACAATCCTTCTGTAGATGCCCCGACTACCTTTTCCCATTATTGTCGAGATAAAAATGCATTTGACATGGTCCGTTCATCATATCCTCGGGAGATATATATGGTCTCTGGAATCTTGGACCACTATTTTGTCTGTTGGGACGGGAGCCGTCCTTGTAGTCGCTACGCTCACCACTTTTTTGATAATCATCTCGATTGTTTCCACCGCTATTTCCTCGAAATCTAGCCGATATTTGGCCAGGAGCATCATAATCTGAAAGCTGTCGAGGAAATCGTCGCCTATTTTGAAAATTTCGATCTGCGGTCCTCCTCAGGCGACCTATGCCTTTTATTGTGAACAGCATCTTCTCCATCTGCCCACCGATTCGGTATCTCCATTAATGCTGATATTGTCTTTGGGTTGGTTCTTCCCAAATCCTCGACAAAGTCTCTCCTTCGAATACCAGCTACAAACGCATCTATTGCTCTCTCGTCAGATATGTTCTCTGCCGAGTTTTTGATGATGTTCCACCTCTGGATATACTTTCTCATTGACTCGTCGTATTTCTGCCTGCAAGCCCTCAACTCCTCCAATGATGCGGGTTTCTTGCACGTGGATCGGAAATTCTTCACGAATATATCCTCGAAGCTTTCCTAGGCTGTCGATAGATCCCGGAGAGCAGCTTCTTTATCCACGATCGTGCGGCTCCACTCGGGTGTACTTAGATGCTCCGCATGGATGTTGCTCTGGTTCCACCTATCGGCTTTACCGTCTCGAGATAATCAACTAGCCGAGTCCTCGGGATCTTGTAAGCCATCGAATTTTTGAAATTATCGGGCGGTTTAAACCCCGACGGAACCCGAGTTTTCGGACTCGTCTCGTAAAGCACGGGAGCCCACACATATCTTCTTCATCAACTACGGTGAATGCCGACGTTCCCTTCTATCCTGTCGCGCTCTATCCACCCTTGCTTGAGTCGGCTGTATCTCTTGCCCCACTCGTTCTTGCGGGATCCTGCACTGCTGCAGTAGGTCGTGGACTATTTTGCCTTGCAGATCCTTCGGGAGGCGTATTTGCGAACGTTGTTCCCGTGGCTCCAACTCCTGCCTTGGCCATGTTATACAACGCCTCTCTTGGATCTCCGGGAGGTGGCCTAGATGCGAGGATGAAAGCTTGCGTTGCCATGTATCCAGCTTCTGGTGTTTTGGGAATAATATTCCCCCTCGTGTCGATTGACATAAAGGACATGTCGAGGTTTTGAACTAGATTCTCCCTGTCAGCCTCAGGTATATTTTGCCGCCGAGATCTTGCTCTATTTCGAGCTGCTCTGTGACTATCTCCCGAAGTACCTGATTGTCGGCTCAACTCCGCCCTTCGCACGCTTGACGCGGAAGCCGCGGCTTGCCTCCTATCCGGCTCAATTTTACGTTTTTCGAGCTCCCGCTCGGTACGGGCAAGTCTATATTGGTATGCTTGTAACTCTTCAGTGTGTCGCCGTTACGGTCATTAGCTACGTGCCATCAATAGCTCTTGCAACTCTATCCCACACTGCCTACGGAAATTGCACCATCTCTCGTGTTCCAGGTCCAATATATTTGGTTCCCAAACCTCGCGTAAAATCCGCGGGATCGACGTACGGATTTCCCGCGTTATCGAAGTTTCTGATGTCTCCTCCTGTGGGCGACTTGTATCTCCAATTGCATAGATTTGATGATATTTTGAATTTTGATCTTTGTCGGGATTGGTGACACCGTCATATAGATCGGTGAAGACCTCTCCAACAATAGTGGATGCGTCGATGAAGTTGAAGTTGTCGATCTTTGTCACGAGTCGCTTGCTTATATCGAGTCCGCGAGACAACTCGAAGGACATGTCGTCGAAGATCTTGGCGAGCTTTTCGCTTGCCGCAATGTTGGTGAAGCGCGGCGGCGAAATCTCCTTGTCGCTCGTCTCGATCGATGTCGTCGAGTCCGAAAAATCGAAATCGACCGCCGACAATCCCGACGAAGTCGGAACTTCGAGACGATACGATCCTTGTTTCTCGACGCGGAAGTGGAACCTTCCGAACATCATCTCCATAGGCTCCCCCAGATACGCATATGCATCCAAACAGGAGGGCGGGTGAGGAACAAAATCGACTAGATCAGTTTCGATCCGTTTACCTCTATCCATCGCGTTGCTTGCTACCGAAGAAGTCGACGATCTTGAACGTGCCATCGAGATCAGCTCCTTGTCTCCTCTAATCCCCACAGACGGCGCCAATTGACAAGGGTTTAACTTGTCAATGCCTACAAGTTGTAGACTAGGGTTTTGTTGGAAGTAGAGGGCAAGTAGATCTCGAGGGTTTCAGCCGGAACAGATGCTCGACTACTTATGAAAACTAGGGTTGTGTTGATAATGATTCGATCCTCTCTTTGTCCCTCGACTCCCCCTTATATAGGAGGCGGAGCCGAGGGTATCGTATTACACAAATTTACTGATTCAGGAGACTCTACGAGTCCAACCCGTAAAGTTACAAATCTCTGTATTTCCTAATACAACTCTATCTTTCCTTAACAACTAATTGGGCTTCCGAACTTCATATTCTTCGACCTGTGGGCCTTCAGTAAACCCCGGGTACCATCTTCGGTAGGCCCATTGGGGATGCCTATGTCAAGTGGGGCCCACACCTTCGAGAGGGCCTGTATGGACCATGGGAGCGCCCATGCCTACATGGTCCTTGGGGGGGGGGGGGGCAACTTGGGGGCAAGTTTTCCCAAATTGGATGTTGGCTCTTTTCTAGATTGAATCTTGAATCCGTTTGCATCTGTAGTAATTTTTTTTGTTCTCTATGCTGCAAATTCTATCAATTGTATCGAAGCTAGATCCATGCGTAGATGTTTTATACGAGTAGAACACAATGATTTTGTGGGCATTTGATCTTCTTGTTTCTACCTACCCACATGTACTGATTGGTTTTGTGGGATAGTGGGATGAAATGGGCTGAACCAACCTTACTCATACAATTTGAAGACACCGGTTCTGTGCTCAACATGCAACTTATATTGCATAGGCATTCGATGGTGTATTTCTCTCTCACTATAGTTGAAACCATGTTTGTAAAGGGTGGCCTGAATAAGGTTAATAAGAAACTTGTATTATCAATGTTTGAGGTTTTATGTGTAGGTAAGAACACGGTTCTTCTTCTATCCATAGAAGCCACGAAAAACTTGCAAATAATAAGGTAGATGCATCTAACTTGTTTTTTAGGACATATGATGTGGTATGGCTAAGATATGATGTGTTATATTTGATATATGAGATGATCATGCTTTGTAATATTTGCCACGACTTGCATATTAGTTAACAGTATAATGAAACCAGTAGGACCTCTCCACAGCAATTTGAGCTCGCTGACCGTCGGATACAGATGTTAAACGCTCCAGATTGGCTAAAGTTACCGAAGCGTCGGGGAGCCTCTTCGCAGCGATTCGCGTCAAATGCCCTGGCCCATTTACCGGGCTGCTACTCCGCACGTCCAGCTTCCGGTTCTGTGGTTAATCGGCCAAGCAGACTTTAAATGGGCCTACAAGTACTTTGATCCTTTTCTCACGCAAAACAGGCCTTCAGCTGCGCTGATTAGGGAACCCTACCTCACCTCGTGGCACAAGCGACGGTGGCGCCGGCGGCAGCCGAAGAAGAGTCCCCTCACCCTCCTCCCAGCCTAGATGTCTCTTCGTTGTCCTCCCATCCACTGTCTACGAGAAGAATAATGTCACGCACACGAGGAATGTATAGGACGCGAAAGCACCTATTTTCCTTCTCCTTCCTCTCAAATTTCATGAACAAGATGCGTTTTCTGTATTTGTAACTAATGTCTTTTCTTCGGTTGTTACTATGTACACTATGGGCATATTCCAGATTTGAGTCTTGTTCTTGATGAAGATATTATTCCTTGGTAATTCTAACAGATGGATTGGAGTTTGCTTCCAGCGTCTATGGATGGCAACATCTGGTAAGCTCCTCCGCAAGACTGCAATTCTCCATAAGTTTTGGGCAACTGCTGCTGGTAAGCTCCTCCGCAAGACTGCAATTCCCCTTGCCCAACCCTACCTTGAGCGAACCACCATGTTAGTGTGACACCGCGCCTCCACTCTCCTACGGTAGACAGACAACCTCATGATATTAAAGCACTGAAGTCTGGATCCCAATGAAGCGGAGGGGAAGATACTTCCTGTCTAAATGTTAACTACATGAATTCTACTCCTATTCTTGTGAACAAAAAAAAATCTTTTTTGTCCTTATGCTCAACCTAAGTTTTTGTTTTGATATGGCGTGATTAGATTTTTATTTAATAGCATAAATATTGCAACTCTTCTAATGACGTGATTATCTAACATTCCAGTGGTGCACTCTCGCATGTGATTTATTCATGTGATGTCATATGGAATTGCTAATTAGTCGCCCAAGATTTGAGCTCATTCGTCTTGGCAGTACTTACATGCTTAAGGTATATTTTACTAAGTTCACTATATTTTTGGTCCAACTGATTTCCATGCAGCCGCACTATTTTCATATGGTTACAAACTATTCACACCAGTTGTTTACTGCCATGAGAATATTAGTTGTAATCAATGCTTATGCAAAAGCAGTCCTAATGTGCGTGTTGAATGGACCTGCAATTCTCTGAACTGGTTACTGAAGCCTTTGAAGTTATGTGTGTCTACATCTCTTCTATGGTATAGAATGCTTGAGTTTATAGTGTTGATTCTGTTGCAAATAAAAAAGGGTTTTTGTGCACATAATTTTCTGAGATCAAGTGGAATTGTTCCTATGTTACATGTTCTCAGTGGTACTGCTTATTATGTAGATCAAGGTGGAGGTAAGACAAATGGGTTTTGTCACTCTTCAATGAAACATATTGATTTATTATTTTTCTAAAAAAAAAGTCAATCTTGAAACAACTACAAAGCGGTTATTTGTGCATATCAGTTTTCTGATATCAACTGGGATTGTTCCTATGTTACATGTTCTCAGTGGTACTGCTCATTATGTAGATCAAGGTGGAGACAATATAAATGGTAGGTTTTTGTGTTTTTTCATTCTTTAATGAAACATATTGATTTCGTCATTTTCTAAAAAAAGTCGATCTTGAAACAACTATATGAAGCAGAAAAGGTACATTCTATATTACCAAATCATATCCATTGTAGATTAAAGCATGATAATTTTTTCTGGTTTGCGCACCTGACTCAATAACTATTGTTAAATGTGGCGGACACAGCATCCCTGCTGCTCGGGCTTCCGGCTGGCCGGCGCAGCCTATTTTCATTGGTATTGGGCAAAACAATTAACACTCTAAGCCTTTGATTTTACTATTTTCCTAGGTTTTAAAATATTTTTTGGGTCCTCTTGTATTGTGCATCAAAACTTCCAGGTGGATAATGGATTATATCTGACATGATTTCTTGTTTTGTTGGATTTAATGCATTTCCAGAGCTGCTGATACATCATATACTTGAACGCTTCCAAGATGCTCACACAAAAAATATGTATGCGATCAAATAACTTCTCTCCTTGGATATCCTGAACAGTTCACACATAGCCCAGTGACTAACACTCATACTCTCGATCCTTGAGCAACTGGTAAGAGCATGTCTAATGGAACCCTTAAACCCTTATAGCTATAAGGGTCGAGAATTGGCAAAATTGGCATATATACTCACATAGTCACTCTCCACGGTACCACTAGGGGGTGCATCAATCACATTTGACATTGCCGCACTCCAACGAGCACATGAGGGCTTCATCAACTCCCACCGGCCTTGAAGCGACCGGAATGTACGAGGAGCGAACCCACCGGTCTTCGGCTTCATCTTGCAATAGGCGTCCTCTATACGTTGCCAATACCTTTTGCCGGTTTGGTCGGTACCGGTGCAAGCATCCATCCCCACCGAGGCCCAAGCCCGAACCAAGATGATATCCTCGGCCTCACTATAGTTTTATGCCTTGCGCCGGCCGCCGGCGGCGAAGGCCTCCACACCAATCTCGGTCAACTCGTCCTCCTCTTCTTCTCCTTCTCCCACCTCCTCCTCCTCACCATGCAAGTCATCTCCAAACTCAAAGGGGTCGAGAGGAGGAGCCCCAATGTCTACCTCGGCATCTTGGAGAAGATCCATGTATAACGTCCCTTCGGGGATTTTCTCGAACATGTCGTGCACGACGGGCTCGGAGGTTGGAGGCGTCGGCGCGGCCTTCTTCCGGGAGACCACCTTCTTCCCGGACGTGGGTGGAGCCAACGAGCGCTTCGCGGCCGCGGCGTTCTTCGGCCCGCCCACCGGCTTCTTAGAGCGACCACGGGGCGCCGCGACGGGGGCCGGGCCAGGTGCGGCGACGGGCGCGGGGGAGGGAGCGACGACGGCGGGGGTGGGAGCGACGAGGTGCTGCCCTGCGCGCCTCCGCTTCACGCCGACGTGGGTGGCCGCCACCGTGGCCGCCACCTGCGCCGAGCTCGAGATGGCCGCGGGAGCGGGGGCGGGGGAGCTCGAGGTGGAGCGGGCGGAGGAGGGGGCAGGCGCGGGGGCGGGGGAGCTTGACATGGCGGCGAGGGAGCCGCCGGACGCCGTGGAGGTGGGGGCCGACGCGGGGGCGGGCTCCATGGCAGCGGAGGTGGGGCGGGGGCGGGGAGGTCGAGGGGTGGCCGCGGGGGGGGGGGGGGGGGGGGGGGAGCTCGAGGAGGCCGCAACGGCGCGCCGGCGGCGAGGGAGGGCGCGGGAGGCGGCGCGGTCGCGCGGGAGGCGGCGGCGGCGTGGGTGGGGAGGAGGAGGAGGAGGAGGTGGGAGATGGGGAAGATTTTTCGCGCGCTCGCGCGGAACGTGTACAGGTTGTGGTAGGGGTTGGCCCCTCCAACCCTTACCTGTACAGGTCGGAGCACGGGTTGGGGCCTCGACCTCTAATTTTTTACAGATTTAGGGGTTTAGGGGTTCCACTAAATGGCATTTGGACCCTTAAATCCGTAAAAAAACGGTTGTATACAGATTTAAGGGTTCCATTAGACATGCTCTAAGTTTCCCACCAACACTCACACTCTCGATCATGGAGCAACTGGTAAGTTTCCCTTCCGTGTTTGCCTATACGCGAAGATGCATACAATTCATATAATCCATCATGATCGCAGGATCGGTAGGATTTTAGCAAATACAGTTCCAACATCCTACAAAAATACAATCATATATGATATAAGTTCTGAAAGCATTGTTACTCAAAGTAGTCTCGGGCATGTTATTATCCTTTATTTCATGTTACAATACCATGAATATGAGATATAATTTAGGGTATGCCAAGCTGATTAGGAACAGTTAATACCTTGAACAGCCAGTCCAATAGCATGATCAAATCTTAAGATATTCCTCTCCGGAATTTTGACACAAAAGACCACATGTCCCAATAAATTGTCAAAAAAGACCACCTCCCAAAAAAATTGCCAAAAAAGACCACCTCCCTATGGCGGCAGGGCCTGCCAGGCGACACGTGGCACCTGCCGCCGGCAGCTGTGGCGGCAAGCCCTGCCGCCCTTAGGTGTGGCGGCACGTTTAGCCAGCCGGGACGGCCGTTAGCATCGATGGACATGCCGCGGACGCAGCCGGCATGCTGCGTACCTTGCCCGTGCACAGCTAGGTACGAGCACGCCCGTGGTTTTTGGCTAGGCCGGTCTAATGGTTGGTCCGCTTCTTTTTTTCTTGTTCAGCATTCTCTCTTTTTCCTATTTTAATTTTTTTCGTAGAATTTATTTTAGAATTTCAAATTAAAGCGAAGTAGGTTAGTGGATAAAAAATACTAACAATGTTACTTAATTGTACCTACCGTAAAACTATATTATCAAAATAATATTAGTAGCAGATACACCAGTCCTCGCGTCGCTCCCAGGGGGCGGCTCGGGCGACCCAAACCCTAGATCAGCCGCCACCCCTCCTCCCTCTCCACCTCCTATCGCCGCGTCGGAGGACGCCGCCGGGCGAATGTCGCGCGGCTGACGGCGGCGGGCCTTCCTCCTCTCGGCGCGGGTTGTGTTGGGCAGGCGCCTCTCCCCATCGGTCGTCTGGAGCTCCGGCCGGAGCGGCGTGGCGACCCTGGATGGCGCGGCGTTTCTAGCGGAGTTGGGCGCCGGGGCGGCGGCCGCGGCGTTTCTAGCGGAGTTGGGCGCCGGGCGGCGGCCCCGGGATCGTCTGTAGTGTGGCGGCCGCGTGCGCGGCGCGACGGCCGGTCCTGGGAGCTCATGTCTGCGGGCATCGGCGTTCGTCCTCGAGCCCCGCGTCGGTGTCGGTCGGCGTCGCCTCTATGTGGCGTTTCGGCGGCGCCCACGATGCTCTTCGGTGGTGCTCCATCGGCTACAGGTTGTGTAGCCCGGCCTCTCATCTCCGCGAGGTGCGGTGGGTGGCAGTCGTGCTCGTGGAGCTCTCTGTTCCAGTTTGGTGGTGGTGGTGGATGTTGCGCGGCGTCGGCACGCGAGGTGGAGGATGGTGGTGGCTGCGATGCTACGGGCGGCGCGCGGCGGCTCTTCCGACATCGAGTTTGTTGCGGCGTTGCGTCGGGAGGCCGCGTCGGAGGCTCTGGCAGCGGTGGTCAACGGCGCGACGGCTGTCGGCGCCATGGGCGGGCCCCGATCTGGGTCTGTTTGGGCTGAGCGGGCCTCGGCCGCTGTGGGCAATGTGGCGGCGTGGCGCGGTACTGGTCGTGGCCCTGGGCCGGGAGGGCTGCGCGGCGGCGGCTAGAGGTTGGCCATGAGGATGCTGCAAGAAGACAAGCGTTGAGGCTGCGGGGCAGGGTGCGTGCGGCGGCTCTTCGGGGGTTGCGATGCGGCGGATGTAGGTGGTGGTTTGTGCCGGTCCATGTTGGGCGAGGCGCGGCCCTGGTTTGTCGTTGACCCGTGCGGTGCAGCTGGAGAAGAAGACGGTTTGCGTCTGCGCGGTCAGATCGGCCATGGTCGCCGCCTACACCGTTGCCTGCACCGCCGCCTCCTCCGCCCTAGCCTTCTTCGCTGCCGCTTCCAACGCTGCCGCACGCACCACCACCTACATCCACCGCATCGCAACCCCCGAAGAGCCGCCGCACGCACCCTGCTCCGTAGCCTCAACGCTTGTCTTCTTGCGGCATCCTTAGGGCCAACCTCTAGCCGCCGCCGTGCAGCCCTCCTGGCCCAGGGCCACAGACATGAGCTCCCAGGACCGGCGAGGACGAGGACGAGGACGAGGACGGCGACGTGACCATGGCGCAGTACGACCACGACGACGGCGGACCGGCGTGGGATCCGGAGACCCAGCCGCCGGACATTTCAGGGGAGGAGGCCATTGCCATGGCACTGACCAACAGCGAGCAGGACGAGCTCAATGAGCTCGCTTTGTGGGACGGGCTCGCAATCCAGCTCAGCGAGTCAGCGCTCGCGCAGGGGAGGCCGGCGACTCCTCTGGCCACGCCAACGCGTTCTAACGTTCGCGCTCCGCCTGCTGCTCCAGCGTGGGATCCCTGGGCACAGCCTCCTGCCCGTGCGGCGGTACCTCCTCCACCGCCGGCGTACGAGCTTCCATGGCCGACGCCGCAGCTGATTGACCTCGTCGGCGGCGACGACCGGTAGACGAGCGCGCCTTTACGGCTTTTTTATGCCTTTATTTCCATGTAAATTTTGGCGTATGAATGAAAAAAAAATTATGCGTCGTGCCGCTGGAGCCACCCCCGACGCAAACGGACGCCCGGACGCTTTCGACCATTTGGCCCGACGCAAACGGACACGACGCGTCCGTTTGGACGTCCGAAATGCGTCGCGCCGCTGGAGATACCCTTAGTATTTTTTTCTCTACTAACGTACTTCGCTTAAATTGAAATTCTAAAATAAATTATACAAAAAAAATTAAAATAGGAAAAGGAGAGAACGTTGAACAAGAAAAAAAAAAGGAGCGGACCAACCATTGGGCGTGCTCGTACCAAACTGTGCATGGGAAGGTACGTAGCATGCCGCCTGTCCGCGGCGGCAGGACCCATGTCCATCGATGCTAACGGCCGTCTCGCCCGGCTAAACGTGCCGCCACACCTAAGGGCGGCAGGGGTTGCCGCCACAGCTGCCGGCGGCAGGTGCTACGTGTCGCCTGGCAGACCCTGCCGCCATAGAGGGGTGGTCTTTTTTGGCAATTTTTTTAAGAGATGGTCTTTTTTGACAATTTATTGGGACAGGTGGTCTTTTGTGTCAAAATTTCATTCCTCTCCATCTCTGAGTAACGTGATGAAGCTTAGTCTTCTGGGATGGATCCGAACTCAAGGGGCTTACAAAATCACTCCATTGTTAGCAATTATACAGTATGGGTATAGCAAGTTTAAGTATATTGATGGTTTTACAATATGGGTAACCCTTTTTATGGATTTATATAGTCACATCTCTAGCTTACTACTGTTAATTTTGAGCTTTTAAATAGGGATCAAAAGCTATTTTCTTATACTAGCTTGCTGTAGCTTATAGTACGTGGAATCAAGATACTATTTCTTCTTTTGCTTAGATGTGTTTGCCGGTGATTTTTCTGGTAAGGCACAATATACAATTGATGAAATATTTTTAAAAAAGTTCAGGCAAAGGAAGATATTTTACAGGTTTAACTCGGCTCGTATCTGCCCAGCTTGGAACAGCTCAGTTCCAAGTCTCTCGACTAAATGAGTGCTGTTGTAGATTAGATGTGTTATCTGAGTCGCAATATATGATAACTGATAAGCTGAAATTTCTTTTTAGCATATGACTTTGTATGTACATGTGTAGATTCCTTGAAGCCTTGGAATTTCTCTCTTACAGCTAGACCGAGAGTGGGCTAGCTAATGGGAGCATTGGCCTTTCTTGCCTTGTTTTACTGACTTGGAGTCTGCCCGTGAAACTAAACTTTTGAAGATGGCATGTACCACCTCAGTTCCTAAAAAGATGGCATATAATTTTTTTCCAAACACCACGGCAATCAAAACATGCTTTGCGGCGGAACAATGTAAAGTTTGACCAAGATGATTTTTTGTTCTTATTCTTGCATGAGTTCCTACTTTTCAACTAACTTCCATCTTCTAAATTGTTGCCATTCTATGCTGCAATTTTCCGGTGCTATTAAAATGTTTCTTCTCTTTATGGATGCAGGGTATAAGACAATTCGGAGCATGTTGGCCCAGAAGTGCTAACATGATCAGAAGTGATGTAGGAAATATTTTGTTTTGAGATGATAGAAGATCCTATGAACTATTTTCTTCAGAGGTTTTCACATGGCAAAATGTCTACTTTCTTTGACCTATTTATGCTATCCCAAGAAAATCTTCTTTTCTTTGGTGGTATGCCTTTCAGAGGAAGAGAAGCTTGCTACAACTAGATTTGGACCATCGGTCCAGTTCTAGATTCAGCCATTAAAGTTTGCCTGGCCTTAGAACATCAGTACTCATCTAATTTACACCCCTTCTTGAATTTAGTGTACATCACTATTATGATTTTTTTTTGCTGCGACATCTTGTTTTGCTTCAGCACAATCTATAAATTGGGGAGCAACTGAATAAAGATACACATGCATGTTAATTATTGTCCAACATGGGTACGAAGTAACTGGAGCATTTTTCTCCATTTATTGGAGTTTGTATTATTATTGAAAAGAAACAACCAAGCAAATAATTCTGCATGGTTGCTGACAAGTGTTAAATAAATTCATCATTTCCAGGGAGTATGCATGGTATTTTAGAATGTGGGTGGTTCTGCATAAACTTCTTTTACTCCGACCGCTAATATGTACAAAACGCTCAAAAGTTCTAAATTCTAAGTTTTATCCTAAGTATGACAAAGTTCTAAAATCTAAATTTTATCCTAAGTATGACGGGCGCGGCAACGCGCGCATCTATGTTCTAGTGGATGTGTAAGGCATGAGCCATATGGTTGTCACTTTTATTGTATGACCTGCATGTCAATCTTAAACTCCATGCCACTTAGTGGCGTGTCCATGATACATCTGTGGTGTGGCACTCAACACTCCATAGGTATGCCAAATACCGACGATGTGACGAGGACACACCACATGTACCAAATATCACTGATGCAACGCTAGGTGCATGTCAAATCCAAGCAACTAAGGGTGGTTTTTGCACGCTGCTGCTAGGGTTTTCGGTACTACTGTAAGGAAACGACGGCCAGTGGAGGAGACTATTGAGATGCCTAGAAGCGGGGGGGGGGGGGGGGGGGAGTGCTCGGGGGCGACACGAAGATGCAATATCAACGAATGAAGGGCCGATATGTAAATTAATCATTTTGATATAAATCCATTTTTCATTTTCTCTAGATCCGTTTTGGTACTCACATCTCAAGAAGATAATTTGATGGGTTTTTTATTAGGACAACATAGTAGCGCAGTGGATCTATGATCCAAACCAGAACAATGTTGCTATGAGGTAAATCGCCTCATAAAGAGATGTGTGTACAATAGATTTCCTCAGAGACACATCACATTCGAGGGCAGTTACACATGATGTAGATTCTACGGTTGGAACTACAAAATTCCGCTGTGCCCTTACTTGGTATGGAGGGATTGACCACACCTAAAGTAACTACATCATGTTTTTCTTCAAACATGGAAGCAAGCCTTCGATGAAGAAGAGAGTGATTTGTTCGACGAGGAGGATGACACCAAGGAGGAAGCAAGTAATGCCACCTAAAAAGAAATTACCCTTCAATAATAGCGACTAACGGTGTTTGCCTGAGCGTGTTCCAATATCTAGATTAGTTAGGGTATCCTAGATGGACTATCCTTAGATATTATCGATTAGGAACGTGTATGTTTAGTGAATTAGTGAGTAATATAAGTATTATTTAAGCCAAAACTATGTTTATTTATTTTCCTTTTTTTATTATACGTTCGTGTGTAGATTATGTTTATATGTTACTACTTGTTATTGACAAACTTCGCCCACTTCTTATATGGCTCATAAAACAAGCCATAAAGCCCTAATCAGTCTCGTTTGAGGCTCTTTCTACCAAGTTGGCCCACTTCTTCCATGAACCCACAAAACAAACCTTAACCACCACGTACACTCCCGTTTTATATTTAACTAGCAAAAGTGCCCGTGCGTTGCACCGGGAAAGAAAAACTGAACACACTTCTTCTTTATGCCACCATTGATAAAGGGAGTCATATTTTCTCATATTTATGAAAGAACATAATTAATCCTAAATCCGAATAACATACTTCGTAAAAAAACTTTCTAAGCGATTAAGTGTTCTTGTTAATACCTGCTTGGATTGTCTAGAGTGCAACCATCAACAGAGTGAAATCTGCATAGATTGGTTTGTATTTCCAAGCTTCAACTAAAGTACTTCCTCCGTTCTAGATATAAATATACGTATTAAAATATGTCTAAATACTTTGTACTCGTACCTTGTCAAAGTTTCGACACTTACCGTCAACATAGTTAATCCAGCAAAACCATAGAAGTGGTTGTTTAGCTTGCTCTGAACACTCGGTTAGCCATACTTTGCTGGTGTTACCGTGAGCCGTGACACCACAACTACTAAATTTGATGATTACATCTGAAGAAAGCGAGTCCGATCCACTGCTCCAAGGAAAAAAAAGGATGTATTTCTTTTGTTATGGAAGCTCAGCTGCGATTGTGGTTCTTGTTGTAGTACGGCCGCGTAGGCGAGGTCTGACATCCGGTGTTGTAGGTGGATTCTGATCGGAGAGAAGCGACTCTGCCATGTTCGCACCTGGCCAGCGCCATTATAGTTCACGGCAACCAAGCAAGACGACACGAAGTGGATGTAGAAGTGGACCTCCGCGAGCCAGAGCGGATGACAGCTGCTGTGGCGGTGACCGTGAGGGTGTCACGCTAGGGTGTGGCTTACATTTTGGATTGCGGGTTAGTATCGACTACTTAGTACTTGAGGAAATCGCTGAGCCTTTGATTTGAACAAGATCCACCAGAGCTCCTCCCAAATCTCCGCCCCGACACACCAGAGCTGCAACCCACGTCTAAGCACCGACGCGCCCTCGTGTGGCTTGCGCTTCACCCATCCTAATCGTGGAGCCGCACGACCCATCGTTCGTCTTGTGCGTGCAGTTAGGCGAGTGAGTCGGGATCAAGTGTGTCGGTGACGCGAGGCGGCGCTGGGTGCTCTGGAGAGGAAGGACGTGGGGGATTGGGATGATTGGCTAATCACAGTCAGGCTTTCGGTAAAAAAAAAGGGAAGACACCAGACCACACAAGGCTGCCATCTAGTAGATGATCGACATCAGAGCCTTGAACGCCAATTCTTATAGGGATCAATCTGATCGTCAACATGGTCCGTAGCATATTGGGTTCCACGTACCTCTGCTATTCGAAGAACTTTCTCCACTTTTTAGATCTGGACATGTCCTAGAGCAGATGTCCTAGATTTATCGGGTACGAACCAGCCAGCCTATGCCCTGTCCCAGTATCCTGCCGAGAGCCACATCAAATACGGCCTGCCACCGTCTGCCCGCCTGCTTGCCAGGTTTCGCTATTCCGATGCGCTCACGGGAATCGCTGGGATGCACATCGCTGCTTGCATCGCTCCGATGCCTCACGGGAATCGCTTGGATAACCCCGCCCGACAGCCACAACAGTCCTAGCTCCACGCAGCTTGCCTCCACGCGTTTTACCGCAGCCGGCAGGCGCTCGCTCCCGCCTCGTTTCCCGCCGCTTCGCCCGCGTTACCAACAGCATCGCGCCGTTCCGGCGTCTGGACATGAAGGGGGCGATTAAAACATCCGTAGCTGTAAAACACTCCTCCACCCGGCATAGCATCAGCGTTGTCCATGGCCTCCGCCGGCGGATGAGGGAGAAATAATTTCGGCGCCGTAATTGAGCAGAGTTGGTCGAAGACCATGACGGCGAGGGGAGGATTTAGGCGTGCATCCATGGCTCCGTGCGGCTTTTATCGAAGCCATCGAGAGGTCCGCTTTGGGCTAGGCCCATGAGGAGAACGACCGGACTCTGCCTCCGCGACGAAACAAACCTACGAGGCTACGACAGAACAAAATAATTGAACCGGTACCGGGCAGTGGTGCGTTATATGTGATTTGGTGGGAGGGCAAAACGGTCCAAAAAAAAGCGTTGACGAAACTTTTGCAGAACCTACCGCTTTATTATT
>NC_061509.1:127312363-127407769 GCF_022539505.1 Lolium rigidum | reverse complement strand
CATTGAGTCCTTTCCGTATGTAATCAAATACAAGAAGGGCAAGGACAATGTAGTGGCGGATGCTCTTTCCCGCAAAAACACCTTTTGCTTACTCGTTTGGATTTTCATGTCTTGGGACTTGAGGAGATCAAAGAACTCTATCCTTCCGATTCTTTCTTTGCACCAATATTTGAGAAGTGTTCCGTTGAACGAGGATTCAATGACTTCTACTTGCACGATGGCTACTTGTTTAAAGCTAACAAAATTTGCATACCTGAGTCTTCTCTTCGAAAGTTACTTTTGCAAGAGTCACATGGTGGTGGCCTCATGGGACACTTTGGACGAGAGAAGACATATGCAATGCTTTCAACCCACTACTATTGGCCAAGAATGTACCGCGACGTGGAACGCCTTTGCCGACGGTGCACTACTTGCTTACAAGCTAAGTCTACCTCCAATCCCTATGGCCTTTATACACCGTTGCCTATTCCTTGTGCACCTTGGTCGGATATAAGTATGGATTTCGTACTAGGATTACCTCGCACAAAACATGGTCATGATTCAATCTTTGTGGTAGTGGATAGGTTCTCTAAAATGGCTCATTTCATGCCATGCCATAAGACCGATGATGCTTCACACATTGCTTCGTTGTTTTTAGGGAAATTGTTCGCCTACACGGAATACCGACAAGCATTGTGTCGGATCGAGACGTTAAGTTCATGAGCTATCTATGGTAGTCGCTCATGGCAAAGTTTGGAGTAAAGCTCTTGTTCTCATCATCCTTGCACCCGCAAACGGACGGACAAACGGAAGTGGTCAATCGAAGCCTCTCCACTCTTCTACGCACACTAGTGAAGAAAAACTTGAAGTCATGGGAAGAGTGCCTTCCGCATGCGGAGTTCGCCTACAATCGAGCCACACACTCTACAACATCACGGAGTCCCTTCATGATCGTCTACGGCTTCGACCCTCCCACGGCACTCGACATCCTCCCACTCCCCCTTCATGAGAGGACAAACATGGACTTCGACAAGCGCACCACCGCCATGAATAAACTACATGAAGAAACAAGAGCAACCATCCAAGAACATGTGTTTCGTCAAGCTACCCGCCTCAACGCCAAGAAAAAGGAAAGGATATTTGAAGAAGGAGACCTCGTTTGGATTCACCTTCGCAAAGAGCGGTTCCCTCTTGAACGCAACTCCAAGCTAAAGCCCCGAGGAGATGGACCTTTCAAAGTCCTCAAACGCATCAACAACAACGCTTACGTCATCGACATACCAACCTCAAAGTACTTGGTGAGCAACACGTTCAACATCTCGGATCTCTCCCCCTATCATGGAGATGAGGAGGAACAAGAGTCGAGGACGACTCTCTCCCAAGGGGGGGGAGATGATGCGGGGTGGCCTTTAGACACCTCCTCCTCAAGACCGTCAAGCCCTCCTCGTGGTCCAATGACACGAGCTCGGGCCAAAGCCATACACCAAGAGGTGAACTCGCTCCTCTCTACACTTACCTTGAACTCTTCATTGGATGGAATGCTACCTCATGCCGATATGCTTTGTGTCATTAGGTACGAGGTGCGTCAAGGCCCCGGAGAGGAGGACACACCATGGTCAAGAGAAGGAGAGGAGCAGCTGGACGTGAATATGGGCATGGAGCTGGACTCGACGTCATCCGAAGCGCGCGAAGGAAGGAAGGGAGCCAGCCGGCCCAGGACCCGGCCGACCGGGCCACCCGGTCCCAGACCCGGCCAACCGGGCGGCACACCGGACCCCCTCGACGTCAACCGGGCGGCGCACCGGGGCCAACCGGACGGACATCTGCGACACTTCCGGTTGGCGCCCGGTCCCCGGCCCGGTTTGGACCGGACACGCCGGCCCCAGGTCCAGTCTGACCGGACCCCTGACCGGATTCGTCGACCTGTCTCTACCAAACCTGCCTAAGTCGTTCACTTATGTACCTTTCCGACCTGCGGGCCATGTAGACCTATATAAGTACACAGGACGCCCCCTTTTACTCTTCAGACATAATTTGAGCTTAAAACTACTTTTGAGCTTTGTCTCCCTAGGGTTAGATCCCCTTTGTAACCAAGGCTACTCTTGTTGAGGATTTGGATGCTTGTGAGTGAGTGAGATTCTAGTGTGCTCCACTCTCTCTCCCTCACCGGTCTTCGTCTCCAACCCCAATCTCTCATCCGGAATTCTACCTCACGTCTCTTCCGGTTGATTCTATTGGCGTGGTCCATCGAGCCACGAGAGTAAGAATTCGATTGTATCGGGTTGGTGTGCGTGTGCTTGTTCTTCTTGTTCTTCGCGTTCTTCATCTTCTCCCTCTTTTCCCCTTTTGGATTTGGGTCAATCGCGAGATCGGGCCACAACCTAGGTCTTAGACCTCATCATATATAGTCTCCCATTAAGATTTTGCATGATTGTAGGATACATCACTTTTTACTACATCAAAAAAATCAGGGTTTTTTAACCTGTAAATATAACTCTAAATTTTAAAAAATAAAAAGCTCCCTACATGTGGGCTCCATTTGATTGCCATGAGAATGTGGCATATCTTGGCATGTGTGATTCCTAGGACAGGAAAACCTAGAAATAGGAAAAATGTGAAGATTACAATGTCATGCCCACTCCAATTCTATAGAAATTTACATCAACCAAAATTTGTTCAATTCCACAGAAAAAGCAAAGGATTCTGAAAGAAGGTATGAGTGGATGTTAGATTTCCTATAAAATCTAGTACAAATGATTTCTTAGAAATTATTTATAGGAATCAACCCTACAAATCAAACAACCATTATAGAAATAAAATCTATAAAATTTAAATTTCCTAAGCAAATCCTTTGCATCAAACAAGCCATAACTTTGTGAGCTCTCGAGAATGTAGCATCATGGCATATCTTGTTTTGCATATCTTCTTTGCTAGTAAAAGTGTGGCATGCGCAAGGTCTGCACGGCGCTGATACCTCTGGACTCATTTGGAGCTAGCCAAGTAATAATGCTTATGTAATATCGTGCATTGTTGATCTTGTAGTAACCCACTTGTATATATTTTACCTCCTCCGATATATAATAAATATTGAGGTTTTAGTTTAAATTTTATGGACTAGAGGGAGTATACTTGAATTTTTTTTGAGATGATTTTTACTTGAGTTATTGAGACTAGTTGGTTGAAATTGTGCAAGTGACCAGGCCCATGTAAGTCATGTATATAAGGCTGGTCTGTGACCTAAAGGCTCTGTGAAAAAGATAGAGAGCACGAGTTGCTCCTGTGAGCAGCCGCCAGGAACAAGAAGCTACAGGTACCTTCCCTTGAACAACATAGTATCAGAGCTAGTGGCGATGGTGGCGGCTGTGGAGGTGCTGGTGTAGCTGTCGGCGACAGGGCGACGTAGAGGGGGGCAGCTGCGCGTCAGGGGGAGAAGAAGCTCGGGATGGGCTGCTGTTGCTGCTCACCAGGGAGAGGAGAAGCTAGGGAAGCCCGAGCTGAGCAGGGAAGAAGAAGAAGGGAGGCGGAGAGAGAGCTGCTACCTGCTGGAGGAGCTGCTCTGTGGCTGCTGGTTGTGGAGAGAGCTTCCGCTGCTACTGATTGAGAAGGACAGAGGAGGAAGAGGTGGAGGCTGTCATGGGGACTGACATTACCTCTTTGCTAGAGAAACTTGCGGATCTCATGACCGCAAAAGCAGGGTCATCTCCTGTAGGTGGCGAAATTGTTGCGCCCCAAGAAGATCCGGTGTTCAAGATTGAGCTCATGCCAAATGAGGTCAAGTTGAATGGCGTGAGTAGTTACCTGAGTTGGTCGAGGCGGGCTTTGCTGATCCTGAAGACAAAGGGCCTGACGGGATATGTTCTCGGAACGATTGAAGAACCGACTGACAAGGAGAGCTCGGAATGGAAGAAGTGGAGTGTCACTGACTCCATGATATTGGCCTGGTTGTTGACCTCTTTGATTCCAGCCATTGCGGCGTCCGTTGAGGCATTGCCGTGTGCCTCGGCTGTGTGGACCATGTTGTCCAAGAGATACTCTGGTAAGGGAAACCTGATGCTCATTTCACAAATCAAAGACAAGATACATGATGTTCGTCAAGGGGACAAGAGTGTGTTGGTATATGTCAATGAGCTACAACACCTTTGGGCAGAACTGGATCAGTGTGATCCTCTTGAGCTTCCAGATGCAGAGTCCATGGAAATTGCAAGGAACTGGGTTGAGCGTAGATCGCGTGATGCAGTTTTTGAAGGGCCTCAATCAAGGCCTGGAGAGCAGACATGTTGCACTACTACATCTGACAACACTTGTGTCTCTAGATGAGGCCATTGCTGCAATGTCTCAGGAAGAGGTACGCTTGCAGTCTAGAGGAGGAGATGGAAATGAATCTGCTTACAGAGTGGCTGATCAGCGTGGTTCTAGGGATTGCTATAATTGTGGTAACCCAGGACATATCAGTCGGTTTTGTACTGAACAACCCCGAAGAGGCAGAGGCTGAGGGTATAGTCGTGGCAGTAGCTACAGAGGTGGTCGGAATGGGTGTTGTGGTTATTGGAATGCTCCTCATTGGAATGCTCCCAGGGCAAATGTTGCTGCCTCAGCTGAGGGGAAGCAACCTGCAAGTGGGCAGGAGCCTGCTACCAGTTATGCGAACTTTGTCAACACAAATGAAGGTAACATTGAACACGCGTCAATAGCAGTCCATAAACAAAATTCAGAATGGGTGCTTGACTCTGGAGCATCACAACATGTTGCTGGAGACTTTAATGAGTTTACATCATATACTCCACACCCTCTCACACGTCCGAAAACCATTTACACAGTAGATGGCACAGCCCAGCCTATCATAGGTGTGGGGACAGTCAGCTGCACACCGAGTATTAAATTATCCTCAGTGTTACATGTGCCATCTTTTCCCGCCAACTTACTATCCTTGAGTGCTTTGGTTGACCAGATTGATTGCTGACTCATTGTTGATAGATTTGTGTTCTTGATCCAGGGCAAGAGTCTTGGGACTGGAGCGAGGCGTAGGGGCTTGTGGTACATGGACCGCAGCATGACAGACCAGGAAGGGATGCACATGCTGGCTGCAGCCGCTGAGGATAAGGAGACTAGAGCCATAATCCATCACTGTAGGATGGGGCATGTGCCTTTTGAAAAAATGTATCAAGTATTTCCTGATGTAATGAGTGGTGTGGACAAGAGCAAGCTAAGTTGTGATGCGTGCGAGTTTGTTAAACATACCAGAAGCTCATATGTGAGCAAGGGGATCAGGAACATAACCCCCTTTGTCTTAATTCATTCTGATGTATGGACATGTCCAGTGTTATCTATCAGTGGTATGAAGTACTTCGTTACCTTCATTGACTGCCATTCTCGAATGACTTGGGTCTATCTTCTGAGACATAAAGATGAAGTGTTTCGGTGTTTCAAAACATTTTATGCACTTGTTGAAACTCAATTCAATGTGAAAATTCAAGCACTCGGATCATACAATGGCACTGAGTATGTTAGTAGGGACATGGGTGCTTTTATGTCGAACAAGGGCATCTTGCATCAAACATCTTGTCCGGACACACCTCCTCAAAATGGGGTAGCAGGGAGGAAAAATCGCCACCTACTGGAGGTGGCTCAGGCATTGATGTTCACCATGAATGTGCCCAAGTTCATGTGGAGTGAAGCTGTCATGATGGCCACCTTCCTGATCAACCGCACGCCATCTCGGGTGATAGGTATGAAATCACCTTGTGAGCTGATTTTCACAGAAAATAAATTTCCAGTTCCTCCCAAGGTGTTCGGGTGTGCTTGTTTTGTTCGTGATCATAGGCCATCGGTCAACAAATTGGATCCTCGAGCAGTCAAGTGTATCTTTATCGGGTACTCTTCAGGACAAAGAGGGTACAAATACTGGAGTCCATCTGAAAGGAGGAAATTTGTGAGCATGGATGTCACATTTCGTGAATCGGAACCATTTTATGGTGAGAAAACTGATCTTAGTGACGTGTTTGAGGGACTTGACCAATCACCAGCTGATGACGTTGGTCAAGAGGCGGAAGGACACTTCTTGAGAACTCGTGTGGCTCTCACATTGATGTGCAGGTTGTTGACTCTCACATTGGTGTGCAGGTTGGTGCACCTAGTGCATCCACTCAAATTGATGCAAAGGTTGGTGCACGGCCGAAAAATGGTAGTGTTCCAAGATGGACTGCAGCTCAAGAAGAACAGTTAAAGGTGTATACACGGAAGAGAGGCATTGGTGTTGCACATCAGGGGGAGAAACTAGAACAGCCACATATAGAACAACAGAGTAGTACTGATGTGATATCAGTTTCCTTAGATGGGGATCAGGTTGAACATGAGTCAGTGGCTACAGAAGGGTCAATTGATTTGCCAATTGCCTTGAGAAAAGGCGCTCGAGCAGCAACAACAAGACCGGTTGACCGGTATGGGTTCAATGTGAATGATATTGGAAATTATGTCTCCTATGAATCATTATCTCCATCCTACAAAGCATTTGTTGCTTCTCTTCAGTCCGTGGTAATTCCGACTGATTGGAAGAAGGCAAAGGATGACTCAAAATGGTGCATGGCCATGGTGGAAGAGCTGGAAGCTCTGTGTAAGAACAAGACATGGGTTCTAACCCATCTTCCAACAGGAAAGAAGGCAACTCCACACACGTGGGATACACCGTAGCAGCGGAATGCGAAGCGAAAGATTGAAAGGTACAAAGCAAGGCTTGTGGCGAGGGGATACAGCCAGACCTACGGCATTGACTATGATGAGACATTTGCTCCAGTAGCAAAGATGAGCACGGTAAGGATTCTGATCTCTTGTGCTACAAATTTTGGATGGTCTTTACATCAACTCGATGTGAAGAATGCTTTCTTGCATGGGGACCTACATGAGGAGGTCTACATGGAGATCCCACCTGGATTCTCCACTTCTGAGACTGCTGGCAAAGTATGCAGGTTAAAGAAAGCTCTTTATGGTCTGAAACAATCTCCAAGAGCATGGTTTGACAAGTTTAGACGCGCCGTATGCGGTATGGGGTATGGGCAGTGAAATGGTGATCATACATTGTTCTATATGCATAAAAAGGGGGAAATCACTATACTTGTTATTACAGGAGATGATAAAGAAGAAATAGCAAGACTGAAAGAGTGCTTAGGTAAAGCATTTGAAGTCAAAGATCTTGGCCGACTCAAATACTTTCTGGGCATAGAAGTGGCAAGGTCTGCCAAGGGGCAGGCTCAACCCCAATTGATAAAAACCACAAATTGACAGCCCAGTCAGGAGAACTAGTAGATAAAGAGAGATATCAAAGACTAGTTGGGAGGTTACTGTACTTATGTCATACTCGCCCAGACATTGCTTTTGCAGTTAGTGTGGTAAGCAGATACATGCATGAACCTAAGAGTGGTCATCTTGAAGCAGTGTATATGATTTTGAGGTACTTGAAGGGGACTCCAGGAAAGGGGTTGTTATTTGAGAATAACAAGCATCTCGTGATAGATGGGTACTATGATGCAGATTGGGCAAGTTGCCTAGATGATCGTAGATCCACCTCAGGTTTTGTGTCTTCGTGGGTGGGAACTTAAGAAGCAGAATGTTGTGTCGAGGTCGACTGCTGAGGCAGAATATAGAGCTATGGCTCAAGGACTAAGTGAGATGTTGTGGACAAGAAATTTACTTGACGAATTGAAGATATTGAAGACTAGTTGTGTGAATGTGTGGTGTGATAACAAATCAGCAATCAACATAGCAAACAATCCAGTGCAGCATGATAGAACCAAGCATGTGGAGATAGACATGTTTTTCATCAAAGAAAGACTGGATGCTCAGATTATCAAGATAGAGCATGTGAGTTCAGGGCAACAAATTGCGGACTGCTTGACTAAAGGTTTGGGGACTAAGGAATGCAGTCTAGCAGTGTGTCAAGATGGGAATGATAGATATCTATCACCCCTCTTGAGGGGGAGTGTTGTATGTGAGGCCCATATAGCTCAGGCCCATGTAAGCTATGTATATAAGGCTGGTATGTGACCTAAAGGCTGTGTGAAAAAGATAGAGAGCACGAGCTGCTCCTGTGAGTAGCCGCCAGGAACAAGAAGCTACAGGTACCTTCCCTTGAACAACATGACGCGACTACGAAACAGTATATTTTAGATTTGTTTGGAAAGCTTACATTAAGATATGAGGAAATAGATGGTGAGATTTGTTTGGAAAGCCTACACTAAGATACGGGGAAATGGATGGTGTGATTTTGAGTGTGTGACGGTGTGCAACGGGATAGGTGAGATAATGCTTTTGTAATTAGTAACACATGTGTGACACCAACTAAGCTGTCAAGCAGGATCTTGTGAAAATCTCACATATAGGTCACTTGAAAAAAAAATAGTTCAAATTGGATCAAAATTTAAACTAAAAAACACCAAATCTGCTATAAGTAGATTTTTAATGGGATCTTGCTTGCATATCTAACACCAACTCCACTATGATACTCTCTCGGTCCTAATCAATATGGGACCGAGGGAGTATCAAATAAACAATGTTATTACCAAACTATATTGATGTGGTAGTACTTTTATTTTGTTTTAGGCAGTATGTGGATGTTTAGTAAAAGTGTGTTAGGAAGCCACCCCTAATCCCACAACAAGTGTGATACTAGTTTACATCTCATGATTTTCCTAAGCCTCTGCATGGGTCATCAATTTTTCTCCTCTACATATTGATCCCTAGAACGATTGCGTTCACTGGACACCTAATGCCTTCTGGAATCCACTAGGACTAGGTGTCTATAGGTTTGGAAATATCATTCTTCTGCTTAGGGCGTGTTCGGCAATCGCCTGGCTTCTCCGAAATCCTGAAATCTAGCTTCCTGACCCTGTGCCAGCTTCGCCTGCGGCGCTGAGAATGTTCGGCAGCGATGGATCGCTCCGCTCCCGCTCGGCTGGGCTGAGGCCCGTTTAATAGCGAGGCGATTTTCAAGCCCAGATCGATTCGGTCCCTTTTGAGGAAAACAACCAACCCAGCCCAACATGTACCAGCCGCTTACAAGCAGACGGTGCAGACCACATCCATCAGGAACGTCTTCCCCAAAAAAATCCCCATCCACGCATGCTGCACTCACCAAATCCCCACCGATTCCGGCCGACCGGGATCCCAATCGCCGGCGGCGATGTATCACGCGGGTTCCTCCCTCTCCGCCACCCCTTTTGTCCCCGGATTCACCCTCCCGTCGTGCACTAGTCGTCGTGGATGTGCCCGGCGCGATGTCTACAGCGTTCGGTGGTGGTTCTGACGAGAAGAGATCTGGAAGGCGGCGGGGCACAGGCGGGTTCCTCCCTCTCCGCCATCCCCATCCGTTTGGGAGGCGGCGGCGGGGCACAGGCGAGATCTGGGAGGCGGCGGGGCACATGGTCGATTGGGATGGGGAGGAGAGAATAGAGAGCGAGCGAGGGAGAAAGGAACCGTTTTTCTCACTACGCGGTGGCATGTCCGTGTAATTTCGAGCTGCTCCACGGTTTGCTGATCCGCGAAACGCCGAAAGTGGTGCTCCCTGATTTGTACATGAAAATGGTTTGGCTCGCGGATCTGGCTTCGCGGAGTTGGAGTGTTCGGCTCAGCTTCTGCGCGGATCTGAAGAAGCTGGGAGCCGGAGAGCTACCGAACACGCCCGCTTAAAGAGAATCGGCCATGTAGCTCCGCAAATAACCGATATCAGTTAGCAACGAATTAGTCAAGTATAAGTATCAAACAACTCCGGTTTTGAACTCCACAGCCTTAGCAATACGTGAAAAACTTGCAAAAAAAAATCAAACATCTACAGCCACGGCCTTGACCAACGATGGTTATTGTTTGCAAATTAAACTGCTGATAGATTAATATTTGAGGAATCAGTAATTGGTACCTCTTTTTTATTAGCAATTTTTTGTGTCTACGACTGTACAGTCCTGACCACATGGTCTACTCTATGCGTTCTTGAACTAGGAACATATGTATTTCATCTGCCAACAACTTCAGCGTTGGAATGCGTGAAAATACGAGTATGACTACAGCTGGACTTGGAATATGTGGCGTTTTGGTTATTCATATACAGTTATATGTAGAACCTTTTCTCTTGTCAACTCTCAATTTCTTTCAAATCCATCAGCATATATACACAAAATCAAGCCTACATGAACTCAGATTAAATTTTCTTTTGTAGAGCAGAAGAGCTACATTGGGTTGTAAGAATTTCCATACAAAAATACATGGACGGCAACCTGCAGGATTTTCTTACCGCCTCGTTCTTGCCTTCCTCTCTTGACATCTGGGCAAAAAATCAGCAAGCATCCCATGTTACTGTGTTAGGTTGTCAGATATGGATGCAAACGCCCCAAGACGTGTGGATATAGAATGCTCATGGGTAACCCTTGTGTTTCCTTAAGAGAAAAGCATCTTCAGTTCTTCTAGACGTGAAGTGCGGAATTCGTCATCCGTCAACGCTCCAGAAATCATTCGCTGCTTACGAGCCTGCACAGATTCCATTCGTTCCTCAACAGTGCCCTGTGCAATGGTAGGAAAATTAATACAGTATGATGAAAATTTTCACATAAGGTTGCCAGCTGCCTTCTATTCCAATAACACCCTCTTATAATGTACCTTGACAATAAACCTTTTGATAGAAACGCTCTTTGTTTGACCAATTCGATGGATGCGCATGACAGCTTGTTCTTCCACAGCAGGATTCCACCAAGGGTCCTGAAGGAAAAAAAGATTGCACTAAGAAAATAGGATGAAAATGCATAGATTAATGTGCCAGTATAGCATCACAAAACAGTAATGCCAGCACCCCATCTAGGCTACATGCAAACCCATAAATAAGGAGCTTCACCCCCAGACTGCTGGTAAGTTGTATTGTTTTCTACCTATGCTAACTTAAGTACATTACAACAGGAAGATAGCTTCTCTATTTCATACCACGTGTAACGTTTACAAGGATCATAAGTTTCGTACTTTTTGTGTGCCCATCAGAAAAGGAACATATTATCAACGCATTACTAAAAAATTGTCAGATTTTCTTATGCATTAATGAGTATATGCATTAAGTTCCACGAATCTATACAGATCTAGAGAAGCGATTCTATTCTTTTACACAGAATCTATAGTAATAAGGCAGTAGTAAGAAATAGGCGTTGATTGGCTCGCTGTACTTTTCCTTTTTGTTTTAACAACTTTCCTTACTTTCCTAGCTGTGCTTCAATGGTATTGTTTTTGCAGGCTTAATCTGTACAAAGTGTGAAGTCTGCATTAACTTTGCATAGTCACTGATAGCCTAGAACCAACTGCTATAAGAAACAATAGTACTATTCAAAAATGGATAGCACTGAATTAATGGTCCTTATTAGTGTAATTGCACCATAAAATGCCCCCATGCTCATTAATAGTGGCCTTTCCTCCAAGATTCATGAACTTCTAATAAAAGGGTGTACCAAAGCAAAACTTTTAGTAAACTATAAACAGTGAAGATAGGCATACAAAAACAATGGATTAGAACCTGAAGGATTAAAAACTTGGACCCCTCTTATGAAGGATGTTATAACTAGGCAATGTAGTGAAAAATGTTGCAATCTATAAGTTCAGACAATAGTTTGATGGAAATATACCATGACAAATGCATTAGATGCAGCAGTAAGGTTTATCCCAACACCACCGGCCTTCAGGGACATTAGTAAAACCTGTATACATTAAAAGCACGATGTCTTAACATTTTTAGACTAGCCATAGACTATCCACAATGGGGGTATCGTAGGCATGCATGCAAAAAAGCTGATGTATCAATTAATGATGAGAGAGATCATAGTGGTATCATAGGTACTTCCTCCATCTCGGTTTAATAGGCGTGCACATTGTTCAAAAAATTAGTTTAACCATTATTTTGGTCAATTAAATATGAAATATATGTTAAAAAAGTTATATTATTCAAAACCTTTTTTGAATATGAATCTAATGGTATAGATTTTGCAGACATATAATTTATATTTTGTTGACCAAATTAATCATCAAACTTTGTCTTAAACTACATGCGCTCCTGTTAAACCGAGACAGAGGGAGTAGATAGTGTATCCACACGTAGAACTAGAAAAATAAATATCCAATATATTGCATTGAGATTCTACAAATTAATAAATACAAGGAGACTGATACTACTACATGATACCATGCGTTATAGAGGTGGTATAATATACTAGCTTCATTGCATGATACTACTATATGATACTGCCCATACATTTCAATTTATCACGAAAAACTTATATAGAAAGGACCAAGGTCAAGAAACAGAAAAGAACATACCAGAATGCTCTTGTCATTAGAAAACTCATTGATTACTTTCTCTCTCTGCTGAAGAGTTAAGGTCCCATCCAGTCTAGTAAACGAGAAGCCATGCCTGTCATACAAAAGCTTCGTGAATAAATCCTACAGTAAAGACAGAACTGAAAAATCTGCAACAGATCATGAGCACGTTAACCCTAAGTAATCCACAACTGCATGCAGCACCGTAATGCAGATCAACACCTTTAAGAAACATGTCTTACAACGGCTGATGATTGTTTAGTTCAGGCAAACCTTTGAAGTCTGAACCTTTCCTGTAATTGGTTGAAGCTGATCATTAACCCTATAATTTACAATCCAATTACAGCATCCAAGGACCATATCCTAAAATATGTAGTGTTGTACAGTACACTAACATCATATATATAGTTGATACTCCAATGAGTTTTTAAAGCAGGGAGACGTGATTGTGCCAAACTACAGGAAACTAGGTCTTTAGCAGCCCAGAATAGATAATCTGCATAATAGACACCAGCAGAAGAACTCAGGGTTGTTGGCCTGACCAAATTTCATGATCTTTATAAGTAAACAGTAACACCAACTCATTTCTTTGTGAGTAATTGCTGAATATTTCTTGCTTTCAGAAACATGCATAAGACTTGCATGTCTTTGGGTTCAGATTATGAGAAGATTAAGTATATCCAATTATCCATACTACAATCCCTGGGAAAATTAAAAGGCAAACAACAATCTTACCTGGAAAGTGGAATTTGCAAGAGATCTAGAAATGCAGTCCACTGGCTAAACACAATGCTCTTGGCACCTGAACTGCGAAGAGATTCTAGTTCCTGTAGAAGAAAGGATATCTTGGAAGATTCAACCCAGTTCTTCTCGACATCAATTTGAAAGCGACTATTTGTTGGAGCAGTTATAAGATCTTGCTTGCTCATCGACTTTCTGCAAGTAAAATCAAAGAGACAGACAATATGAAGCACGTTCAGGAAAATAAAAATGCGTCGGAGGGACAACTGAAGAGTGAACAGTAAACTACCTACAGACAGGACAAAGACCTGCTGCCGGACTCTGCCAACTAGAAAAAATACACTCTCGGCATAAACGGTGAGCACAGGGAGTTAACACAGCATCCTCAAAGGCTTCCAGGCAAATAGGGCACTCCCCTTCACCCTTCCGCAGTTCTTGGACAACCTCTTCAATGTAAGCCTTCGAGGGAAGGGATGAAGAATCCCCGTTAGCAGCATTATTACCACCATGCAGGAAACGCTTTGCAAGCTTATTGAGATCCGCAAACTCCTGTGTATCTCCGCGACTGATAACAACAAAACTCCATCATCAAAGGAGACCAATGGTAAATGAATAAATTAAATAAGAAACCAAATGCCAAATGTTAGATGAAACTATTTGCTCTCATTTGGGGCCTTTTTTTTTTTTGCTGAAAGACAGGTTGAAAACAGGATAGATATGATTATGCTTCCACAAACTAACCTCATAACAAGAAACGGATGGTCACAACATTGCCTAAGGCGTAAAAGCAACTCCAGAATTGAAGCGTAATTATGCAGGACTTTTCCTTGCTCCACAAACTGATCAAATTTCACCTATAAAAAGAGCGCATGCAATCAGTTAGTCCCTCTGAACGAACATGTTCCTTGATCAAGTTTTACCAGAAGCTGGAAATTTGCCTCACTACATGGACATGATTATTCTTAAACTGAAAGCAGAGTACCTTAGATCGTCGAAATAGAGCTTCATAGAAATCCTTCTCAGTCTCTGATAGATCACAATATTTCACTTCAATATTCACAGGAGGTAAAGTGAGGATTGGTCTGCACAAAAACCACGGTCAGTTAATCACCTAAGATGCTCCATAAGTTAAAGTTGAGCGTACCTGCCCTCCTTGTCTGTGCTATTTTTTGTTCTCCTCAACATTACTGGCTTTAAAATGGTCTGCACTAGCTTTAAGCCTCTTTCATCACCTTCTTCAAATGGTTTTTGTACAAGTTTATTCCACCTATTGAACATATGGCCAACAAAAATTAATATAGAGGAAAACAATAACCTTTCAAATTTGTCACGGAAATAGTCAACTCTGATAGTTTCCCCGAAAAATAGTCAACTCTGATAGCATCATCATTCACATGGTTGATTTGCACAAAAATGGAAGATCCAGCTGAGCAGAACAATACTGAATTGCATAGCCATCTTACTACCCCCACTCCTACTTCATAAATACATAACAATTTAGAAAAAGTAAACTTCCAAATTTTGACCAATGATATACACAAAGTATTTAGATTGAAACGATATTCTGAATTTTCATCACTATCTAAAACAATTATGAATTTTCATCACAAGTACTTCATAGCTTCTCAGAGCAAGGAGCAATTTCATGGGTCCATATAAACATGTTTTTTAGTAAATTTTGAATAACATGTTTAGAAATACTCCCTCCGTCCCATGAAACATGTCAAAAGTTTGTCAAAATTTTGAATAACATGTAATTAGAAAATACTCCCTAGATACATTAAAATAGACAAACTTCCGACATGTTCCACGGGACAGAGGGAGTACAATGGATATATATCTGGGAGCATGTCGATGTTGTATTTTTAAGGAAGAGTGTCAATCACTGAAACAACAGAAAAAGAGAATAGAAGTGGTAACAGATCCAAACATACTGCGCTGCATCTTGCACGGATAAATTCTCACAACTGAACTAGGATGACGACATTATTGAACAAAAGAATTATGTACACATTAGACAACAGATGAACCACTACTATGTGATTTACAGGAATTTGACGGTAAAACATGTTAAAATCCTTGATTTTCACTCTGCAGCAGTCCAACAACTTCTATCCGGTTAGATGATTTTCAATTTGGAATGGTTTTTTAAATGATTCTAAGCTTTACCAGATCTGCACAATTATACCAAAAATAGAACAAGAGGGCAAACGAAAGTAAGTGGATGATAAAACTTACAAAGCCCAGTTCCTCCAAGGTTCAACCCTCAGAAACCTAAAAAGGCTGTATATGTCCTCCAATTTGTTCTGCCATTAAAGTAGAGCTCATAAACTAAATGCATAACTTATATGGATTTGTGCAGGAAAACTAGGAGTGCACATTCTTAAAATTTATCTGACCAAACATACTGGTTTGGTAGGGACAAAGTGTTTGGTTCAATTAATTAATACAATGTAACATTAGATCTACAATAAAACTCACCTGAATTGGTGTACCAGTAAGACACCAGCGCCGATCAGCAGTGAGGGCAGCAGCAGCTTGGGATATTAAACTTTTTGATGATTTTATCATGTGTGCCTCGTCAAGCACAATCCTAAACCAGTGAACAGAGTAGAGGCCACCCTTTTCCGTAGAACCCTAGTAGTAGGTATCCATTGCTCAGTAAAGAATATATTGCATAATGAGACCAAAGATAAAATGGCAATAGTGTGAGCTAGTGGTGGTAAATATCTGTCATTCACATGCCAATATGGTCCATGTGGTTTGCACATTCTTTATACTTCATGCAATTTTTTACCAAGTGACACTTTATATTAAGAATGCAATCATAACGTGACCAAACAACATGCACTCAGTCATGACAGGAACTTAGCACGAGGAACATAAATGAAAGGTGGTATTTGTCAGTGTTGATGTACTATTTATAAAACAGGACACAAGATATAAATACTGAACAGTAAAATATACCAAATTCCAACAAGGAGACACGATGGAAAAAACATTCAAATAAGTTGTGTACCACATGGACAGATTCTATTTACAAACATAGTTTAAAATTAGGATCGCAACAGCACTACGACCAGGAAAACTTGGAGCCAGAACCGTATCTAGTTTTATAAGATCACAAGATTGACTTGGCAGAAAACCAGAACCAAAAACTACATAAATACCTCAACCCACCAGCAAGGCAGCAAGCAGCACCAGCTAAAGGACCAACACCAACTGGGCCGACCTAATTTTGTGGTATATTGATGGAGTTGAACTTATATAATGTGTACACGTCAGAAATCAGGCCATTTTTTCAATCTACCTTGTAATACAACGGGTATTGTTCGCACTGAACCGGCGATCCGATGGATGAACCACTGAACCATGGCCTCAGCGATTCAATCACCGGTCTGGATTTTCAAACTATGCTTACAAGTTACAGCCAATAGAGTAAAGTACCAGTAATGCACTGAAAGACAGGTGAATCCTACTAGTTCTCAGAGTTCACCTCAGTCGAAAATTCTGATGCCACAACACCATAGGTGGTCAGGACAATTTCATTCTGAGCAATAAAGTTTGCTTCTTTTGGTCTGCTTTGGCCGTAATGAACATATATATTCACAGAATTCGGTTCAGTATGAGCTTCAATCTCTGCCTGTTATTCAAATATCAAATACAGTATTATTAACATCACTTATAGTATTGCACTTAAAAAGGAAATTAGCAAAATAAATTTGAAATGTGCTAACTCTGCTCATCTTCCAAGTTATCACAAACACTAAATGTGTATACTTGAAATGATACAACATAGAAAAAAGTATGTGATGCCACTGTTAAAACCATACCTTCCACTGACTAAGTAGCGTCATTGGGCAGATAATTAGACTTCCACCTCCAATCAGTGGGGCCTTGGGTTTCCTGAGCTTGCTAAAAGAGAAAGGGCTAGCTAGATTCTTGACAGAATCATGAGACTGGGCAGAAATTTCACCCAACCCATTAGCTTCTCCAGAGATCTGACTACTATGCTGAGATGTGATGCATCCTTTGCCCGAATCAGAAAGAAGAAGAGCTATCGTCATAATAGTCTTCCCTAGACCCATTGCATCTGCCAGGATCTTGTAATTTACTGACTCAGTTAATAAAATGCATCACAAATTGAATTCTATAAACTAGGATTGCCGACAGACATGGCAAAGATGGAGTATTTATATTATCCTTACCCCTCCTCTAGCAAGCTGCAATGTACTAGGAAATTCAGTGGTGGCATCCCCTGAAAATACATTCAAGTATAAAACAAGCTCCCTCCTGAAACAGATGAGTAGGATTATAATGTAAATTTAAAATTTGAACAGTCATAATAAAACGAAATGGCACATGCATATAGGCCAGCTATACTTGTCCTCAAGTTTATATGCCTCCCAGCAAGGGTGAAGGGTTGTAGCTGCATCCTGGGAGGAGCTGCCTTTCTCAAGCTGCAGCATCCAGTGAAGGGCCTGCTTCTGGTAAGGGCGTAGATCGCACTGCAGAGCGTCAGGTGGAGCCCTCTCCTTCATGGATAAATGGAGCATTAATGAAGTCAAGACAAGCCAACTTATATCTGAACTGGAAAAACATAAGGTTGTTGAACTACCTCCAGTGCAGAACTATCTGAGATTCCAATTATATCATCCAAATCAGTATCTGAAACAGTCTCTTCACCATGGTCATCTTCATTTCCACCAGAAGACAATTTCAATTTCTCAGATGTCAACTTTGTGGCTGTCTCGCCAGTACTGCTCTGTTTAGGCAGATGTGAGGCCAGCATTTACTATGATAATAGCAGTGTGGAGTATAAACCACTAATAGTTTACCTTTCTATCAATTGGTCTCTTTCTGGAATAGAGATCTTCTGGAGTAAATGCTGCCTGGTATTCACGTAGAATGAAATAAAAACAGAATATGAACATGCGATTCTGGCACAGAAAATATTTGAACACAGGTAAGACAATAGCCTAATTTCATATGAAACTCCTTTTGTTTTCGCTATTGATGCCTTCACATTCTGTATCTCTACAATTCTATGATACATGGTTATGAGGTAAAATATATCAGTTCTACTTTATTGTGCAGCATTCGTTGACGTTTATTTTATCCAAGGCCTACTGATGATATTTCACAATACAATTTGTGCTGGAATAAACAAGAGATCATACCAGCTTGCAAATGATCATACTAGGTGTGCGCACCATTTAATGTAATTGTGTTTGTGTATAATTGATGTGGTTACTCGTACTAATCGACTCGTGTGCTTGTAAGTAGAAGTTTCATCTTATCCTTTTGTGTTTTCTTGAAAAGCAAAAGGAACGAGGAAGAGATACAACAAAATGAGACCACTCACCTTCTTAAAAGGGGAAAGCCCAATGACCTTGAGAAGTGCAGGCAGTGGATGGAATGTGGAATCCTCACTAGCAACACGCGCTGCCTTGAGCAATGATTGCTTTTGATCTCGGAACATTGCGCTGTCAATATATACACTGCAAAGGACACAACCACACTGAATGTAATGTACATCGACCAACAGAAATGGGTATGAAAGAGATTTTCTTATGGGTGAAAAATCAAACACCTTACAGACAGGAGGACGGTGTCCATGATGCTAAGAACCTCGGGAGCAGATTTGCACAGGCCTTCAACTTTTACCTTCCCCTCCTTGAGAAGGGGTAGCAGGCACCGCGCCCACTCGTTGGGGATGCGACCCACCTGAAAAACAAGAACATGCTGTTACACCACTATATACATGGAGCGACCACGATGCGAGAACCAGCGAAGGGATAGTGATGCCATGATGTACCTCCCCCTGCTGCGGTGTTGAGAAACGCATAATCTCCGAGGTGCAGGAAGCGAGGGCGAAGCGACCAGGACGGCCCTTGCCTGAGGCGGCCGCGGCCGCGGAGTTGGGGATCGAGAAGCTGACGGGTTCCCCGGCGGCGATGCGCCTGCCCTTGCAGGTGGACAGCCCCGCCATCTCGGCGCTCCCCACCAGCCACCAGTGGTCGCGGCCGCCGATGGTCGCGGGATTGGGCCTAGGTTTCTCTGCCGCCGGCTTCGACTGCGCAGGGGTTTTGGGTGGCCGGATCGATTCGGCGGTGGGTTTGACCGGCGGGGGCGACGGCGACGGGGAGGGCGGCGGCGGCAGCTTGTGGTGGAAGTCGAGGAGGATGTTGATGGCCTTTGTGGGGTCGTCGCCGGCCATGTGGAGGGCGCGGATGATGTCCATCTCCGGCGTCTCCTCGCCGAGCACCGCGCGCACCGTCGCCACCTGCTCCCCTCTCCCAATCTCCTTCCCCATCTCCCCGTGACTCGGCTTGCTCGCGAAAAATTCCCGCAAATGAGTCTTCCCCGCTTCGCGCCGCCTATACAGCTTTCGCGGGAAGAGGAGCCAAATTGCCGCCTTTTCTTTGCCCCTCTCCTTTGTGCCCGTGCTTTGGATCTGCTCTTCTCTGCTACTGCTACCTCTTTTTTTTATGAAGCTTTTTTTTTTGTTTTGAAGGAGCTACTGCTACCTACAACACGATGGAAGGACGGCCCAGTTGCATCCCCAAACCGGTTAAAGCGCTACGCCGCACCTTGTGTGTGTTTGGCGTGCGTTCCGTTTCCACTCCCATCCATCCACCAGACAGAAATTTAAAAAAAAAAATTGAACGGAACACTCTAATTCATTCAAATTTGTTATGTATTACAAGGATTTGAATAAAATTTGACTAAATTAAACTAAAATAAACTAATGGCGCCTATGGCGGCTGGAGCTATCGCAATACCGGAAGTTGTAGTCCTCGTCGACGAGCGGCTTGCCGCGAGGGTCGGCAGGCTCGTCCTTCACCGCGTCGTTGGGACCAGCTTCATCGTCGTCGTGCGTGAGGTCGACGAGCGGCCTGCAGCTGTCACGGATGGAGAGGGCGATCACACCCTCGATGTTGCCCTCCCATGCGGTGTGGTCGTTCAGCGACGACATGAACGCCGCGTTGAATTCCGGCGTGTTGTCGGGGTCGCTGCTTGCGATGAGGCGTTGTTGGCGGAGGAGCGACGTCATCTCATCCTCTTCCTCCTTCACCTTCGGCTTGGGGACGAGGAGAGCAACACGGCCACGGGTAGCAGTCTCGCGGATCGAGATGTCGTCGTTGGCACGCCTGCGCTGGGCGCTGGCATATGGTACCCCTCATTCACCTTGTGCTTCGGCATGTGGTCATGGTTTTAAAGGTGTCGCTAAGTGCCGCATTAGCGTCGGGGTGCTCGGGAACCTCAAGGCGTCGTGCTCGTCTTGGACTACGGTCGAAGGCGTTCAGATTGGACAGCCTATGTGTCCAGGTCATCGCTTAGGTGAGGAAGGCGTCGCTCTAGGCGATTTTGGACGTTCTGGTAATACGTGTATTTTGCATCATCATTATTGCTACATATAGGGTTAGTTTTCATTGTTATTTGCCTTCATACATTATTATTTATGCATTTTTAGATGATTTTCGGGATTTTCCTACAAAGTCTCCTTCTTTGGTATTTAATTCCTGGGAGGCAGAAAACCTCATATCTTGTATTTTATTTGTTTCAGAACTTTCTGGATCGCAAAATTCAAGGAAAAAATACCTAACCAGTTTTTCACCCGAAGAAAGGTCGTGAGCGAAAGAAGCACGCGAGAGGGGTCACGAGGTGCAAATGGCACCAGGTGGCGCGACCAGGAAGTCAGGTCGTACCACCCGGGCCCGTTCGCACCTCGCATCGTTTCGGCCGCACCTTTTATTCCAGACGCTCCGTTTCGCCAAAAAACCTAAGCCATATTTTTCCCGAGATTTATTGAGGCGGCGGCAGAGGCGAAAGTCCTATCCTACTCCGGGAGAGGGCAGATCATGTTGCACCAGTGCTTCCGGTGAAGGGGAAAGCGACGCCATCGACATCTCCACTCCTCCTTGGCTTGGGAGGAGGCATCTCCATCAACATCTCCACCAGCACCATCATCACCACCATCTCCATCTACGAGATCGACGTCATCCCTCTCATAATTTGTGTTGAACTGAACCCCGGATATTGTTTTTAGTGCTATTGCATGTTCGTGATTGGTACTTTGTCATTATTTGGTGGGGAGATTATATATTCAGATTGTGTTGGAACCATTATGCCTCTGGTCCATATCACGTTTGATACTTGTAAGTAGTTCCCCACGTTCCTGGGAGCATAGGATGATTTGGATATGATTCTATATGATGTGCAATGAGTATTTGGTCAAGTTGTCTATATTTTATGTTGTTCTATGGTGGTTTTATGCGAACGTCGACTGTATAATACTTCACCTATATGGGCTCATAGGGCTGCACTTTGATGTAATGCATTAGTGTTGGAGGGGTCGGAATGACAGAACCCGTCTTCCAACACTATGGGTTGCATTAGAGGGGTTTATGTCGGGAACCCTAAATCTTATGGCTATGATGAGAGATTTATGTCTTAATGATTCCTATACCTACACATGAAAATGGCTCTAGGACCCATCATAAGGGGTGTATTTGCACTTGAGGGCTGCATGTAACTAAGGCTCCGCCCCTAATTGAATAAATCTTGACGAGATATTTACCATGTTGTCTAGAACTCAGATGCTAGTGACTCATGCCGCCCTCGGGAATTTTAGTCTCATATAAACACGCACACACTTGAGCTTGTCCTCTTGCTGCATAGAGGATTGGGCTTTTCTCTCATCAAGAGTTTTTACTTATTTGCTATTTACTTTCCGCACTTTATTTTTATTGCAAACTATATACCCAAAATACTTTATTATTATTGCTTTATTTTTATTTTTGTTAACCAATACCTTTAGCTCCTCGTGGGTTCGACAACCTTTCTTAATTGAAAAGTACTACAATTTATCTCATGCACTTGGGAGCCATCACATGGCTTGGTCGAGCGGGACACATAGCAGCCCGAGCAGGAATCCAAAATTGGAGAGGGAATTGGAGAAATTGGTCGCATGAAGTGAGGGGAATAGAGAGAGAAGACAAGGTGGAACCGAGTACTCATAATAATCGACTGACTGAGAGAGAAGAGAGATACTTGGGAGCATGGAGGGAAATTGGGGGCCGCGGACAAGGGAATGAGAGGGGAACATACCAGGGGAATTAGATTAGGGGAGAAGAGAGAGGAGGGAGCTGCTCTCAACCTTCTAGCGACTCCTCCCCCTGGCGCAACCCTCTCAAAGGCGTCGCCTTGCAACCCGCCTTGAGCGCCTAGGCGTTTAGGCGCCCCCAGCGCCTTAGGCCGTCTGGCCGCCTTTAAAACCATGCATGACGTAGGGGACACGCGGTGCGACGAGGAGGACGGTGTCGAGCGTGTCGGGCATGAGGAAGAAGAATGCGAGGATTACAAACGCGAGGTCGTCCCCCTCGGAAGCCAGCACGCCGGAGACGACGGTATCTCCAACGGGGAGGCGCTGCTGCAGATTCCCTCGAGGACGGCGGAGATGGTCCGCCCTAGAATCGGGCATGTTCGTCCTTGTTTCAGGACGTGAGCGGCCTGATGAGACAGTCGGTGTTGTGCAGCTCTTCATCGCGGCGCGCGGCGAAGAAGTCCACCCACCAACCGTCGTTGTCGTTGGCGGCCCAGGTTGTGTAAGGGTATTTTACCCTTATCCATTATTTTGGTAACAATGACACCGTGCTAGGGTGTTTGGTCTAATACATGTTTATAAGGTTAATCCCATGTATTAGCCAAAGAGGCATAAATGGTGTATCAATGGAACAAGAAGGCTAAAGGAGACCCCCCACTTCGACAACAATCAAAAGGGGTTCTTCTGCAACCTGCCGGTCATGGACCCGGTCGGACCGGCCCCTGCGCCGGCCACGCCCGGCGCAGACCGGCCCCTGTGCCGGTGCCAGCCGGGGAGTGTACTGTGAGACACAGAGACTCCCCGGTCAGCCGCCCGGTTTGGACCGGCCGGTTCCGGTCAGGCGCCCAGTCGGACCGGGTGTAGGGCCGGGCACTCCGGCGCCAACCGGCTCCTGCGCTGATTCCCCCTTGTATTCATCAAGGAACTTGCTCTCTAGGGTTCCTTCGAAACCCTAGGTGGGCAAGATAGGTCCGGAAGCATCCGTGCTGTGGATTTTCTCCTGACAAGATTGTGAAGGTTCGGAGGCTACCTCAAATTCGACCACAAGTGAGTGAGCTATTCCTTCGTGGGATAGGCTCCGGAGAATAGGGTGAGCCTTCGTGGCGTGGGGAATCCTTCGTGGGACCTCCACCCCTCAAAATGTGACGTACCTTCTTGCAAAGGAAGGGAACACGGGAATAAACCCTCGTCTCCGCGTGCTATCGGTTATCTCTAACTGAACTCCTTACTTGTGATATAACTGCCTGTGAGAGCCTTCGTGCTTGAGTTACTTGTATCCTCATATAGGTTGCTTCACCTAGTTTGCATTAGGCTCATCTTTATATTCCGCAAAGCCTAATATTGCAAAGAAAGAATTAAAATCTGTAGAAACCTATTCACCCCCCCTCTAGGTTTACCATCTCTGAACTTTCAATTGGTATCAGAGCCTGAACTCTTATTAAGGGCTTCACAGCCTTAAGAGTAAGATGGATAAACTATTCGAGGGTCTGGACGAAGACTCTAACCTTTCGGTTAGAGAAATGAAATCCAGATTCTTGGCATATGATGCCGAGAAAAACAAAAAGGAGGATGAAGTACAAATCCAAATGGCACAAATGTCTGCCATGCTTAAGAACCTGACTAGTGGAACCTCTAGTGGGACTTCGGTTCCTCCGGAAGGTTTCCATCAAGTAAATCATGACTATCCCAAAAACACTTCACCCATGCCTCATATAAACCATAGTGGGAATGTTCCCCATTTTTTGGAAATCTTCTATGGAATCTCATATTCGCAGCTGCAGTGCGGAGCTATGGGAGATCATTGTTGATGGATACCGGAAGCCACAAGATCCCGCTCGGTTGACCTCCACCGAATTCTACAACCGTCAACTCAATGGCTCCGCACGTGACAAGATTAGAAGGGGCATCAACCGCAAGCTCCTTGATCAAGTCAATGACATTGACTCTGCTAAAGAGTTGTGGGATCGGATCGTAGTACTCCAAGAGGGAACCGATTTAATCCAATCAGCTCTTTACGAGTCCGCAAAGCAAGAGGCCACTATGTTCATGATTAGAGAAGGAGAATCTGTGGCCGATGCCTATGCAAGGCTTGGTGCTCTTAGAGTGAAGGTCAAGGGACTTGGATGTGAGAAGTACAATGACGGCTTTGAGATGAATGAAGCATTCATAAAGTCCAAGGTCATTGCCATGATTGCAACCAAGCAAGAAGACACCAACCTTGCACTCAACTTGCAAATCATTACCAAGAGTGCTGATTTGAACTCCGATGATCTAGTCTCCTATGTGGCAGCCAATGAAAACATGGCCAAGAAAGGAAAAAGGCTCATGGCAATGAACCGTGTTGATGAAGACTCACACAACCTTGCCCTCAAGGCTAGGCCTGTCCATGAAAGAGAAGAAGTCTATGAAACTGAAGAAGATGAAGAGATGACTTCAACTAGTGACATAGCTACAGACTTTGCTTTCTTTGCCAAGAAGTACAAGGCAAAGTTTCCAATGCTACTCAATGAGAAGAAGAAGAGAACCTGCTACAACTGTGATGAAGATGGTCACTTTGCAAATGAGTGCCCTTATGAGAAAAGGGTAGACAAGCCAAAGTTTGTCAAAGGGGTCAAGCCAAGATTGAAGCCAAACCCAATCAACGATCGATGCAAGAAGAACAAGGGAAGAGCCTTTGTTGGGGCCGAGTACATGTCCGATGAAGAAGAGGAAGATGAGGATAAGGAGGCCAGAGTGGCCGGTTTGGCTTTCTCCAAGCCCGGGTCACTCTTCACATATGACTACTCCAAGGATTACTCCATGGAGAATGATGTTGGTTCTTCCTTCATGGCAAGAACAACTCAAGATGATGACTCTGATGACTCTCCCTCCTCTACAATCGTTGGCTCTTGTCTAATTGAAAGAGAAACAAAGGTAATGGAATCCCCACCTTCCTTATCTAGTGTTCTTGATGATGAAACTGAAAATCAAGAAGAGTTAGCTATGCTTAAGGAACTTTACAAAGTAAGATGCACTCTTCGTGGTGATGCTCTCGTCAAGTTTGATTTCTTGATGGACCCCCTCAAAGAAAAGGATGAGTCCATTGAGGAATTAGAATATCATTTGAATGATAAAGAACGGAGATTCAATCTCCTAAGACAAGAGCTAAAAACCGAAAGGTGCATATCTCAAGGCCTTAAGCAACAAATTGAAACATTTGAACTTGATAAAGTTAAGGACCTAGAAACTATTGAAAGGGCTCAATTATTGGCCCAAGAGCTCGATGCTTCAAAGACGGAGCTTGAAGTTTCTCATGCTTCCCTCACTAGGGATCTTGACCACCTTGAAAGGCTAACAAGCTTGTCAAGGATGAGCTCAAGAAACTTGGAGAGAACCATGACATACTTCAAGAAACCTACAAGAAGGCTCTTGGATCAATGAATGATCCCATTGTTCTTGAAAAGGTTGCTAGTTCCTCCACCTCTTTTACTAGTGAGCATGCTAAGCTTGTTGCGGAACATGTTCGTTTACAAGAGGAACTATCTTTGCATGTTGAGACCAATGCATATCTTGAATCTTTGGTGACCAAATATGGTCTCAACTATCATCCTAATGAATCTTCTTGTGAGCAAGCAACTATTCTTGAGGAAAATGTTAGGTTAACAAAGGAACTTGCAAAGTTCACCACCGCCAAGAATAAGATGGGATTGGATGACCTCTTGAGTAAGCAAAGGTCAAACAATCAAAAGTTTGGACTTGGATATGTTCCCAAGTCCTACAAGAAGAACAACTACAAGAAGGAGAAGCCCGCTCAAGAAAAGAACAAGAAGGTCACTAATGATGGCAAAGCCTCAAAGGGCAAAGCCACTAATGGTGATCGCACGGGGCCAAACAATCACTATGCTTTATTTATTGATTATTATGGTGATGTTTATGCTAACTATGTTGGCCCTCGTAATGGCTATGCTTATAGAGGGTACTCAATTTGGGTACCAAAAGATATTGTTGCCATTGCAAAGGAACCCATTAATCAATGGGTTCCTAAATCCTCTACTTGATTTTGTAGGGGTATTCCTCCGGTGGTCCAAAATGGGTGTTTGATAGTGGATGCACCAATCATATGACCGGAGGAAGAGGTGTGCTTGACCAATTCATTGAAGATATAAACAAGAAGTCAAGCATCACCTTTGGTGACAATTCAAAGGGAAAGGTACTTGGGTATGGCAAGGTGGCAATCTCTAAGGACTTGTGCCTTGAGACGGTCATGCTTGTTGAATCCCTTGGCTATAATTTGCTTTCTATATATCACCTTGCGGATGCCGGTTATAATTCATATTTTACTAATTATTGTGTGAAAGTCTTTAGGAGTGACAATCTCAAATTGGTCCTTGTTGGATATGTGGAGAACAACCTTATGTGGTTGACCTCTTGAAAGAGAGCCCCTCTCCCTCTACATGTCTAATGGCGGCCAAACATGACGAAGGTTGGTTGTGGCATCACCGCCTTGGTCATGATAACATGAGAAATCTTAAACAACTCCTAAAGGGTGAGCACATTGTTGAACTAACCGGGATTTCTTTTGAGAAAGATCGTGTATGCAGTGCATGTGTAGCCGGAAAGCAACTCAAGAAGAAAAATCTTATCAAGAGCATCGTCACCACATCTAGGCCTTTGGAGCTCCTTCATTTGGATCTCTTTGGGCCATCACATTATGATACTCTTGGTGGGAGCAAGTATGGACTTGTCATTGTTGATGATTACTCAAGATACTCTTGGGTCTTTCTCCTTAAGTCTAAGGATGAGACCCATAGAGAGTTCATCACCTTCGCCAAGAAGGCTCAACGTATGTATGAATCCGAGATCAAGGCGATTAGGACCGGCAATGGCACCGAGTTCAAGAACTACACCATGCAAGAGTTTGTTGATGATGAGGGCATCAAGCATGAGTTTTCAGCGCCATACACCCTAAACAAAATGGTGTTGTTGAAAGGAAGAACCGGACTATCATTGAGATGGCAAGAACCACGTTGAGTGAATTCAACTCACTCCACAACTTTTGGGGAGAAGCCATCTCTACTGCTGTCCACTACTCCAACCGGCTCTTCCTCCGCCCCCTCCATAACAAAACTCCATACGAGCTTCTCACAGGTAACAAGCCTAATGTCATGTACATTCGTGTCTTTGTATGCAAATGTCTTGTTAAGAACAATAAATGGAAGCTCGGTAAATTTGAAACTAGAACCATTGAGGTCACATTTGTTGGATATGCGGAGAACTCCCATGCCTATAGATACTACAACAAGTCCACTGGGGCTATTGAAGTATCTTTGTTGGCGTCCGAAACCCACCGGCGAGTAGCGGCTGGCAACACGAAGAGCCGGGAGGCTCCCAGAACTGCGGCTGGCCCTGGTCCCTCGAGCGACGGCCCGCAAAGCCTCGGCACGCACGTCCGATGCTGGTGCAAGGGCGTGCCACCGACCTATACCTGGTCAGGAAGGTGATGGATTTGCTTCGCTTAGTTTCCTGCATGGCATACACGTAAACATTAAATACGAGCCTCGATCGGCTCTCAGGTTGTCCTGTGAATCAGCTCAAGGAGCCGATCCACCCATGATTCGTATGAGGTCTACGATCACATGGTGGTCCTGCTTGATCAAGATAAAGCTAAAACGACCTACGACGATTTAGGGTTTTCACCACATAATCGGAACATCCTACGCGTGATTGAGCCGGCAGCCACGCACGGTGATAATAAACCAACCCTAGACAAGGCCTAAAAACCAACATGAAGTTGATCCCGGAACATCTTATCTAGGGCTAGCAAACTACACCCTACGTGCTCTTGGATCCTTCAACCCGTTTGCAAGGCCTAACTATGCGAGATATTAAACTAATCCTTGAAGAACAAGGAGCAATCATAACGGATCGGATCTACTAAACAATGATCAAGCGAGGTGCCGCCCTTACACCTAAGATATGTGTAAGGGCGGCTAGACGTCTAAGGGTTGCATGGACAAAAGCATGTGACACGATGAAACAATGCTAACCCTAACACATCTATGATAACTACATTGCTCGCCATCAACAAGGCTTCAGCACGAGCAACGCATGAACAACGAATAAACGTATACTGCCTAGATCGCAAGGCAGCATGATGCTTACCCGGAAGAAACCCTCGAAACAAGGGGTTGGCGATGCGCCTAGATTGGTTTGTGATGAACGTGATTGTTGTCTTTCTCAATAACCCTAGATACATATTTATAGTCCGTAGACTTTCTAACGTGGGAATAATCCCAACCGTGCACGAGCCAAATTCTATCTAACCGAGCACGTATCCTACTATATTTACGAGATACACGGGCAAACTAGCCCAAACTTTGTATACAAGGCCGATTCATGTATATCTTCCGTGTATATTCTTCAAGCCCATCTTAATCGCGGCCCACCTCCGATCCGGTCAAATTCGGTGATAACACATGCCCCCCTGGTTTTGGAAATGATAATTCCAAAATCACTCACCTTTTCTTCGTCGGGTCATGTCGTGGCGGAAGCGGAGACCGTCGCAGTACCCTTCATCATGATGCCTTGCCTTCTCAACTTCTCCGCGTGACCTGGCAAATTTTTTCTTCCTTTGGGCACCACTTCCTCGGAAACTGCTGTGGCATTGAATCTCCACTATATCCCCTTTTATTTAACCGCTCCAAACAGTTCACCACTTCATCCCCTTGCTCTGTTCTGGCCATCGGCACCAAGAAACCCCAATCTCAGAGCAATGTCTTCCTCCTCTTCCTCCTCCGCCTCGTCGGATCTCTCCTCCCAATCCTTCTCCTCCTCCTCCTCCTCCTCCCGCGAACCCTCGCCAGAGTGGGATCCGATGGCGGCTCTGATGGCGGCGCACGACGAGCGCGCCCCAGAGGAGTGGGACCAGGAGGACCACGCCTCCTCCGTCTGGTCCGAGGACGACAAGTCCTTGACCGGCGGAGATGAAGACCTCCGGTTCCTCGCCGATGGGAGGCCGGAATCGGAGAGCGAGGACGACTCATTCTCCTGGGACGATTACACCTCCTCCGAGGAAGAGGAGGAGGAAGACGACGACGACTCCCTCGAGGATTACCCGCCGGCGAAGCGCTTCCGCGCCGGGTCCGACGACGACGACAACGACGATGATGAAGATGAGGAGGCCCCCAATGAGGGCCACTGGAGCAGCGACGAGGAGCCCGTCGGCAGCAGCGCCGACGAGAGCTCTGATGACGACGACGAGGGCAGCGACGGCCCGTAGACTAGGATCTACTAGTACAAGCCTAGTACTAGTAGTAGCAGATTGGTCAATAGACCTTTCTTTTGTTCTTCCTCCCTTGAGCAATCGACTCTTTCTTTGTAAGAAATCCTATTATTAATGAAGAAAATATTCCCCTATTAATTTTGCTTTCTTGTCAATTTCTGTCGATTGTCAAACGAAGTCGCTGCACAAAGAGCCGATGGCAGGGCATCGGCCTGCACTATAAACATGATTTGAGGCCAAACAGTTGCCTATTCACACGGTCAAACAGATCCAGTCCATGTCCAAACCATCCTCCAACCTCAAACGCGCAGATTCAACTCCTCAGCAAATCCACTGGGAGATTCATCTCAGATGTCATGATCTACGGCACTGAAACCGATCCGTTAACTCTGCTCAATTGAGCTTGTTCCTCTAGAGTCGATGGCAATGCATCGACTTTTGTTATTCGAAGTCGATGTCCATGCATCGGCTGTACTAGTATACTTATTTCTCAAGTCGATGTCCGCGCATCGGCTGTGATTTGTATAAAAAATTCTTTTCGCGGCGATTTCATGAATCGGCCCCCACATTTCATCGTTCGTCATCCCACATGCTTGGGAAATATTTCTTGAGATGTTGACCATTGACAGTCTGCTGGGAACTTAGCGCCAGTCCATTTGCTCCAGGCATGTATGCATTACCCTTCAAAACACAGGACGACTTTGTAAGGACCGTGCCAATTAGGAGACCATTTGCCATGTGCTTTATCCTTGGTTCCTAGTGGCAACACGGCTTCCCATACTAGATCACCAACTTGAAACTCCTTTGGTCTCACCTTCTTATTGTATGCACGAGCTACCCCGGCTTTGTTCTCTTTAATCTTCTCCAACGACCAAAGTCTAAGTTCCGTTGCATCCTCAATAGTGTCACTCATCGGGGCTGCATATTCTTCGAGCTGTCGGGTCATTCCGAAACGTGACACGTCTCGATCCAGCCGTAATTTCCCAAGGTAATACGGCTTCCCGCCCATAGACAAGCTGGTATGGCGAAGTCTTTATAGCTCCATGGCATGACATGCGATAGGCCCACAAAACTTCTGACAATGTCTCATGCCACACCCTAGGGTTCTCGTCAATCTTCCTCTTAATCAGCTTGATCAGGCTTTGATTGGACGCTTCAGCTTGCCCGTTGGCTTGAGCATAGTATGGAGATGATCGGATCGGCTTAATCCCCATGTCATCGCAGAACTTTCTGAATTCTTTAGAAATAAAGACCGAACCTCCATCGGTCGTGATGGTTTGGGGAATCCCGAACCTATGAATGACGTGTTCTTTGACAAATTTGATAACATCTTCCGATTTTACCTTCTTCATAGGAACGGCCTCCACCCATTTGGTGAAGTAATACGTAATGGCGAGAATCCACTCGTGGCCTTTGCTCGACGCAGGATGGATTTTGCCGATCATATCCATGCCCCAACCTCGAAATGGCCAAGGCTTGATGATGGGGTTCATCGCTGATTCGGGTACCATCTGAATCCTCCCGAACATCTGACACGCTTGGCATCCCTTGTAGTACTTGAAGCAGTCCTCAAGCATGGTGGGCCAATAAAACCCTGATCGCCTAATCAGCCACTTCATCTTATGAGCCGATTGGTGAGTTCCACGAGCGCCTTCATGCACCTCATGTAAGAGCCGATTAGACTCGGTTGGTCCCGGGCATTTGAGTAGTAACCCTTCCAACGTCCTGTAGAACATGTCATCTCCTATAAGGACATATTTCATAGCCTTGTATCTTATCCGTTTAGGTGCCCCCGAGCCGAATCCTTCAAGTAATTGAAGATATCGGCTCTCCGATCATCCTGTTCCGAGAACCGCACCGAACTTCGACCCGTCACGGTATGTCCTTGTATCCGGACGCCATCTGTGCGAGATCATTGGCGTCGGTATTCTGAGACCTTGGGACCCAATTGAAACTGATGTACCGAAAATGTGATATCAGCTCACGACATTCCATCCAATATGGGAAGAGTGACTCACTCTCGCACTTGTATTCGTCCGTGAGCTGGGAGATCACTGATGCGTGTAATTGACACGTCCGTTGGGAACCCCAAGAGGAAGGTGTGATGCGCACAGCGGCAAGTTTCCCTCAGTTAGAAACCAAGGTTTAATCGAACCAGTAGGAGTCAAGAAGCACGTTGAAGGTTGATGGCGGCGGGATGTAGTGCGGCGCAACACCGGAGATTCCGGCGCCAACGTGGAACCTGCACAACACAACCAAAGTACTTTGCCCCAACGAAACGAGTGAGGTTGTCAATCTCACCGGCTTGCTGTAACAAAGGATTAACCGTATTGTTTGGAAGATGATTGTTTGCAGAGAAAACGATAAAACAAGTATTACGAGCGATTTGTATTTCGAGTATAAAAGAATGGACCGGGGTCCACGAGTTCACTAGAGGTGTCTCTCCCATAAGATAAAAGCATGTTGGGTGAACAAATTACAGTCGGGCAATTGACAAATAGAGAGGGCATAACAATGCACATACATGTCATGATAAGTACGAGTGAGATTTAATTGGGCATTACGACAAAGTACATAGACCGCCATCCAACTGCATCTATGCCTAAAAAGTCCACCTTCGGGTTATCATCCGAACCCCTCCGGTATTAAGTTGCTAACAACGGACAATTGCATTAAGTATGGTGCGTAATGTAATCAATAACTACATCCTCGGACATAGCATCAATGTTTTATCCCTAGTGGCAACAACACAACACAACCTTAGGGGTTTCGTCACTCCCCAGGTGTCAATGCGGGCATGAACCCACTATCGAGCATAAATACTCCCTCTTGGAGTTACTAGCATCAACTTGGCCAGAGCCTCTACTAATAACGGAGAGCATGCAAGATCATAAACAACACATAGGTAATAACTTGATAATTAACATAACATGGTATTCTCTATCCATCGGATCCCGACAAACACAACATAGAGTATTACGGATAGATGATCTTGATCATGTTAGGCATCTCACAAGATCCAACAATGAAGCCGTTGCGGTCGAGAAACCCACCGGCGAGCGGCGGCGCGGCAACACCGTAGAGCCGGGAACAACTCGGGGCTGCGGCTGGCCCCGGTCCCTCGGAGCGACGGCCCGCAAAGCCTTCCGGTCACACGTCCGATCGCTGTCGCAAGGGCGTGCCACCCGACCTATACCTGGTCGGAAGGTGTTGGATGATGCCTCGCTTAGTTTCCCGCATGGCATACACATAAACGTTAAATACGAGCCTCGATCGGCTCTCGGGTTGTCTCGTGAATCGGCTCAAAGAGCCGATCCACCCATGATTCGTACGAGGTGTACGAATATATGGTGGTCCTGCTTGATCAAGATAAAGCTAAAAGCGATCTACGACGATTTAGGGTTTTCACCGCATAATCGGATCATCCTACTCACGATTGGGCCTCGCGCTCGCGTACGGTGATCGTAAGCCGATCCTAGACAGGGCCTAAAAACCAACACGAGGTTGATCCCCGGACCATCCTGTCTAGGGCTAGCAAACTACACCCTACACGCCGCTGGATCCTCCAACCCTTTGTAAGGCCTAACTATTGCGGATATTAAACTAATCCTTGAAGAACAAGGAGCAACCGTAACGGATCGGATCTACTAAACAATGATCAAGCGGGGTGCCGCCCCTACACCTAAGATAGGTGTAAGGGCGGCTAGATGTATAAGGGTTGCACTACGACGAGCATATGATACGAAGAACAATGCTAACCCTAACACATCTAAGATAACTACGTTGCTCGCCATCAAAAAGGCTTCGGCACGAGCAACGCATGAACAACGTAATAAGCTTGTGCTGCCTAGATCGCAAGATGCGATCTAGGCAGACATGGTGCTACCGGAAGAAACCCTCGAGACGAAGGAGTTGGCGATGCGCCGAGATTGGTTGTGTTGAACGTTGGTTGTTTATTCCATAAACCCTAGATACATATTTATAGTCCAAGGGACTTTCTAATTTAGGCGTGCACCTAACCGTGCACGGGTAAAACTCTACCTCCTAACCGACACGTAATCTAATATGTTACAGATACAAGGGCAAACTAGCCCAAACTTTGCATATAAGGCCGATTCACGTATTTCTTCCGTATATAATCTTCAAGCCCATTTTGATCGCGGCCCACCTCTAACTTGGTCAAATTCCGGTGATAACACATGCCCCCCTGGTTTTGGAATTGATAATTCCAAAATCACTGCTTTTTCTTCGTCGGGTCATGTCATGGCGGAGCGGAACCGTCGCGGCATTCCTCATCATGATGCCCTGCCTTCTCAACTATTCCGCGTGATTTGACCGCTGTCTTTGGGCACCGCCTCTCGGAAGCTGCTCTGTGGCATTGAATTTCTACTATAGCCCCTTTATTTAACCGCCTCGAAGCGGTTTGCCACTTCATCCCTTTGCTCTGTTCTGGCCATCGGCACCCAAAAAACCCCAATCTCCCGTAGCCATGTCTTCCTCTTCTTCCTCCTCCGCCTCGTCGGTCTTCTCTGACTCTTCCTCATCTCGCGAGCCGACGCCGGAGTGGGGCTCGTTGGCGGCGCACGACATTCTCGCCCCGACGACGTGGGACAAAGAAGAACATGATTCCTCCATCTGGTCTGAGGATGACAAATCCCTGACCGATGGAGAGGGCGACCTTCAATTCCTCGTCGAAGGGGAAGAGGAGGCGGAGAGCGAGGACGACCGCTTCTCCTGGGACGATTTCACCTCCTCCGAGGAAGAAGCGAGAGGAGGACGACGACGACTCCCTTGAAGGTTACCCACCGGCGAAGCGCCTCCGCACCCGGTGGGACGACGACGGCGATGACGATGATGAGGAAGATGAGGCTCCCGTAGAAGGCTACGGAAGCTCCGATGAGGAGCCTATCGGCGAGCTGCGCCGGAGGCGGCGACGACGAGGGCAGCAATGGCCCCTAGATTAGGGATCAGTAGTAGTAGTTGGCTTTTGCCCTCTTCTTCCCTGAGCAATCGGCTCTTTCTCTGTAAGAAATCCCTCTATTAATGAAGAAAATATTCCTCAATTAATTTCGCTTCCTTGTCGACTTTGCCGATCGTCGAATGGAGTCGCCGTACAAAGAGCCGATATCAGGACATCGGCTCGCCTTGTGATCTGAGGCCAAGCTGTTGCCTAACCACGCGGTCCAACAGGCCTCACTAGGCCTAATTCTCGTCCACACCATCAGATTGAACTCCTCAGCAACCCATTAGGAGATTCGTCTCACACATCATGACTCCTGGTCTGAACCGATTCCGTTAACTTGCTAATTTGAGTTTATTCCTCTAGAGTCGATATCAGCGTATCGGCTTTGTTATTCTGAAGTCGATGCCTGTGCATCGGCTGTATTTGCATACTGTTATCTCCGATGTCTGCGCATCGGCTGTGATTTTTTTTTTACTGGCCGATTTAAAATCGGCCTCCATACCTTACTGCCCATCATCCCACATGCTTGGTAAATAATTCTTGAGGTGTTGACCATTGATGGCTACTGGGAACTTCTCGCCGTCCAACTCTTCCAACATTTATGCATTACCCTTCAAGGCCTGGACGACTTTGTACGGACCGTGCCAATTAGGAGACCATTTGCCATATGCCTTGTCCCTGGTTCCTAACGGCAACACAGCTTCCCATACTAGATCACCAACTTGAAACTCCTTTGGTCTAACCTTCTTATTGTAGGCACGAGCCACCTCGGCTTTGTTCTCCTTAATCTTCTCCAACGACCAAAGCCTAAGTTCTGTTGCGTCCTCAATAGTGTCACTCATCAAAGCTGCATATTCTTCCGCTGTCAGATCATTCCGAAACGTGACACGTCTTGATCCAGTCGTAATTTCCCAAGGTAATACGGCTTCTGTCCATAGACAAGGCTGGTACGGCGAAGTCTTTATAGCTCCATGGCACGACATGCGGTAGGCCCATAACGCTTCGATAACTTCTCATGCCGGTCCCTAGGGTTCTCGTCAATCTTTCTCTTGATCAGCTTGATTAAGCTCGATTGGACGCTTCAGCTTGCCCATTAGCTTGAGCATAGTACGGAGATGATCGGATCAGTTTAATCCCCATGTCATCGCAGAACTTCCTGAATTCTTTAGAAACAAAGACCGAACCTCCATCGGTCGTGATAGTTTGGGGAATCCCGAACCTATGAATTACGTGTTCTTTCACAAACTTGATCACATCTTCTGATTTCACCTTGTTCATAGGGACGGCTTCCACCCACTTGGTGAAGTAATCTGTGATAACCAAAATCCATTCATGTTTTTTACTCGACGCCGGATGGATTTTGCCGATCATATCCATGCCCCACCCCGGAACGGCCAAGGCTTGATGATAGGGTTCATCGCTGATGCTGGTACCATCTGAATCTTCCCGAACATCTGGCACGCTTGGCACCCCTTGTAGTAATTGAAGCAATCTTCAAGCATGGTGGGCCAATAAAACCCTGATCGCCTGATTAGCCACTTCATCTTATGAGCTGACTGATGAGTTCCACAGGCGCCTTCATGCACCTCATGTAAGAGCCGATTAGACTCAGTTGGTCCCAGGCACTTGAGTAGCAACCCTTCCAACGTCCTGTAGAACATGTCGTCCCCTATGAGGACATACTTCATGGCTTTGTATCTTATCCGTTTAGGTGCCCCCCGAGCCGAATCTTTTAAGTAATTGAAGATTTCGGCTCTCCAATCATCATGTTCCAGGAATTGTACCTGAACTTCTGACCCGTCAGGTATATCTATGTAGCCTGACGCCATTTGTGCGAGATTGTTGGCCTCGGTGTTTTGGGATCTTGGGACCCAATTAAAGTTGACGTACCGAAATTGTGTCATCAACTCACGGCATTCCATCCAATATGGGAAAAGCGATTCACTCTCGCACTTATATTCATCCGTGAGCTGGTTAATCACCAACTTGGAGTCTCCAAAAAGCTCTACTGCCTCTGCCCCGGCTTCCAGTAGCAACTCCATCCCCTTGCGTACTGCCTCATATTCAACAACATTGTTGGTGCAAGGTGCAGCTAGCCTGATGGCGAAAGAATATGTTGCCCCCCGAGGCGACACGAGCAGAATGCCGATGCCACAACCATCGTCACAAGCCGATCCATCGAAGAACATAGCCCACGCACGTACGGATAGTGCCGCTATATTAGTATTAATCCGCTCAGCTATAAGATCGGCCAACGCTTGCCCCTTGATCGCTTTCGCGGGCTGATACCGAAGGTCGAACTCGCGTCAGCGCGAACATCCACTTACCAAGCCGGCCTTTCAACACAGGGGCCGACAGCATGTGCTTGACAACGTCCGACTTGCAGATGACGATGATTTCTGCCGTCAAAAGGATGTGGTGGAGATTGGTGCAGGTGAAGAACAAGCAAAGACAAAGCTTCTCGACCTCAGGATACCTTGTTTCCGCGTCCAACATCCTTCTGCTGAGGTAGAAGACGACCTTTTCAACACCCTCATAAAGTTGCACCACCACCGAAGCGATGGACGTGTCGGCCCTGCGACAAGTAGATATAGAACGGCATGTCTTGCCGGGGTGGGACTAGCACGAGCGGCGTTGTCGGATACCGCTTAATCTCGTCAAACGCCCTGCTGCCGTTCGCCCCCCAGCGAAACTCGTCATCAGATTTAATCTTCACCAACGCCATGAACGGCTCGATCCGTCCTGACAGGTTAGAGATGAATCGGCGTACGAAGTTGATCTTGCCGATAAGACGTTGGAGTTCCTTCTTCGTGGTGGGCGGCTGCATGGTACGCACTGCCTCCTGACTTTTCAGGCTGATCTCAATTCCTCGTTCATGAACCAAAAATCCTAGGAACTGACCGGCCGTCACACCAAAGGCACACTTCTTTGGATTCATTCTCAGTCCGAACTTCCGAGTTCGGTCTAGGACGCGTCGCAAATCTCCCAAGTGTCCCACTGGGCGTGCCAGAATGTGTTGCGGTCAGAAACCCACCGGCGAGCAGCAACTGGCAACACCGTAGAGCCGGGAACAACTCAGGGCTACGGATGGCCCCAGTCCCTCAGAGCGATGGCCCGCAAAGCCTTCTGGTCACACGTCCGATGCTGTCGCAATGGCGTGCCACCTGACCTATACCTGGTCAGGAAGGTGTTGGATGATGCCTCGCTTAGTTTCCGCATGGCATACACGTAAACGTTAAATACGAGCCTCGATCGGCTCTCAGGTTGTCCTGTGAATCGGCTCAAAGAGCCGATCCACACATGATTCGTACGAGGTGTACGAATATATGGTGGTCCTGCTTGATCAAGATAAAGCTAAAGCGATCTACGACGATTTAGGGTTTTCACCGCATAATCGGATCATCCTACTCACGATTGGGCCTCGCGCTCGCGTACGGTGATCGTAAGCCGATCCTAGACAAGGCCTAAAAACCAACACGAGGTTGATCCCCGGACCATCCTGTCTAGGGCTAGCAAACTACACCCTACACGCCGCTGGATCCTCCAACCCTTTGTAAGGCCTAACTATTGCGGATATTAAACTAATCCTTGAAGAACAAGGAGCAACCGTAATGGATCGGATCTACTAAACAATGATCAAGCGGGGTGCCGCCCCTACACCTAAGATAGGTGTAAGGGCGGCTAGATGTATAAGGGTTGCACTATGACGAGCATATGATACGAAGAACAATGCTAACCCTAACACATCTAAGATAACTACGTTGCTCGCCATCAAAAAGGCTTCAGCACGAGCAACGCATGAACAACGTAATAAGCTTGTGCTGCCTAGATCGCAAGATGCGATCTAGGCAACATGGTGCTTACCGGAAGAAACCCTCGAGACGAAGGAGTTGGCGATGCGCCGAGATTGGTTGTGTTGAACGTTGGTTGTTTATTCCATAAACCCTAGATACATATTTATAGTCCAAGGGACTTTCTAATTCAGGCGTGCACCTAACCATGCACGGGTAAAACTCTACCTCCTAACCGACACATAATCTAATATGTTACAGATACAAGGGCAAACTAGCCCAAACTTTGCATATAAGGCCGATTCACGTATTTCTTCCGTATATAATCTTCAAGCCCATTTTGATCGCGGCCCACCTCTAACTTGGTCAAATTCCGGTGATAACAGAAGCACAATGAGGAGAAGACAACCATCTAGCTACTGCTATGGACCCATAGTCCAGGGGTGAACTACTCACTCATCACTCCGGAGGCGACCATGGCGGTGTAGAGTCCTCCGGGAGATGAATCCCCTCTCCGGCAGGGTGCCGGAGGAGATCTCCGAATCCCCCGAGATGGGATTGGCGGCGGCGGCGTCTCGGTGAGGTTTTCCGTATCGTGGTTCTTCGCATCGGGGTTTCGCGACGGAGGCTTTAAGTAGGCGGAAGGGCAACGTGGGGGCCACACGAGGGCCCCACACCACGGGTCGGCGCGGCCAAGACTGGGCCGCGCCACCCTATGGTGGTGGCCCCTCGTGGCCCCACTTCGACTCCTCTTTGGTCTTCCGGAAGCTTCGTGGCAAAATAGGACCACGGGTCTTGATTTCGTCCAATTCCGAGAATATTTCGTTACTAGGATTTCGAAACCAAAAACAGCAGAAAACAACAAGCGGCTCTTCGGCATCTTGTTAATAGGTTAGTTCCGGAAAATGCACGAATATGACATAAAGTGTGCATAAAACATGTAGATATCATCAATAATGTGGCATGGAACATAAGAAATTATCGATACGTTGGAGACGTATCAGCATCCCCATGCTTAGTTACTGCTCGTCCCGAGCGAGGTAAAACGATAACAAAGATAATTTCCGAAGTGACATGCCATCATAACCTTGATCATACTATTTGTAAACATATGTAATGAATGCAGCGATCAAAACAATGGTAATGACATGAATAAACAAGTGAATCATAAAGCAAAGACTTTTCATGAATAGTACTTCAAGACAAGCATCAATAAGTCTTGCATAAGAGTTAACTCATAAAGCAATAAATCAAAGTAAAGGTATTGAAGCAACACAATGGAAGATTAAGTTTCAGCGGTTGCTTTCAACTTGTAACATGTATATCTCATGGATAATTGTAAACATAGAGTAATATAACAAGTGCAATATGCAAGTATGTTGGAATCAATGCACAATTCACACAAGTGTTTGCTTCTTGAGGTGGAGAGAGATAGGTGAACTGACTCAACATAAAGGTAAAAAAGAATGGTCCTTCAAAGAGGAAAGCATCGATTGCTATATTTGTGCTAGAGCTTTTATTTTGAAAACATGAAACAATTTTGTCAACGGTAGTAATAAAGCATATGAGTTATGTAAATTATATCTTACAAGTTGCAAGCCTCATGCATAGTATACTAATAGTGCCCGCACCTTGTTCTAATTAGCTTGGACTACCGGATCATTGCAATGCACATGTTTTAACCAAGTTTCACAATGGGGTACCTCCATGCCGCCTGTACAAAGGTCTAAGGAGAAAGCTCGCATTTCGGATTTCTCGCTTTTGATTATTCTCAACTTAGACATCCATACCGGGACAACATGGTCAACAGATAATGGACTCCTCTTTAATGCATAAGCATGTGGCAACAATTATTATTCTCATATGAGATTGAGGATATATGTCCAAAACTGAAACTTCCACCATGAATCATGGCTTTAGTTAGCGGCCCAATGTTCTTCTCTAACAATATGCATGCTCCAACCATTAAGGTGGTAGATCTCTCTTACTTCAGACAAGATGGACATGCATAGCAACTCACATAATATTCAAAAAAGAATAGTTGATGGCGTCCCCAGAAGCATGGTTATCGCACAACAAGCAACTTAATAAGAGATAAAGTGCATAAGTACATATTCAATACCACAATAGTTTTTAAGCTATTTGTCCCATGAGCTATATATTGCAAAGGTGAATGATGGAATTTTAAAGGTAGCACTCAAGCAATTTACTTTGGAATGGCGGATAAATACCATGTAGTAGGTAGGTATGGTGTACACAAATGACATAGTGGTTGGCTCAAGGATTTTGGATGCATGAGAATTATTCCCTCTCGATACAAGGTTTAGGCTAGCAAGGTTATTTGAAACAAACACAAGGATGAACGGTACAGCAAAACTCACATAAAAGACATATTGTAAACATTATAAGACTCCACACCGTCTTCCTTGTTGTTCAAAACTCAATACTAGATGTTATCTAGACTCTAGAGAAACCAAATATGCAAACCAAATTAGCAAGCTCTAAGTGTTTCTCCATTAATGGGTGCAAAGTATATGATGCAAGAGCTTAAACATGAGCACAACAATTGCCAAGTATCAAATTATCCAAGACATTTTAGAATTACTACATGTAGTATTTTCCAATTCCAACCATATAACAATTTAACGAAGAAGAAACTTCGCCATGAATACTATGAGTAGAGCCTAAGGACATACTTGTCCATATGCTACGGTGGAGCGTGTCTCTCTCCCACAAAGTGAATGCTAGGATCCATTTTATTCAAACAAAACAAAAACAAAAACAAACCGACGCTCCAAGCAAAGTGCATAAGATGTGACGGAATAAAAATATAGTTTCGGGGGAGGAACACTGATAATGTTGTCGATGAAGAAGGGGATGCCTTGGGCATCCCCAAGCTTAGACGCTTGAGTCTTCTTAGAATATGCAGGGGTGAACCACCGGGGCATCCCCAAGCTTAGAGCTTTCACTCTCCTTGATCATATTGTATCATACTCCTCTCTTGATCCTTGAAAACTTCCTCCACACCAAACTCGAAACAACTCATTAGAGGGTTAGTGCACAATAAAAATTAACATGTTCAGAGGTGACACAATCATTCTTAACACTTATGGACATTGCATAAAGCTACTGGACATTAATGGATCAAAGAAATTCATCCAACATAGCAAAAGAGGCAATGCGAAATAAAAAGTAGAATCTGTCAAAACAGAACAGTCCGTAAAGATGGATTTTATTAGGGCACCAGACTTGCTCAAATGAAAATGCCCAAATTGAATGAAAGTTGCGTACATATCTAAGGATCACTCACGTAAATTGGCTTAATTGTCTGAGTTACCTACAGAGAATTAGACCCAGATTCGTGACAGCAAAGAAATTTGTTTCTGCGCAGTAATCCAAATCTAGTATTTACTTTACTATCAAAGACTTTACTTGGCACAACAAAACTCAAAACTAAGATAAGGAGAGGTTGCTGCAGTAGTAAACAACTTCCAAGACTTAAATATAAAACAAAAATACTGTAGTAAAAACATGGGTTGTCTCCCATAAGCGCTTTTCTTTAACGCCTTTCAGCTAGGCGCAGAAAGTGTATCTCAAGTATTATCAAAGGGTGGTGCATCTACAGCGGGGTTTGGAGTTTTCTCAACCATGCATAGTATATTGGATACATAAGTTTCAGCGTCTCCCTTTTCATTAGTCTTGGGCTTGCTACTCTCATCGAACAAATTTTCAGGAACAAGCCAAGCATAGTTATTTTCTAGTGCATCATTCATAGCTAGGAGTTTACATGGTATTGGTGCTTTGATCTCCCCACCATCATTAGCATTATTAGTGTACCTTATTCTATCCATGTCCATTTTTTCAAGGAGACCAACAAAATTAGTATGAGAACCAAGCATATAAAATTTAGCAAAGACCTTTCTAGCCTCTCTTGCTAGACCACCAAATTCTCTAAGAAGGGTTTCTAAAACAAAATCTTTCTTTTCCCCTCTTCCATATCACCGAGTGTAAGAAACATGTGTTGGATTATAGGATTGAGATTAACAAATTTAGTTTCCAACATGCGGACTAAAGCAGACGACAGCAATTTCATAAGTAGGAGCAAGTTCTACCAAGTGTCTATCTTCAAAATCTTCAACGGTACTAACATGACTGAAGAATTCTTCTATATTGTTTCTCGCAATGATAGACCCGCGTCCTACCGGTATGTCTTTTGTGGTAAAATTAAAAGGAAACATGATGAAATAAGTAAAGTAAATGCAAGTAACTAATTTTTTTGTGTTTTTGATATAGCAAACAAGACAGTAAATTAAGTAAAACTAGCAACTAATTTTTTTGTGTTTTGATATAATGCAGCAAACAAAGTAGTAAATAAAATAAAGCAAGACAAAAACAAAGTAAAGAGATTGGGAAGTGGAGACTCCCTTGCAGCGTGTCTTGATCTCCCCGACAACGGCGCCGGAAATTTGCTTGATGCGTGTAATTGACACGTCCGTTGGGAACCCCAAGAGGAAGGTGTGATGCGCACAGCGGCAAGTTTCCCTCGAGTTAGAAACCAAGGTTTAATCGAACCGGTAGGAGTGAAGAAGCACGTTGAAGGTTGATGGCGGCGGGATGTAGTGCGGCGCAACACCGGAGATTCCGGCGCCAACGTGGAACCTGCACAACACAACCAAAGTACTTTGCCCCAACGAAACAGTTGAGGTTGTCAATCTCACTCGGCTTGCTGTAACAAAGGATTAACCGTATTGTTTGGAAGATGATTGTTTGCGAGAGAAAACGATAAAACAAGTATTGCAGACGATTTGTATTTCAGTATAAAAGAATGGACCGGGGTCCACAGTTCACTAGAGGTGTCTCTCCCATAAGATAAAAGCATGTTGGGTGAACAAATTACAGTCGGGCAATTGACAAATAGAGAGGGCATAACAATGCACATACATGTCATGATAAGTACAAGTGAGATTTAATTGGGCATTACGACAAAGTACATAGACCGCCATCCAACTGCATCTATGCCTAAAAAGTCCACCTTCAGGTTATCATCCGAACCCCCTCCAATATTAAGTTGCTAACAACAGACAATTGCATTAAGTATGGTGCGTAATGTAATCAATAACTACATCCTCGGACATAGCATCAATGTTTTATCCCTAGTGGCAACAGACACAACACAACCTTAGGGGTTTCGTCACTCCCCCAGGTGTCAATGCAGGCATGAACCCACTATCGAGCATAAATACTCCCTCTTGGAGTTACTAGCATCAACTTGGCCAGAGCCTCTACTAACAACGGAGAGCATGCAAGATCATAAACAACACATAGGTAATAACTTGATAATTAACATAACATGGTATTCTCTATCCATCGGATCCCGACAAACACAACATAGAGTATTACAGATAGATGATCTTGATCATGTTAGGCAGCTCACAAGATCCAACAATGAAGCACAATGAGGAGAAGACAACCATCTAGCTACTGCTATGGACCCATAGTCCGGGGGTGAACTACTCACTCATCACTCCGAGAGCGACCATGGCGGTGTAGAGTCCTCCGGGAGATGAATCCCCTCTCCGACAGGGTGCCGGAGGAGATCTCCGGAATCCCCCGAGATGGGATTGGCGGCGGCGGCGTCTCAGTAAGGTTTTCCGTATCGTGGTTCTTCGCATCAGGGGTTTCGCGACGGAGGCTTTAAGTAGGCGGAAGGGCAACGTGGGGGGCCACACGAGGGCCCCACACCACAGGTCGGCACGGCCAAGACCTGGGCCGCACCGCCCTATGGTGGCGGCCCCTCGTGGCCCCACTTCGACTCCTCTTCGGTCTTCCGAAAGCTTCGTGGCAAAATAGGACCCTGGGTCTTGATTTCGTCCAATTCCGAGAATATTTCGTTACTAGGATTTCTGAAACCAAAAACAGCAGAAAACAGCAACTGGCTCTTCGGCATCTTGTTAATAGGTTAGTTCCAGAAAATGCACGAATATGACATAAAGTGTGCATAAAACATGTAGATATCATCAATAATGTGGCATGGAACATAAGAAATTATCGATACGTTGGAGACGTATCAATCACCAACTTCGAGTCTCCAAAAAGCTCCACCGCCTCTGCCCCGGCTTCCAAAAGCAACTCCATTCCCTTGTGCACTGCCTCATACTCAGCGACATTGTTGGTGCAAGGGGTAGATAGCCTGATGGCGAAGGAATATGTTGCCCCCGAGGCGACACGAGCGAAATGCCGATGCCACAACCATCATCACAAGCCGATCCATCGAAGAACATAGCCCATGCATGTACAGATAGTGCTGCTATATTAGTATTAATCCGTTCAGCTATAAGATCGGCCAACGCTTGTCCTTTGAATGCTTTCGCATGCTAATACCAAAGATCGAACTCCGACAATGCAAACATCCACTTACCAAGTCGGCCTTTCAAAACAGGAGCCGACATCATGTGCTTGACAACGTCTGACTTGCATATGACGATGATCTCTGCCGTCAAAAGGATATGATGAAGCTTGGTGCAGGTGAAGAACGAGCAGAGGCATAGCTTCTCGACCTCAGGATACCTTGTCTCTGCATCCAACATCCTTCTGCTGAGGTAGAAAACGACCTTTTCAACACCCTCATAGAGTTGCACCACCACCGAAGCGATGGACGTGTCAGCTACTGATAAGTAGATATAGAACGACATGTCTTGTTGGGGTGGAACTAGCACAGGCGGCGTTGTTAGATACCGCTTAATCTCGTCAAATGCACTGCTGCATGTTCGCCCCCGGTGAAACTCGTCATCAGATTTAATCTTCACCAACGCCATGAACGGCTCAATTCGTCCTGACAGGTTAGAGATGAATCGTCGGACGAAGTTGATCTTGCCGATAAGACGTTGGAGCTCCTTCTTCGTGGTAGGTGGCTGCATGGTACGTACTGCCTCTTGACTTTTCAGGCCGATCTCAATTCCTCGTTCATGAACCAGAAAACCTAGGAACTGACCGGCCGTCACACCAAAGGCACACTTCTTTGGATTCATTCTCAGTCCGAATTTCCGAGTTCGGTCTAGGATGCGTCGCAAATCATCCAAGTGTCCCTCCATGGAGACAGACTTGACCACCACGTCATCGATGTAGATTTTCACCAACTTGCCGATCAGATCATGAAAAATATAATTCATGGCTCTTTGGTACGTTGCACCGAGCATTCTTCAACCCAAAGGTCATGACTACATATTCAAACAAGCCCACTGACCTCGGTACTCTCGAATGCGATCTTGTGTATATCTTCCGGAGCCATGAAGATTTGGTTATAGCCGGCATTGCCATCCATGAAGCTCAACACCTTGTGGCCAGCAGCTACATTGATCAACGTTTACGCCACGAGGCATTGGATATTCATCCTTTGGAGTGGCTCGTTGAGATCTCGGAAATCTATGGCCACACGCCATCGGCCGTCCTTCTTCTCTACGAGTACGATCTTGGAGATCCATTCAGCATACACCGCATGGCCTGATGAACCCGGCGACCAACATCTTCTTGATCTCTTTCTTGACCTCTTCCAGAATTTCGGCCTTCATCTGACGTGCTCGTTGTTGGAATGGCCGAAATCCTTTCTTAAGAGGGAGCCAATGCTCAATGATGCTCCTGTCTAACCCAGGCATCTCTGTGTAATCCCATGCAAAGCAATCTGGGTACTCTTTTAACAGAGCTATCATCTGGCTCCTGAGATGTGGATCTAACTTCTTGCTGATAAAAGTTGGTCGTGGCTTATCCCCAGGACCAATGTCGACTTCTTCTAGATCATCAGCCGATGTAAACCCATACCCTAGCTTTCCGTCACCTGTGGGATCGACACTGAATACAGGGAAAACGTATGGTAAGGATAAGATGGGCCGATTGCTGGAATCGGCCCCCATTTTGATTGTATTGCTCAATGAAGGTTTACATCTTGGTCTTGCTTTACTATAACTACGTGACATTCTTGAGACAAGATTATCCCTTTTTATTTTTTGGGGCCGATCACAAGGATCGGCCTTGCCACGTACGTCCATAGATTTTGCTCTTGTTACACGGTCAGGCCGGTGGATAAGACCAGCCTCACCCCGTTTTTTGTCACGTCGATGCGCTCGCGATCGTCCAAAGTGATGCTCGAGAGTGGCTCTTGGCCTGCCGTCTCCCAAACGTTCATGCCGGCCGTTGAAATCTCGGCTGAGTCATCTGCGTGGACGACCTCTACTTCATCTCCATCCCATTGTATTAAACATTGGTGCATCGTGGATGGAATGCAACGATTGGCGTGGATCCAATCTCTCCCTAGCGAGGACATCATAGGTGCTCTTGCTATCGACAATAAAGAACGTCGTAGGGATGGTTTTTCTTCCTACGGTCGGATCCACGTTCAGAACACCTTGTGCTTCAGATGCTTGGCCGTTGAAATCGCTCAGTGTAACGTTGGTCTTGATCAGATCCGAGCTAGAGCGTCCCAACCAACGTAGCATGGAGTATGGCATAATGTTGACTGCCGCTCCGGTGTCCACCAGCATCTTGTTGACAGGCTGCCCATTGATATAACCTCGTAAGTACAGGGCCTTCAGGTGTACGTAGCTCCTTTCTCGTGGCTTCTCAAAGATAACTGGCCGTGGGCCGCAGTCAAGTTGTGCCGCAGGTGCTTCGTCTAATCCTGGAGCACAAAACTCCGCTGGAAGGATGAACACCATGTTTGTGCCAGCCGATGTCTCATCGTCGGCTTTCCTTTGTTTGGGGCGCCACTCTTTCTTTTGTGGTCGACCTTCTTCGTCCAGAGTTCGCTGAATTTTCGCGGCCGGATCGAGCTGCGCCTTCCTTAACGTGTGCAGGTATAACCTTTCGGCTTCCTCCAAACCACGTAGTCGCTGAACCCTACGCTTTTGGGAACGGCTGAGTCCATCAGGGCACCACCTTGGCCGGTGGTACTTATCTTCTTCTTCTTCTTCTTCATCGTCGTCTTCTAACTCCTCGAGATCTTCCACCCGAGAGGACTCAGCGTGCTTGTTCCGAGATGGGAGAGGCCCTAGACGTTTGAATACTGACACGTCTCCTGCACCCTTCTTCTCGTCTACATTCTGGCGGTTGCCGATTGTAGGCAATCGGCTCATTCCTGAATCCCAGCAGTGTTCGAAGAAGGGACAGGTCCCGGTGCCTATCCACGTCGTCTTGCTCTCTTGACTTTTCCTTGGCATGGCGCTCATATCTCTCCTCGTCGCGATCATGCCGACGATGTCTCCCGAGCGTCCTCGCTAGCCGGACGATCTCTTTCGTCATCATCGTCGTATCGTCGGCGCTGGTCGTATTGACTCACGTATTTGTTGAGGAGGTGATCGCAGAGAGGTCGCCGATATCGCACATTCTTCACTTCTCCTCTCGTGATGTAGCGCTTGCCATCGTGCCGGAGCCGATCGCGTGGAACGGCTTCCTCTTTGTCCTTGTTATGAGAGCGGCTGCCCTTGTCTCTCGTCCTTACCGCAGTGGTGCCCAGTGTCCTACCATGTTGATGTTGAACGAGAAACCTGGCTGGCACCTCCCGGGGTAAGTGCACTCCACCATGTTAACGGCGGGGAAAGGGTGTGTGTCGACTTTCATGGCGTATCGGCTGAAAATTAGACGCCCTTGTTCTATCGCCATTTGGATCTGCCGACGCCACACCCTGCAGTCGTTGGTGGTATAGGTGAACGTGTTATGCCACTTGCGCATGGCTTTCCGTTCAGCTCCTGTGCCGTGGGGATTTTGTGGCCTTCGGGTACCTTTAGCTGCTTCTCCTTAAGTAAGAGGTCGAAAATTTGCTCAGCTTTGGTCACGTCGAAGTCAAGCCCTCTTGGAGGACCTTGTGGCTTAACCCATTTGCAGGACACGGGGCTTGCCCCCCGAGTCCATTCAGCCACTCGCTACCTCTTGATCTCCCCGCTGAGCCTTCATCTTCATCCGCCTCAACCAGGACTACCGCACGCTTGAATTTATCCTCGGTACAACCTGCGGGTGGCGCTGTTCATATAATGACAGCCTTCCGAATCATATGCGCCGGTGAAGGGTAGTCCGCTTGGGAAGCCATATCCTTGACCGGTGATGCGAGACCCACCACCGCCAACTCGACCGCTTCTTTTCGACCAAACGAGCCGAATAGCATCGATTCCTAACGGTCCTGAAGCGCTGGATGTATTCGACACTGTTTCTCCGCGCTTCGTCGTACTTGTGCTAGATCGGCAATGCCAGCCTCGGAAGCCTTCGAGTGATACCGCATGTGGAACTGTTCTTCCAACCGCTTCCAAGTCCGGATTGAGTCCGGTGGCAGCGATGTGTACCACCCGAAAGCCGATCTCGTGAGGGATCGTGCGAAGAACCTCACACGTAGTTCGTCCGATGCCGAGATCGTGCCAGCTGCGCCAAATATCGGCTCACATGCTCGATTGAACTGGGAGCCATCTCGACCCACTAAACTTGGAGAATTCGAGGAGCCGATATTTGGGTGGTAGTGGGATCAAATCGTACTCGTTGGGGTACGACTTGGAATAGCCGATTGCCCTCCTTTTCGGCACCATGCCGAACTGGTCTCTCAAGATTGTACTGATCTGATCCGCGGTGCCTGGCTGCAGGAGTCGAGCTCCGAAGATTCGCTGGAGTGGCGTACTTAGCCAGCCCACGCTTGCTTCTCAAGCTCCGAGCTAGCTGCGGGAGTTGAGCTTTGGAGGTTTGTTGGAGTGGCATACTTAGCTAGCCACGTCCGCTTCTCACGATCTCGAGCCAGCTGCAGGAGTTGAGCTCCGGAGGTTCGTCGGAGTGGCATACTTAGCTAGCCACGTCGCTTCTCAAGATCTGATCCAGAAGCTCCTCCTCGCTGTTCCCGAAGTCCCCGCTGTTGCGGCTCCGGTTCGTGAGTGCCCGATTCTGCAGTACTGGCACGTATGTGCACGTGTACCCGTGAGGGATCTCCTTAGGCGCCTCATACAAGAACCGGTAATCACTAGGGTCACCACCGATCTTGTAGACGATGAATGCCGGTGAACTCGGCACTTCGGTGCCGCCAACGCGAACGGCAGCGGTGGTCGGGACTGGAGTGGTATCTCTCCTTGGTGAGTCCCTAGAGCAGGTCCTCGACGGGAGAGTACTGATGCCTCATGATTTCCTTGATCACTCGAAGGGCGACACGCTCCAAAGTGTTCACCAGGCTCTCAGAATGGCGGTGCAGCGAATGAGCTACCATGAAATTAATCTCCCGACGCAGAGACCTGGTGTGTTCTTCTGAAGGGGTAGACAGGTCCACTCCATCGAGCGCGCCTCAGGTGAGAACCCTTTCCACCTAATGCCGTGTGAGCGGGTCCTTCGGAAAGAGCCGATGAGGTCGGCTTCGAGGATAACTTTGACCTCGTCATACTTCTTCTTGAGCTCCTCGGCCAGATCTTCGTACGTGACCGGAGTACCTTCCGCCATCTCAGATGTAGATGGCGATGCAGTTGATGTCGAAGACTGTCCCACCGGGCGTGCCAGAATGTGTTGGCGTCCGAAACCCACCGGCGAGTAGCGGCTGGCAACACGAAGGGCCGGGAGGCTCCCGGAACCGCGGGCTGGCCCTGGTCCCTCGAGCGACGGCCCGCAAAGCCTCGGCACGCATGTCCGATGCTGGTGCAAGGGCGTGCCACCTGACCTATACCTGGTCGGAAGGTGATGGATTTGCTTCGCTTAGTTTCCTGCATGGCATACACGTAAACATTAAATACGAGCCTCGATCGGCTCTCAGAGTTGTCCCGTGAATCGGCTCAAGGAGCCGATCCACCCATGATTCGTATGAGGTCTACGATCACATGGTGGTCCTGCTTGATCAATATAAAGCTAAAACGACCTACGACGATTTAGGGTTTTCACCACATAATCGGAACGTCCTACGCGTGATTGAGCCTCGGCAGCCACGCACGGTGATAATAAACCAACCCTAGACAAGGCCTAAAAACCAACATGAAGTTGATCCCCGAACATCTTATCTAGGGCTAGCAAACTACACCCTACGTGCTATCGGATCCTTCAACCCGTTTGCAAGGCCTAACTATGCAGATATTAAACTAATCCTTGAAGAACAAGGAGCAATCATAACGGATTGGATCTACTAAACAATGATCAAGCGAGGTGCCGCCCTTACACCTAAGATAGGTGTAAGGGCGGCTAGACGTCTAAGGGTTGCATGGACAAAAGCATGTGACATGATGAAACAATGCTAACCCTAACACCTCTATGATAACTACGTTGCTCGCCATCAACAAGGCTTCAGCACGAGCAACGCATGAACAACGAATAAACGTATACTGCCTAGATCGCAAGATGTGATCTAGGCAGCATGATGCTTACCCGGAAGAAACCCTCGAAACAAGGGGTTGGCGATGCGCCTAGATTGGTTTGTGATGAACGTGATTGTTGTCTTTCTCAATAACCCTAGATACATATTTATAGTCCGTAGACTTTCTAACATGGGAATAATCCCAACCGTGCACGAGCCAAATTCTATCTAACCGACACGTATCCTACTATATTTACAGATACACGGGCAAACTAGCCCAAACTTTGTATACAAGGCCGATTCATGTATATCTTCCGTGTATATTCTTCAAGCCCATCTTAATCGCGGCCCACCTCTGATCCGGTCAAATTCTGGTGATAACAATCTTGTGACATGGTGTTCTTGGAGGATAATGGCTCCCAAGTGGAGGAAGTTGTTCCATGTGTTGCAGGTAATGATGATCCTTCTAATGCCATCAAGCTTATGGGCATTGGACACATCCGGCCGACAGAAGTTCATACTGATGATCAAAGTGATGAAGTAGAAGTATCAAGCACAGCTCAAGTGGAGCCTAGCTCAACTCAAGCTGAACCATCAAGTGCAACTCAAGAACCATCCTCCACTCAAGTTGAGTCACATTCCGAAGAACAAGAAGAAAGTCCTCATTCCACTGAACAAGACCATGATGATGATCAAGAAACATCCTCAACTCATGATCAAGCTCAAGTGGTCCCTCATGATGAAGTACTAGCAGGAGATGAGTTCATTGATCATGAAGGAACCATTCGGAAGATCAAGGCTGCTACAAGGGCAAGTGATATGAAAGTAGATCAAGTCCTTGGTAGCATCTCAAAAGGAGTGGTAACTCGTAGACACCATGCATTACTTATCACTTATTGTCAACACCATGCTTTTGTGTCTAGTTTTGAACCACTCAAGGTACATGAAGCCTTGGTTGATCCGGATTGGGTAATTGCCATGCAAGAAGAATTGGAGTGTTTCACTCGCAATGAAGTATGGTCTCTAGTTGAGAGACCCAAGGATCATAGCAACAATGTCATCGGGACCAAATGGGTATTCAAGAACAAGCAAGATGAGAATGGCATTGTCATACGAAACAAAGCAATGTTAGTGGCGCAAGGGTTTGCCCAAATAGAAGGCATGGATTTTGAGGATACCTTTGCGCCGGCAACCCGCCTTGAAGCTATTCGTCTTTTGCTTGCATTTGCATCTTTCCACAATTTCAAACTATATCAAATGGATGTGAAAGGTGTATTTTTGAATGGTCCTCTAAAAGAAATTGCATATGTGGCTCAACCCCCGGGTTTCGAAGACCCACGCCGACCCAACCACGTGTATTTACTCCATAAGGCACTCTACGGTCTCAAGCAAGCTCCACGTGCTTGGTATGAGTTCTTTAGGGATTTCTTACTACTTGATGGGTTTTGCATGGGTACGGTCGATTCCACCCTTTTCACCAAACGGGTTCATCTCTCAATAAAAGTATGTGAGGACATGCTCAAGAAGTTCAACATGACCAATGCAAGCCCAATGAAGACACCCATGCCCGTAAAGGGGCAACTTGGCTCATGTGATGGTGAGAAGGATGTGGATATAAAGGTATACCGTTCCATGATAGGATCCTTGCTCTACCTTTGTGCCTCTAGGCCGGATATCATGCTAAGTGTAGGGATGTGTGCTCGTTTTCAATCTGATCCTAAGGAGAGCCATTCGATGGCGGTCAAACGGATTCTAAGATACCTTGTTCTTACTCCTACTCTCGGGCTGTGGTATCCAAAGGGGTCAACCTTTGAACTCATTGGCTATTCGGATTCCGATTGGGCCGGTGATAAGGTTGACCGGAAGTCTACCTTCGGGGCTTGCCAATTTATTGGCCGGTCATTGGTGAGTTGGTCATCCAAGAAACAAAACTCCACCGCTTTATCCACCGCCGAAGCCGAATATATATCCGCGACATCTTGTTGCACTCAGTTGTTATGGATGAAGCAAACCTTGAAATACTATGGTGTGTCTCTTGGTACGGTGCCTCTTTGACATAGGCATCCCAAATGGGCCTGCCGAAGATAGTACCCGGGGTTTACTGAAGGTCCATTACCCGAAGAATAAGAAGATTCGGAAGCCCAAGTTATTATTAAGGAAAGCTAGAGTTGTAATAGAAAGTCTTATTTGTAATCTTACGGGATGAGTTAGAAACCTTCCCGGACTTTGTAACTTGTACAACACGAATCCCTCGGCTCCGCCTCCTATATAAGGGGAGTCAAGGACGCAGAGATCATCGAATCATTGTTTACAAACCCTAGTTTTCATAATCGTCGAGTACTTTTCGGCTGAAACCTTCGAGATCTACTTGCCCTCTACTTCCAACTAAACCCTAGCCTACAATCCATAGGCATTGACAAGTTGATACCTTGTCAATTGGCGCCGTCTGTGGGAATTAGAGGCGTCAAGGATCCGATCTCGATGGCACGTTCAAGATCGTCGACTTCATCAACCGCAAACAACGCGATGGATCGAGGTAAACAGATCGCAACTGGTCTAGTCGATTTTGTTCCTCACCCACCCTCCCGTTTGGATGCATATGCACATCTGGAGGAGCATATGGAGGTGACGTTCGGAAGGTTTCACTTTCGCGTCGAGAAAGAAGGATCGTATCGTGTCGAAATTCCGATTTCGTCGGGATCGTCGGCGGTCGATTCCGATTTTTCAAGTTATACATCGTCAACCGAATCAGGCGAGGAAGAAACTTCGTCGTCACGCTTCATCAGCACTAGGGAAAGAGAAAAACTCGCCAAGATCTTCAACGACATATCGTTTGAGTCATCTGCGGACTCTTATATAAGCGATGGCTCAAGCAGTGTCGACGGCTACGGATTCATCGACAAATCTACTACAATGGGCAAGGTCTTCACCGAGTCTAAATGATGGTGTCACCAAACCCAACATAGATCTGAATACAAAGCATCATCAGATTTATGTTATCGGAGAGCCAAGCCGTGACCAGGAGGAAACATCTGAGGCTTTCGACGAGTTGGGAAATCCATACGTTGATCCCTCTAATCTAAGACAAGGTCTAGGCAGTAAATACGTCGGCCCTGAACCTCACGATAGAGTTCAGCTTCCGCAGGCAGCATGGGATAGAGCCGCAAGAGCTATGGACGGTTCAGAACCAATGGCTACAACAGCCACGCCAGCAGAGTTGCAAGCATATCAATATAGGCTCGCACGAGCTGCAAGGGAATTGCAAAAACAGACAGAAGCTTTAAATAGAAGAAATGTGTCACACCCCAACTTTTGCAACCTTGTTTAGTTGTCCATAGTACAAAAATCAGGGGGAACAAAAACTTTTTCTATAGGTTAATTAGATGAATTGTCTTGACATGTTTGTTGAGTTTTGTCTTGAGCTACCTCACAAAACAATACCTCTAGTGATAAAACAAGCAACTCACCAAATAAAACACATGTGTGGCTTAGGAAAATTTATTTTCCTTTTCACTACATCAAACCTCTCTCCTGATGACAACATGAGTGTGTCATCTTGATTTTCCTCTTTGTGGTGCCTATACCATTTCTTGTTTTCCCTCTTGCTTATTTTTACTTTTGAGAAAAACTCTACTTTACTTGAGAAAGTAAGTAGAATATTTTAAACTTCTATGTTCCAACTAGTTTTCTCTCAACATCTTCACAATTCCATTTCACTTGAGTTCATTCCCAATTGTCCCTAGACAATCGAGGTGTTTCAAATACTGTTCAATAAGTTCTATTTCAAATGACAACTCTTGCACATCTTGTGTACATCTCTCGATCTACCCCATAATGTTCCTTCATCCTCCAATTCTTGATCAAATGGATGATCATTTGATACTTTCAAACTACTCACAATTGACCTCTTATTTGTAGAACAACTTATATTCTTTTCCATCATCACCTTGACCTCTTGAATTCATAATTTATGTCACCATATTCATCATTGTGGGTATATGGTTACTTCTCCCACCATTTCTCTTAAACTTGCCCTATCATTGACTAAACCACTATCACCACCCCATCTACCTTGGCATGCTCATGCATTGTTGCATGTGGTCAATCCCAATCTTTTCAATTTTGAATTCAAATGAAAACTTCTATTCATCAACTCTACCTCGAGAATTATCTTCTTCATAAGTTGGTCTCAACCAAAGTGGTGGAGATTATTCTCATGGCACATGTCACCTTCATACTCCTTTTTATCTATATGTATCTACTCCTATTTTTATCATTATCAAAGTCACTCATTGACATTATCCTCTCCACATCATGCCTTGGTCTATACACATGAATGTTGTGCACCTCTCTCATTGTTCACTTGTGTTTGGCAAGAAAATGGAGCCGGCCATTGTGTTGGCAAGAATTTCGGCCAGCCATTGTGCTCCTCTTTTTCTTCTCTTGCAAGCATTGCCTCCCAACTACCCCAACAATTAAATGGGCAGCCACCCACCTTAGCCAATCAAAAGGAGGCAGCCACCCATCCTCCCTCTATATAAGAGCTTGGCCGGCCACTCCACCTCTCCTTTGGCTTCATTTCCTTCACTCCCCACCCCCTCACACCTCCCCCCTGCCCTCCACCACGAAATGCTGCTGCCCCTTGCTCCCATGGCCGGCCATGGCCATGGAAAGCCACCAAGATGAAGCTCCCCTCATTTCTCAAGCTTCCCCTCACCATGAGAGCATCCCTCTGACTCTCTTCTCCCCTAACCTTTGATGAATCCAGCTCTCTCTCTCCTTTCTCCTCTCACTAGATTGGATCTTGATGCAGGTGCATGTTGGTCCAAGCATGGAGAAGGTTGAGCAATCCTCAGATCTGAAACTCTTGACCAAAGTTCGTCCAAAACCTTGCAGTAATTTCTGCTATCTTGCTGTTTCAGATTCTGGTACGATTTTGTAAAATCCGTCAAAACTCGTGTGCAGGTTCAAATCGAGTGATTCAAAGTTCCGCAAATAGGTATTGAAAATATCTACAACTTGGCGTTGGTCTCATCCTCAAATTCGTTACGGATTGTCCGTGGTAAATAAAGTTCTGTAAACATGCAGATTCACTGTTTGTTAGATCTGTTCCGATTTACAAAACCCTTTTGAACAAACTCAACAGTAGGTGAAAGCCCTCTTCAATACCTTCATTTTTGCGGTGGTTTCACTTTGATTGACCTCCTGAAACTGAAATGGTTCACAGATCAAGATCTGGTCAGATCTGACTTTGTCGAATTAAACCAGGAGCTTGGGAATGAATTTTTGAATGAAACCAATTGGGTGAGAACCAGCTTCTCAATACCTTTCAGATGCAGCTGACCTCATATTTTTATGTTTTATGTAAGATTTGTGGTGAATGAAACTTGTTCTGTGTGTTTTGCAGACATGGCTGTTAGCTTTTAAATCACCAAAAATCCATTTTTGCACCTAATTGAGTGATTCCAGTCTGTAGGACTAATGAATGTTTTCTTAATCATCTCAAACAAGTTTCAAACCTTTATCTGTTCTGTAAATCCAGAGGTAAAGCAAATGGTAAATACATGCAGTAATCTTGTCAATCCATTTGTGAGAGTTTCAGAAATATTTTGAACCCAAATCCAATTGTGTGTGCATCTCTGTTTAAATATCTTTCAAATGCCAGTGGTCTCATATTTTTAGGATTTTTCTACGATTTATGGCTTACGGATCTTGTTTTCTCGTACAGTCAGATTCAAAGAAATTCCTAAAATAGTAGGTTTAATATATTTGGGTGATTCCAATTGGGTTAGTCTTGTATTAGTACTGGCCATCTAGGAAAAATACTGTTAGTCTCTGTTCAGGCATATTTGTTACTATTAGTAATGTATATGTGTGACATGCATTGTTGGAGCAAAACTTTTCGGTTTATTTAAAACCCTTGGCCAACTCTTTTTAGTAGAGATGGGCAACCTTTGTTTTATGCTTGCAAAACAAAACCTCTGCAATTTAACTTGAGCCCTATTGTTTTGCTTAAGTTTTCAAATGATGTGGAATATGGTTTGCTTCCTATTTTGGATGTTGTGTTATGTGAGCAAACTAAGTTAGGAAAAACTGTTTTCTACTTTTCCAAAAATGTTTGAAAATGTTTTGTGAATGTATTTGATGTCAAACTAATGCTCTTGTCCTCTTTATGATGTTATCTACCAGGGGATGTTTGGTTTATACCATGGTGATAACCGAGAGAGGCAATTGCTAAGTTGTGATACTCTCATACCTTTACTAGGTAAATAACATGGGTTCTCTTTAAGTTGTTTGTGGTATCTATAAGTCCTTTGTATGGTAGCTCTTTATTGAATGGTTAAATTATGGTTGTTGTATGTTTGTTTTGTTGGTGCAATGTGATTGATTGTGTTCCTTTTATATTTTCCGGCGATAGACGCGAACAATTCCGGAGAAGAAGAAGAAGTGGAATCGGACGAGGATTTTATATATGTTGTTGGAATTCTTGTATTGATGGAGTTGAAGAAGTCCAGGGACAAATAAGCCAAGGCAAGCCATCTCTTGATCTCTGAATGTTGAATCACATTTTGTGGTTACTTTGTTGTTATTCTGGTCTCTCGATATATTTTGTGTGGTATCTACTTATGTTTATGGAGCGTGCTCACCATGAGCATGTTGGATTCTCTTTGACATCTCACCTACCATCCCCTTTAGGGAAATGGTGGTCATTATCATGATCTTGGTGTACCCTCTAAGTGTGAGGGGTATGCCCACTTATCTTGTGTGTGTCGACCTCTTGGCACCCTTCTTGAACCCCTTGTTGATGTTCAGCATACTTACTCTCGAGTATGTTGAACCCCTTGTTGATCTTATGCATGCATACCCTGAGCATGTATGTCCCCTTGACCATCTATATTATCACCTTCTTAGCGGTATGATGATTAACATCTTGAACCTTGTTGAATCTTCCAACTTATGTTGTCCCTATACATGCTTATCCTAAGTATGTATGATCCCTTTAACACCTCAATTATCATCCCCTTAGTGGTATGATGGCTAGCATCATGTCATTGTGACTCTTAGTTCCTTCATAAAACTATGGGTTGGGAACCCCTTGGAAAAATACCTTGTTGAAAAGAATTTTTGAAAAACCTTGGGTGAGTTGGACTTACCTAAGTGTGTGTTTATGAAAGGAAAGGACTTTGGCAAAGGTGATTGGAAGGAGAAATCTTGTTTATGAAAACTTTGGCGCCTAATTACTCACCCATGACAATTAACCCGCGCAACCACATTACCCTGGAGTGGGACGGGGCTTAGCTCGTAGTTTGTTCTTCTTAACATGGGACACCGCACAACTATATAAGGGTAAGGTTACCCCTGAATCCGGATTGTCTGTAACATCCCAAATTTCAAATAAAGGAAGAAGAACAATTTCAATTATCCAAAATTTAGAACCAACAAAATTTTTTACTTGCATATAGTACCCTGCCTAGGACTTGTGCATTTTGAGTGATGTGCCATGATGATTGTTATCTTGTGTATGTGATAAAATCTAAAACCCTAGAGTGATCAAGTGATCATCATAATTTAAATACCTCAAAAAGAGAAAGAAATCAAATATCACAAAAACCCTAAAAACCCTAATAGGAGGTCTATGACATTTTTGGTAAATTTGATCCTAGACCCATTTGATCTTCACCAATAATGGTGTTATGTTATTAAAGAGTGAATACAACTTTGAGAATCAAAGATTTACATTTCAAACCATTTTCAAAATTGAAAACATGATCACATATGATAATGGTCATTTCTGACTTTTATAGTCTGGTACCTACTTTGAGCCTCTCTATTTCAATTTTTCCAAACCAAACAAATCCAACTCTTGGCATGTCATCCAAGTACTCAACAAGGTGAACAACTTCTGTAAAGATCATCACCCCAAATTCATCATGGATCAAGAGATAGGAGCAAGCCAAGATGAGACATTGAAACAAATGTAACAATCTCCATTTTTGAAATGTGATCAAACCAGGCCACCACTTGCTCACCACTTGCCTCAGCATTGACCCCTGGACCCTCCTACACCAAGCCCATGCCAGAGCACGCCATGGACACGACCAAAACATGGCCAGCCATGGCCATGCCGGTCACGTCGCACCTCGACACCTCCCCCTCTCTTTCCCTCCACGATCGGCCTCACCACCATGTCCAGGAGATCGCCAAGGATCCCAGAAGATCGCCAGTACCAGCCCTGGATCGCGAGGACGACGACAAGCACCGGACGACGCGCGCCCAGGACGCCCCAGGTACGCCGCCAACGGCATGGCGACGTCACCCAGTGCACGGACGCGCGCGACACGGGCACGCGTCGATCGACGTACCTCGCCGTACCCCCGACCACCTCCGCTCGCCACGGTACTCTGCGTCGCCACGCGGAGCTCGCCGGACACGCTCGCGTCACTCCCTAGCGTCTACCGCCGCCGGAGAGGAAGCTTCCTTCCGCCACGGCCGCGGCAGTACACGGACGCGCCCGACCGTCGTACGCCCCCATTTGCCGCGCCGTTGACGCTCGCAGTACCGCCTTGACGTGGTGAACACGACCCCGTCGTCGCTTAGCCCTCTAGCTCACCGGAGACGCCGCGCCCTTGTCGACTTGCCGCAGCACCCACGGCACCCCTCACGCATCTATAAAAGGAGACCTCCCCTTGATGATCCAAGCACACCACCATGACCACCTCTCACCACCGCTTCGTCTAGCACCAGTAGCCACTCCAATCGTCGCCGGAGCAAGGCCAATCGACGCCTCACTGCCGCGGAAGCCCTGCAGCAATCGCCGGAGAAGGAGGCCGCCCCTGACGACGCTGCTGCTACAGGCTGCTTCGCCGTCGTCTACAACGTCCCCAAGCACACTGCCCAACCCTAGCTGGAGCCACGGTGAGCCTCCGACCCCCTAGCGCCGCCGTGCCAGTGAACCCATCTCGCCGGAGACGACGATGGCCCAGTGCCGTCCGATCTCGTTCTAATCCAACGCACCGCATCGCTCGTACCGATTCGGTCGTTATGAGTGACTGACGGGTGGAGCCCACCGTCAGACAGCCCACGCGTGCGTGGACGCGTGGTGGGCTGGACTTGGGCTGTTTATTTCCGTTTCGGCCCAGTTAGCTTTCCCGCGTAGCCCAGTAATTCAAATTCGAATTATCCAAATCCATTTAATTTCCATACTGGTTCCAACTTTGAAATTCAATAGATTGAAATTGGCTAAACCAAATTTGATGAACTTTATGTTGTTGGAAAGATAAGAAAAAAATCTAACTAATGCCACTGGTCCCATGGTCAGATTCTTGGTAGAATAAATGTGATAAAAATAACAAGACAGGGACTTTTACTTATTCAAATAATTATTAAAAATCAACCAAAATAGATATGCAGATAATTCCAACTCTAATAGCTCACATTTGACCTGCATTAATTGATTATGCAATAAAATGGGGTGGTCACTGTGTATGATCATACCATGGTATAATTAATGGACAATTTGACTAGTTTAACTAGTTGATATTGTCCAAAACTATTAAAGTAAATCTTGTGAAGTTGTACATTTCATTTAAATTTGTCTCACATGAATTCATGGGATGTTTGAACCCCTGGTCTCAAACTCTCTTATATGAATTACTTGAGATTTAAATCAAATGTAGTGTTATTTAAATAGTATGAGGTGATCCACCTCATTTAAATTATTTTCTTCAATAATGATGATGAATGGTTGACTTGGGTCAACATATGATTCATGTATTGCTATTGAGAAATTAAATCTTAAGAAGATTTCAATGAGAGGAATTTATTCCCCAAACACCATATGAACATTACTTATCACATATGAATGATAGGAAATCATTTTCCTCAAGTCACCCACCAATACACTTACTTATTTTATGTGTGTGCTTAGTATAGTTTGTGTGAAGTAATAATGTGTGTAGAATAGCCTTTGAGCTTGTTTGGTGATTATACTTCGTATTCAAATTTAGACGCTAGTACCGGAGATTATCAAGAGGAAGGAGAATTCTACCCTGAAGAAGAAGGAGAAAACCTAGAGAACTACCAAGGCAAGATAATACTCTTGCAAAGTGCAAAGCTCACCTTGAGCAAGGCACCATGATTCTTACCTTTCTTTATACAAGCTTATTTTATGTACACTACCCAAGTTATACTTGTTGTGTTTTCCAAGGATGAACTAAAATTGGGATAGAGAACAAGATTACTAGATGAGTAGAGATAGCAAAGCAAAGTAGCACCCCTCATGGTTAGTGCTAGTGCTAAAGTACTAAAATTTGACTATATTAGATGGGAGCATGTGAATGGTTGATTTTGAAACCTTGGAATGATGAAGCATTCCATTGAAGAGTTTGAAGTTGAATGTGAACAAGAGAAGATGGTGATTTTTGATAAAAACCTGATATTGGTTTGAATGCGATACCTTTCCAATTTTTGAGTACCCCCACAATACCCGATTATGGGTAGGGCTTAATTGGAAGTTTATAGATTTTAGTATGAGTTCCCTCCGAACACACATCATAGGGGTTATGCTGAGGCTGCCTCCGTTGTTGAGAAAGGATGTGAATTGAGGTGAAATTGTACGGCCAAGCCTCGTGCAGTTCCCGGAGTTAACAGTTGGTTTTCACTGGGAGGCCAAGCTCATGGGGAGAGGTGCTCATACTAGGATGTGTAAGTGAAAGGTTATGGTTGATGATCCGCGTATCGTGTTACGGCGACTCGGAGTTATTCCGACGGATGAAATCAAATGTTGTGGCACAAGTGTGCAACCTCTGCAGAGTGTAAATCTATTCGAATAGCCGTGTCCACGGCTACGGACGGTTGGAAGGGCCATACAGTTTCCGGTGTCAGATTTTTGAAAGCTTTAGTAAATATGAATGGTGACTTGGTGACTCTTTGGGTATTGAACCAATGATGTGGGAATGACACTAATGTTCCCACTTAAGTTAGTTAGTACATGATCCAAGCTTGTGAACTAAAATATGGCTTATGCAAGTTAAATTAGAGCTTAGCTTCTTTAATGGGCATTTTACAATAGTATTAGTTTGCAAGTACTTGAAGTACTTACGGCTTTGTCCCTGGCTATTCAAATGGCCAGAGTACGAGGAGGAACAGAACTATCACGAGGATGACCAGCAGGACGCCTACGACAACTAGGGGTTTCGACGTCAAATGTAGGCCTCGTGGACTAGAGAGTCCCGTTACTATTACGCTTCCGCTATGTATGAACTTATGTATGTTGTTGACTGAAAGATCAACTATTTGTGTAATATGAATCATGTGATTCAAGATTGTAAGACATTATGGCTTGTAATAAATAATGAATGTTATATTCGACTATTATGCCTCGCAACAACATTATCCTGGGATTGCGATGAATGACATAATAGGCATCTGGACCTAAAAATCCGGGTGTTGACAAGTTGGTATCAGAGCCATTATTTGACCTTAGAAGACCCTAGTTAGAATGGACGTTCATGAAAACTTAACTTTGAAATCAAATGAAGTGAATATTTATAAAAATTTACTCGCATTCTTGCCTTTGAGACTATTTCGAAATTTGATGAATAATGTGCTCCTCTTAATTGAATCTACTTAAAATTTTGCCACACTTGTTCACTCTCTAACTTACTCAACCTTTTCGCTTTCAGATGGAGCCCAATGAACCCATCAACGCGAAGTTCTATCAGCTCGGGAACGGTGGGAGTCTCGTTTTCGAACACGATCTCACCGCTGTCTCAGCCTTTCCTTGGGCGACTTCCCCCGAGTTCCACGGAATTCGGGTGAACGATCAGCCCGGTGGAGAACTCCGGTGGATCATTACTCGCAGATCCGCGAGGCACGATGGAGTCTCCTAACCAGGGAGAGGATCCTCGTTTTCGTTCCGTGAGAGCAACCGGCTCGACGGACCGGCGAGAGCTCTTCGGGAGGCATTGGCACGCCTCTGCGGACGTAATGTGGTACGCCTGCTTGCGTCCCGCTTCGCTCACCTAGTGAGGCGTGATGCCTCGTGAGCACCCATGACTCTGCAGTCCCACCCGGAGCTGCGACACCACGCCGAGCACCTAGACTTTATGCTCGTATCATACACAGCAGGATCTAGACAACGCTCGGGTGTACGCGAACCAGACGCACATCGCCCTGGCCACCCATGGCGATGCTATCAAGATGCTGTCCAGGGACCGCAACAAGCTTCGCCTAAGGTGCGCGAAGAAGGATGCCACCATCACACGCCTTCGCGCTCAGATAGCGTCACTTGAGGCCACGGTGAAGGCTCAGGAGGAGCAGATCCAGGAGATGGAGGAGGACGAAGCCGGTATCGATATTCAGGGAGGAGGAGCCTTCCTGAGTGACGATGACGACTTCGAGGAGGACGAGTTCACCGAGGAGGAGGACTACGCTTTTCTGGAGCCGGGTCCTGATGACGTTGTGCCTATCGACGTGGAGGACGAGGGTAGCTGCACTTGAGTACTGATGTAGGCATGAGTTGTATCCCGACCTTTGTATCGTAGCATGTGAAATGGTTCTTAAAACCATTGGAGTGTTAGATTGTAATATGTGATGTGGTATGAATGAATGAATGTTTGTGTGTGTCATCCAAAGCATTCAAGTTTTACAAATTTCTGAAGTTATTCAAAATAAACCATAGAGTTTCCCTCTTATCTTATAATATTATGTACATTCAGATGGCCCCTCCCAATCGCAACAACAACGATGCTATGATGCAACTGCTGCAAACCCTGCTGGCAGACAGGGAGACTGAAAGGGCTGAACGTCAAGCCAACATCACAGCACTACAAAACCTCGCCAACCAAGGCCATGGAAATCATGATCATCCCGGATCCAAGCTCAAGAACTTTCAGAATACCAACCCTCCGGTGTTCAGCAAGACGGAGGAATCCCTCGATGCCGATGACTGGCTTCAAACCATGGAAAACAATCTGGAGGTAGCGGGAGTGGAACCCAACGAGATGGTCCCGTTTGCCACTCATTACCTCGCGAGACCTGCCCGAGCCTGGTGGATTAGCACACGTGCCATGAATGGAGGTCGGTTCATGACTTGGGCGGACTTCAAGCTCAAGTTCAGCAAGTACCACGTACCCCGGGTCTTATCAAGAAGATGAGGGATGAGTTCCGTGAACCGAAGCAAGGTCGCATGACGGTGGTGGAATACCGCGACAGGTTCCTTACCCCGTCAAGGTACCCCCCGATGAGACCGACACCACCGAGAAGAGGCAGGAAAGATTCCTGAACGGACTGCATGATGAGATGCAGACTGTTCTCGTCAACATCCCCTTCACCGACCTCGAAGCCCTTGTTGACTCCGCCATCCAGATGGAGGGCAAGCTGAATCAGGCCAATGAGAACCGTAAGCGTCGCATGATGCACCAGAGTGGGCCTAGCAATGCCCCGAAGTATCGCCCCAGCTCAAGCGGAGGTTTCACTCCGAGAAACAACAACAAGCCCCCTATGCAGAACTCGCGCCCCGGTTATCAGAACCGGAGTGGAGGAAACCCCAGGCCAGGAGGCCACAACAACAACTACAACCACAACAACAACAACTTCAACCGCGCTCCGCCCAGAGCTCCCAGCCCAAACAATAACACCAACACCGCTCCAAGGACGGGAAGCAACGCTATTCCTGTCGCAACCAAGGACAAGTCCACTATCACCTGCTATGAGTGCGGAGTGGTGGGACACTACTCCAACGAGTGCCCCAAGAGACTCGCCAAGCTCGCCGGCAACACCGCTGCACCTGCGCAGCAGCAACGCCGCGTTTCCACTGGAAAGAAGTTCGCCCCCAACAACCCCAATAACCGCAACGGCCGTCTCTTCCACATGAACGCCGAAGAAGCTCAGGAAGCACCAGATGTTGTACTGGGTATGTTTCCTGTCAACTCAGTATCTGCCAGAGTGTTGTTTGATTCCGGAGCATCTCATTCTTTTGTCACCGAAGACTTTGCATCAACAAGTAAAATTCAACCCCTCAGTTTGAAACATGTCATGATAGTTCAAATCCCCGGATCAACCACTAAAGCCAGAAAATTTTGTAAAAAAAGTACCCATCAGAATTCATGAAGTAGAGTTCTATGCCAATTTGATAATTTTGGGAACCAAAGGTTTGGAAGTAGTGCTGGGAATGGATTGGATGGCGAAACATCATGGAATGATTGACTGTGCCAAGAAAGCCATCACCATGACCAGTAGCACCGGTATCTTGGTGGAACATGTCTCTGAACTGCTACCTAGAAAGTTTACCTGCAACCAGAGCATAGCCAAGCCTACTCTGGATCAAATCAGGGTCGTTTGTCGATATCCTGATGTGTTCCCGGATGGTTTACCCGGTATGCCCCCAGACCGGGATATCGAGTTTATCATCGAGTTAATTCCCGGAACCGGACCTATAGCCCGGAGAGCCTACGAGCATGAACCCAGCAGAGCTTGTGGAGTCGAAGAAGCAACTGGATGAACTGTTAGCTAAAGGGCTGATTAGACCAAGTGCGTCACCTTGGAGATCACACTGTTTTGTTTGTGGATAAGAAGGATGGTGCCAGTCGTTTATGTACGGACTATCGTAAACTTAACGATGTCACCATCAAGAACAAATATCCCTTGCCAAAGATAGAAGATCTGTTTGATCAGCTGACCGGAGCCATAGTGTTCTCAAAGATTGACCTCAGGACTGGATACCACCAGCTGAAGATTCGAGCATCGGACATTCCCAAAACTGCCTTTACCACCAGATATGGATTGTACGAGTACAATGTCATGTCATTTGGATTGACCAATGCCCCCGCTTATTTCATGAATCTCATGAATAAAATCTTCATGAACTTTTTGGATAAGTTTGTTGTCGTTTTCATCGATGACATCCTCATCTATTCCAAGTCGGAGGAAGAACATGAACAACACCTAGAAGCTGTCCTAGAGACCCTGAGAGAGCATAAGCTGTATGCTAAGTTCAGCAAATGTGAGTTTTGGTTAAAGGAAGTTGGATTCCTGGGACATATCTTGTCTGCGAGGAGGAATTGCTGTAGATCCCGCCAAGATCAAGACGGTTGCCGAGTGGAAAGCCCCAACCACCCAGACCGAGGTCCGTGCTTTTCTTGGATTAGCCGGATATTACCGCAGATTTGTAGAAGGCTTTTCGAGTATCGCTCGACCAATGACCCAACTACTGAAGAAAGATAAGAAGTTCGAATGGACGGACAAATGTGAGGAGAGTTTCCAACAACTCAAGCTTAGACCGACCTCAGCCCCAATTCCGATCATGCCTGGACATCACCAAACCCTTTGATGTTTACTTGCGATGCATCCAAGATTGGTCTCGGATGTGTGCTTATGCAAGAAGGCAAGGTGATCTCTTATTTGTCCCTGAGCAATCGAAGCAGCATGAGCAGAACTACCCCACCCATGACCTCGAGCTCGCAGCAGTAGTTTTAGCACTGAAGGTGTGGCGTCATTACCTCATGGGTAATCGCTGCGAGATCTATTCGGATCACAAGAGCCTGAAGTATATCTTTACTCAGAAGGAGCTGAACATGAGGCAAAGAAGATGGTTAGAACTAATTAAGGATTATGATATGGAGATCCACTATCACCCCGGCAAGGCCAACGTGGTAGCGGATGCGTTGAGTAGACTGCCGTATCAATTGAACTCAATGATAGCAGAAGAACAACCCAGCTTTATACCGGGAGTTTGAACAGGTTCAGAATGGAGTTAGTCGGTGAAGGATTCTTAGCCAGCATGGAGCTACAACCTACCTTGATGGGTCGGATCAAGGAAGCTCGAGAGGAAATGCCGGCATTGACGGGATCAAGACCCGGATAGTCGCAGGAAAAGCACCAGGATTCACCGTTGATGAAGCCGGAGTTCTTTGGTACAAAGGACGTCTCGCGTCACCATCGGATTCGGACTCGAAGCAAGTCATTCTGAAGGAAGCCCATGACACTCTATACTCTATTCATCCCGGAGGTACCAAGATGTACCAGGATTTGAAGGAACAATTTTGGTGGCATGGAATGAAGAGGGAGATCGGAAGCTACATCGCCAAGTGTGATATCTGTCAGCGAGTCAAGGCAGAACATCGGCGACCCGCAGGATCTGCTGCAACCCTTACGGATTCCGGAATGGAAGTGGGACTCGGTAGGAATGGACTTTATCACAGGTTTGCCCAAATCCAGCAAAGGCAACGATTCTATATGGGTAGTGGTGGATAGATTGACTAAAGTAGCCCATTTCATCGCCGTCAAGACAACCTACCAAGGACCAAAGTTAGCTGAGCTGTACATCTCCAGAATAGTCGCCCGCACGGAACCCCGAAGTCGATAGTGTCAGATAGAGGATCACAGTTCACCTCACGATTTTGGCAGAAGGTGCATGAAGGACTAGGGACCCGTCTGAATTTCAGCACCGCCTATCACCCGCAGACCGATGGACAGACCGAGAGAGTCAACCAGATACTAGAGGACATGTTGAGAGCATGCGTACTGGAGTACGGATCCAAGTGGGAAGATTGCCTGCCTTACGCAGAATTCTCTTACAACAACGGTTACCAAGCCAGCCTACGAGATGGCCCCCTTTGAAGCTTTGTACGGAAGGAAGTACCGTACCCCCGAACTGGTCGGAAGTCGGAGAAAGCCAAGTCTTTGGACCTGATGTTCTTCGTGAAGCCGAAGAGAAAGTGCACAAAATCCGCGAGTACCTCAAGACGGCGCAGTCAAGACAGAAGAGTTATGCTGACAAGAGACGCCGAGAGATGACCTTCGAGATCGGAGATTTTGTCTATCTCAAGGTATCCCCCTGAAAGGAATGCAGAGATTTCAGACTGAAAGGAAAGCTTGCACCTAGATATGTCGGACCTTTCAAAGTTCTCAGTCGCCGAGGAGAAGTATCATATCAATTAGAGTTACCCGAAGAAATGTCGAGTCGTGCACGATGTGTTTCACATCTCACTCCTTCGGAAGTGCCTGGAAGTTCCCGAGAAGACGGAAGTGTTCAAGAACATCGATCACCGTTCTGTGGATATCAACCAAGATTTGACATACCGTGAAGTGCCGATTCGCATCTTGGAAGAAGCATACCGAACCACCCGCACCCGAAGCATCAAGTTTCTGAAGATACAGTGGAGCAATCATACCGAAGATGAAGCCACTTGGGAGCGAGAGGAAGACATGAAGAAGGAATACCCAGATCTCTTTAGTACCTAATTTTTCTTTAAGATCTCGGGACGAGATATTTTGTAAGGGGGAAGGGTTTGTAACATCCCAAATTTCAAATAAAGGAAGAAGAACAATTTCAATTATCCAAAATTTAGAACCAACAAAAAATTTTACTTGCATATAGTACCCTGCCTAGGACTTGTGCATTTTGAGTGATGTGCCATGATGATTGTTATCTTGTGTATGTGATAAAATCTAAAACCCTAGAGTGATCAAGTGATCATCATAATTTAAATACCTCAAAAGAGAAAGAAATCAAATATCACAAAAACCCTAAAAACCCTAATAGGAGGTCTATGACATTTTTGGTAAATTTGATCCTAGACCCATTTGATCTTCACCAATAATGGTGTTATGTTATTAAAGAGTGAATACAACTTTGAGAATCGAAGATTTACATTTCAAACCATTTTCAAAATTTAAAACATGATCACACATGATAATGGTCATTTCTGACTTTTATAGTCTGGTACCTACTTTGAGCCTCTCTATTTCAATTTTTCCAAACCAAACAAATCCAACTCTTGGCATGTCATCCAAGTACTCAACAAGGTGAACAACTTCTGTAAAGATCATCACCCCAATTTCATCATGGATCAAGAGATAGGAGCAAGCCAAGATGAGACATTGAAACCAATGTAACAATCTCCATTTTTGAAATGTGATCAAACCAGGCCACCACTTGCTCACCACTTGCCTCAGCATTGACCCCTGGACCCTCCTACACCAAGCCCATGCCAGAGCACGCCATGGACACGACCAAAACATGGCCAGCCATGGCCATGCCGGCCACGTCGCACCTCGACACCTCCCCCTCTCTTTCCCTCCACGATCGGCCTCACCACCATGTCCAGGAGATCGCCAAGGATCCCAGAAGATCGCCAGTACCAGCCCTGGATCGCGAGGACGACGACAAGCACCGGACGACGCGCGCCCAGGACGCCCCAGGTACGCCGCCAACGGCATGGCGACGTCACCCAGTGCACGGACGCGCGCGACACGGGCACGCGTCGATCGACGTACCTCGCCGTACCCCGACCACCTCCGCTCGCCACGGTACTTGCGTCGCCACGCGGAGCTCGCCGGACACGCTCGCGTCACCCCTAGCGTCTACCGCCGCCGGAGAGGAAGCTTCCTTCCGCCACGGCCGCGGCAAGTACATGGACGCGCCCGACCGTCGTACGCCCCCATTTGCCGCGCCGTTGACGCTCGCAGTACCGCCTTGACGTGGTGAACACGACCCCGTCGTCGCTTAGCCCTCTAGCTCACCGGAGACGCCGCGCCCTTGTCGACTTGCCGCAGCACCCACGGCACCCCTCACGCATCTATAAAAGGAGACCTCCCCTTGATGATCCAAGCACACCACCATGACCACCTCTCACCACCGCTTCGTCTAGCACCAGTAGCCACTCCAATCGTCGCCGGAGCAAGGCCAATCGACGCCTCACTGCCGCGGAAGCCCTGCAGCAATCGCCGGAGAAGGAGGCCGCCCCTGACGACGCCGCTGCTACAGGCTGCTTCGCCGTCGTCTACAACGTCCCCAAGCACACTGCCCAACCCTAGCTGAAGCCACGGTGAGCCTCCGACCCCCTAGCGCCGCCGTGCCAGTGAACCCATCTCGCCGGAGACGACGATGGCCCAGTGCCGTCCGATCTCGTTCTAATCCAACGCACCGCATCGCTCGTACCGATTCGGTCGTTATGAGTGACTGACGGGTGGAGCCCACCGTCAGACAGCCCACGCGTGCGTGGACGCGTGGTGGGCTGGACTTGGGCTGTTTATTTCCGTTTCGGCCCAGTTAGCTTTCCCGCGTAGCCCAGTAATTCAAATTCGAATTATCCAAATCCATTTAATTTCCATACTGGTTCCAACTTTGAAATTCAATAGATTGAAATTGGCTAAACCAAATTTGATGAACTTTATGTTGTTGGAAAGCTAAGAAAAAAATCTAACTAATGCCACTGGTCCCATGGTCAGATTCTTGGTAGAATAAATGTGATAAAAATAACAAGACAGGGACTTTTACTTATTCAAATAATTATTAAAAATCAACCAAAATAGATATGCAGATAATTCCAACTCTAATAGCTCACATTTGACCTGCATTAATTGATTATGCAATAAAATGGGGTGGTCACTGTGTATGATCATACCATGGTATAATTAATGGACAATTTGACTAGTTTAACTAGTTGATATTGTTCAAAACTATTATAGTAAATCTTGTGAAGTTGTACACTTCATTTAAACTTGTCTCACATGAATTCATGGGATGTTTGGACCCCTGGTCTCAAACTCTCTTATATGAATTACTTGAGATTTAAATCAAATGTAGTGTTATGTAAATAGTATGAGGTGAACCACCTCATTTAAATTATTTTCTTCAATAATGATGATGAATGGTTGACTTGGGTCAACATATGATTCATGTATTGCTATTGAGAAATTAAATCTTAAGAAGATTTCAATGAGAGGAATTTATTCCCCAAACACCATATGAACATTACTTATCACATATGAATGATAGGAAATCATTTTCCTCAAGTCACCCACCAATACACTTACTTATTTTATGTGTGTGCTTAGTATAGTTTGTGTGAAGTAATAATGTGTGTAGAATAGCCTTTGAGCTTGTTTGGTGATTATACTTCGTATTCAAATTTAGACGCTAGTACCGGAGATTATCAAGAGGAAGGAGAATTCTACCTCGAAGAAGAAGGAGAAAACCTAGAGAACTACCAAGGCAAGATAATACTCTTGCAAAGTGCAAAGCTCACCTTGAGCAAGGCACCATGATTCTTACCTTTCTTTATACAAGCTTATTTTATGTACACTACCCAAGTTATACTTGTTGTGTTTTCCAAGGATGAACTAAAATTGGGATAGAGAACAAGATTACTAGATGAGTAGAGATAGCAAAGCAAAGTAGCACCCCTCATGGTTAGTGCTAGTGCTAAAGTACTAAAATTTGACTATATTAGATGGGAGCATGTGAATGGTTGATTTTGAAACCTTGGAATGATGAAGCATTCCATTGAAGAGTTTGAAGTTGAATGTGAACAAGAGAAGATGGTGATTTTTGATAAAAACTCGATATTGGTTTGAATGCGATACCTTTCCAATTTTTGAGTACCCCCACAATACCTGATTATGGGTAGGGCTTAACTGGAAGTTTATAGATTTTAGTATGAGTTCCCTCCGAACACACATCATAGGGGTTATGCTGAGGCTGCCTCCGTTGTTGAGAAAGGATGTGAATTGAGGTGAAATTGTACGGCCAAGCCTCGTGCGGTTCCCGGGTTAACAGTTGGTTTTCACTCGGGAGGCCAAGCTCATGGGGAGAGGTGCTCATACTAGGATGTGTAAGTGAAAGGTTATGGTTGATGATCCGCGTCGTCGTGTTACGGCGACTCGGAGTTATTCCGACGGATGAAATCAAATGTTGTGGCACAAGTGTGCAACCTCTCGCGAGTGTAAATCTATTCGAATAGCCGTGTCCACGGTTACGGACGGTTGGAAGGGCCATACAGTTTCCGGTGTCAGATTTTTGAAAGCTTTAGTAAATATGAATGGTGACTTGGTGACTCTTTGGGTATTGAACCAATGATGTGGGAATGACTGTCGTCGTGGTGAACGAGCAGATGCCATAGGATGGCTTAAGTTGGGGCCGAATGGACGTATGAGGATTCGGGGGAGGGTTTGCGATTAGATGGGAAGAACTTCCGGATGCTTTCCTCAAGAACACAACCAAAGGCCGGTATGCAAGAAGAGAGACAAGAGGAAGAACTCTTTACTAGATCGCTAGCTTCATTGATCTCAACATGGTTACAAGTTTCTCAGTACACAGATCTCTCTCTATGGTCTTGCTACGCGTGACTTGCTATCCGCCCGTGAAGAAGGGCTGCCCTCTCTCCTTATATAGGGGAGAGGGTGGCTTACACTGGAAGAAACCCTAATGGCATCTTTGACTAGACAAACTACTTTACAAAGCTACTTTAATCATAGATGACACCGGAGTCCTCTTTAATCGAGGGCGGCGACGTCCTCCGGCTTCTTTGACCGTCACCCTTCTCTTTATCGTCAGCCCTTCGTCAAAAGTCACTTTGCTTAGCTCATCTTGTCTTCTAGCTCGGGAGAGAATCTTTGACCAGATCCTGCCGACGGGCTCTCCTTTCCGGTATCTTCTTTACCGGATTCCGGTATACCCCTCTTGGGGATTCCGGCGTAGCTCCACTTAGCTAAACTCTTAACCTCGAGCTCCGGTATAAACATTAAACCGGTATCCCGATGGCACAAGCCATCCGGTTTGGCATGCCTTTGGCATACCGGGGGTCATCCCCCAACATTAGTCCCCGAAGCTGGTATAGCCTCGGAGGATTCTATCCCACGAGGCCATGCCGAGTTCTCATTTTCCTCGGATACCGGTTTAAGTACTCATGTCCCGAGCCTAGTTCCGGCACCTTTACCCTTGTTCTTTTTCTTTTCTTTGCAAAGCTTGTTCCGGCATCTCTATTGTCCGGTATCATGTGTCTTTATTGCTTCCTCGGCGAAGTCGAGAATATCTCGGGCCTCGCGCCTGACAGAGACATGCGCACTGTGACTGACGCGCCAGTGTCAGGGGTCACTTCCCTTCGACTCCCGCGCGCTCATTTAACGCACCGCAGCTGATCCCACTACCTGTTCGCGATCTCGTGTGCGCCTCCGTGTGGCTCCGCATTTCTTCGCGTGTACTTCCTCGCCACGTGGCGGCCCAAAGCGCGAACCGTCGTGGGCCGCGAGGCGAACCGCCGCGGCCCAGCGGTTCCCTGCCCACTTCTTTCTCTTATATAAACGCAACTGCCCGTTTCTCTTCATCTTCTTCGCATTCTCCTCCCTTGCGCACAGAGCTTCTAGCCTTTGCGCCACCGCTGTTTTCCGTTCGCCGTCGCCCGTTCAAGCTTCGGCGCCCGGCGAGCTCACGCCGCTCCCCCGTTGGACTTCGTCGTGCGGAGATCTTCTGCAGCAACTCTGTCGTGCCCGCCGCATTCGTGTTTCTTTGCGAGCTTCTCCGCCTCGCCGCCGGCGGAGCTCTCCGGCGGCCGCAAGCCCACTCCGCCACCGAGCAAACGACTCCTTCAGCGACTCCGCCGCTTAAGGTAGGTACCAATCTTGCTTCACTTGTCCTCTCGGTTGCCTTCCGGATCTTGGGCGTTTGGTGTTCTTATTTCCTCTTTTCCTTGATTTTCTTCTTACTCGTAGATCTTCACGCGGGGTCCAAGTCCGGGATTCGTGTTTTTTCGCTTCTCTTCGCAATGTCCGGCGAGGAGTCCACCTCTCGCATCTTCTTCTTCCTTTTCTCTCAAGCGCCGTAGACCCTCTCCCCGGCGAATCCACGGCCTCTCGACCCGATGGAAACCAATTCCGGCAACCAGCAGGAATCCGGTAGCCACCAAGAGTCCGGTGGCCCCCTAGAATCCGGTAGCTTTAGCCAAGCTTCCGGTAGCGCAACCTCCAGCAGCTCCAGCCAATCTTCCGGTGAGGAGCCTTCCCCAATTACCCGCGGAGCCTGGATGGGTTCCAGTGTCACCCAATTCGAAATTGACTGGTTATACCGGTCTCGACGGATTCCGGAAGGAGTTTCTTGCCGGATTCCGGATGACGAAATCGAACCGGATCCTGAAGATGACGAATATGTTGTCTTTCTAGCTCACTTTGAGCGTGGCTTCGGCCTTCCTGCCTCTCCCTTCTTCCGCTCCTTTTTAGATTTTTACAAACTCCAACCTCACCACCTTCCTGGCAACGCCATTTTCTACCTCTCTTGCTACGCCACCTTCATGGAGGCCTATATCGGCATTCGTCCCATTCGTGAGACGTTTGCTCGCTTCTTTGCTCTTCGGATTAACTCCGTTCAGGGCAAAGATATTCCTAAACCCAAGCCCCCGTTCAGTGCGGGTCTTGCATTGTCGGCTCCCGTCAAGGGAGCCCCTTTTTTAAGTTTTCCGGCCTCGAATCTTGCCGGCTGTGGCAAGGGACTTTCTTCTACGTGAAGAATACCGGCCGCGCCGATCTCATCGATCTTCCTCCCTACGAAGCCGGGCCCCCCAGCAGGGACCAACCGGAGCTACAACCCGAAGTCCGATCATGCTCGAAACCAGCCGGGTGGTACGCTTCTTGGCCTCTTTGAGGAAGGAGACCAAGATCTGCTCGGATGACATCATCCGCACTTTCATTTCGCGCCGGGTGCTTCCTCTACAGCGCCGCGCTCATAGGATGAGCGAGATGTACGGCCCAGGCGATCCTACCAAGATCACAGGCCGTCCTCTTAGCAAAAGGGATGTTGTTCGCAAGGCTAAGCAGATTTGCCAAACTGCTATGCCCTCTGATTGGGAATGGGGCCTCCTTCCCCTCTGCACTGATAATCCTCCGACCCAAGAAGTAAGGGATTACGCGACAGGGGTTGTCTCTGACCGGTAGCTTTCTGCTCTTGCTAATCTTGCTTTTTCCTGTTTCAGGCCAAGGACCGCTTCCCCCTCATCGAGGCAGAGCGACGCGGACCTTGCCAGCCTCGCGCCCTCGACTCCTTCGACCCGGATCCTTACGTCTTCCGGAAAGACTTGAAGATGGGCAAGACCCCGGCAGCCGCGCCTTGGCCGGTCTCCGCCGAAGCCAACCGGGTCCGCCGACGACCCGGTCACGCTTGAGGTATTTTCTCTTCCGGCTTCTTTTATCCGTCCGCTATTGCTTTTCTCGCGAACCGCTTTTAGCCAGACCTTATCCATATATCCACGAGCACGTGCCGCCCTGCGTGCCGAGGCGGGCTCGAGTTTGTGGACAAACTCATGGCCCAGGGCCAAAAGAAGAAGCAGCCGGCATCCGATGCCGGCGGGCAGCCAGGCCCCTCCCTCCAAGCGCTTCCGGACCGAGCCTCTGGGGGAGAAGCAGGTGGGCATGCGTCGCTACGGGCGCAAGGCGATGCCAACCTCTTCCGGGTAAGTTACTCGTTTTCCGGCTTGCCTCTTTTTCGCCAAGTTCTTTTTCCGGTTTCTCTTTTCCAACCGTTTTTCTTTCTTTTTCTCAGCCCCTGCGCTCAAGCTTGGCCCAAGGCCATCGGGCTCGAGGGATCCGCAAGGACTTCAACCCCTCCTCCTCGCTCAAGCCCGGCACCACCTGGTGCCGGCAACATCTCCGCCTCCCTTTCGGGGGGCACAACAAATTCGGGGCGTGCGGCCCCTTCATCATCAGATCACCGCACGGAGGAGGATCCTTCCTTCCCTCCAGAACACCAGGACACCGGCGCCAGCAACATCGGCGCCGGAGAAGAAGAAGCTGCCGGGCGGGCGGAGCCTCTCCGCTCCTCCCGTCCTTGAAAAGACAACTTCCGCGCCGGAATTTTCCGCGCCGGAAGGCTCCAACACGGGTGACGCTCTTAGCGCTCCCCCTTCTCCACGCACCATCCTCATGCCTCCGCCGAGACGCTCCTCGCACCAAGCCCCTCGGGCCGCTTCCAATGCGCCGCCGCCCAAGCCCTCCAAGCTTATCAAGGGGAAGGCGACGGCCCCGCCGCCCCTCTGCCGGCCAGCAGCCCTTGGTGCTGCACGTCTCCAAGGCTGCCAAAAGCGCCAGCATGAAGGCCACCGGCCTCCTCGGCCGCATTACGGAGTTCCAGCGCCAAGGCCGAGACTTGGGGCACCTTCTGCCCTACGCCCAGAAGTGGAACGCCGCGGACATAAGTCCGGCGACCCGCGGCTTGGGCAAGGATAGGCTACCGGCTCCTGATCCGGCTGGGGATCGGTCGTCCGAGGAGCACTTCATGCGGCTCCGCAATGCCGTGAAAGAGCTTGACAGTGCGTGGTATGATGCCACAAACAACTTGATGGTATGTTTTGCTGACTTTTCTCAATCCTTACCGGTTTCTTTATTTCCGGCTTGGTTTTATCTTCTCCTTAGTTTTATGCCGGTTTCTGTCTTGTCTATCTCCCAGTCCCCGAGTTTCGCGGTGAGAGCGCAGCTTTTAGCGCAAAACTTAAATTAAAATCTTGGCATGAAACCGGCGCTGCCAGTCCTCGAGCTCATGTTAAGAACTTGGTTCCTATCACAAAACTTAACTTAAAACTTAGCACAAAAACCGGCACTGCCAGTCCCCGAGTTTCGGGTTAAGAACCTTGTTCTTAGCGCAAAACTTAAAAACTTAGCGCAAAACCGGCATCGCCGCTCCCGAGTTTCGGGTTAAGAACCTTGTTCTTAGCGCAAAACTTAAAAACTTAGCGCAAAACCGAAGACTCGCCAGTCCCCGAGTTTCGGGTTAAGAACCTTGTTCTTAGCGCAAAACTTAAAAACTTAGCGCAAAACCGCACCGCTGCGTCCCCGAGTTTCGGGTTAAGAACCTTGTTCTTAGCGCAAAACTTAAAAACTTAGCGCAAAACCGGCACCGCTGCAGTCCCCGAGTTTCGGGTTAAGAACTTTGTTCTTAGCGCAAAACTTAAAAACTTAGCGCAAAACCGGCACTGCCAGTCCCCGAGTTTCGGGTTAAGAACTTTGTTCTTAGCGCAAAACTTAACTTAAAATCTTCTTGTCCCTGAACAGCTCACGGCTGACGCTCGAAGGCCCTCTTCGAGGAGCTTCTATGGGAGCATCGGGAGCTCGCTGAGGCACACGATAAGTGCCAAGGTAAATTTTCGTTTTGCCGGCATCTTTCTTTCCGGAAACCTTTCCCTCCTAACATTTGCAATTTCTGCTTAACAGTGGTTCCGAAGCTTCCATCGATGCTCTCAAGGAGCAGCTGGCTACCGCCCAACGTATGATTCTTTCCTTGGTTTCTTTTCCATTTTTTACCAAAGCATAACCTTGTTAACACTTTTCCTAAGCACAGGGGAGAAGGACCAGCTCATCCGGCAAGCACAAAGAGGAGTTGGACGCCCTCCGCACCAGCCACCGGGAGCTCAAGACCCAGCCTCATCCAACCGGGGCTTGACCATGCCAACGCCCTCAAGGCCGCCGGAGCCGATGCAGCTGCCAAGATGGAGGAGGCCCCGGAGGATGCCGCAACGCCAACGTGGTGCCGCCGGCCGAGCCGGAGGAGGCGGCCAAGGGCCGGAAGGCTGCCGAGGAGAAGGCCGCGCGGCCGGAGGAGGAGCATAAGGAATGCGACCAGCTGATCCCGCGCACCGACGCCCTCGCCTATCGTAAGTTCTCTTATCTTCTTCTTCCGGACTATTTTCCTTCCGGTCTCTTTTTCTTCCGGACTCTTTCCTTTTCAGCCTCGTTTTCTTCCAAATTCTCTTCCTTAACCTTTTTCTTTCTTCACACAGAGCCTCTTTCCGGACTCGCGAGGTACGCCGTCAAGAAGGTTGACGCACAGCCGCACGGACAAAGGCCAAGCGGATCTTGCCGTGCCATGGACGCCCAAGGACCATCCGGTCGCGCTTAACGCGCGGGTGTCCCATATGCGCTGCATAGACCGCAACCTCTCGGACATCCCCGATGTAGCTACCCAGCCTATACGAGACTTTATGGCCTGGCGAGGAGGTGCCGGACACCTTCTCCCTCATCAGCGATCGCCTCAAGGGTGCCGGGCCGGAGGATCCGTGGAGTGGCGCGCTCCGCCGCCCGCGCCGGAGCCGACTCCGCCTCCGCGTCGCCCTGCTCCCCGGTACCCGGAGCTCGATCCGGACGCCCTCACCGGCGTGCGTGAAGACGCGTAAACCGATCCGGACCCGATCCTTTCCGCTAAGCGGCGAGATTGCGCGTACCGCATTGCGGAGTATGCCGACATGCGCACCTTCATCCCTCCCCTCCCGGCGTCAAGGATTATCTCGACGAGGAGGAGGATGAAGCCGAAGAAGAGCCCCGGGCGATGCCGGTGCCGGCGATGCTCCTCCGAAGCCCCCGCCGCATGATGATTTCCTTTGAAGTGTTTGCTCATTATATCCGTTGGTCCCGTTGCTTTAAGACAATATCTCGTTAAATTCTGCCCCGGAATGCCGGGGCTTATGATGTAAAACTTAAGTTTGCCTGTGGTTGTGCTACAACATTTCCTCGCCGGTAAGTTATACCGGTAGCTAAGTATTTATGAGCTTGCCTTAGCATAATTTGCTTTTGGTTTTGATTTTATCCCGCACCGCAAAGATTTCTCAATTGCTCCCGCATCCAATTTGATGCATACTTGGTTCTTTTGCCTTGGCTCGCCTCGCCTTCTCCGGGCGTTCTTTGGCGTATGAGCACAAGGTTCTTTCACCAAACAAGCATCTTCTTGAACTTAGAAATAACTTTGAAATTTTGCAAAAAACCGGTTTAACCGGGTTAGTTAAACTTTCCGGATTGTTCTTTCCTCGCTCTCCCTTTTCGCAGTTCATGTGCTTATCTCCTACCGGTTTATCTTGCTTGCCATGAAGCCGGTTTATGGACAGCAAGCAGAGTCGAAGACTCCGGTAGGATTTAGCACACTACTAAACCGGAAAGAAAAAACATTCAATAAGCAACCGTAGAACCGAAAAAATAGACAAGTTACATGCAACTTAAGTTGGGGTAGTCCCCGAGATTCATTCCGAGTTCCGACATCTTTTATTCATAGCATATAAGGTACAAAAAAGGAACTTCTTACACCACCACTTCAAGAGTAGAAAGGACGCAACAGAGCTACGTTCCATGGACGCTTGCTCTCCTCTCCGGACTTGTCCGCCTTTCCTTTTTTCCACTCCTGTGCATCAATCAAGTAGTATGCATCATTGTGAAGCACCTTGCTTACAATGAAGGGACCTTCCCAAGGTGGCAAAAGTTTATGCCGGCCTTCAGTGCGCCGCACTAGGCGAAGCACAAGATCTCCTTCCCGGAAAACTCTTGGATTGACCTTCCGGTCATGATAGCGTCTTAGGTTTTGCTGATAAATGGCTGTTCTTGCCAACGCTAGCTCTCTTGCTTCTTCTAGCAAGTCCACATCATTTTCCCTGGCCTCTTTGACCTCTTGCTCAGTATAGAGCTGTACCCTTGGTGAATCATGGATGATGTCGGTTGGTATCACCGCTTCTGCCCCATAAACCATGAAGAAGGGAGTGTACCCAGTAGACCGGTTTGGGGTTGTCCTTATGCTCCACAGCACTGATGGTATCTCATCAAGCCAACACCCCGGTGCTCTCTCCACTGCGTCAATGAGTCTTGGTTTGATACCGGATAATACCAAGGCATTCATTCTTTCCACCTGGCCATTGCCTTGCAGGTGTGCCACCGAGCACAAATCCAACCTGGATATTCTTATCCTCGCAGATCTTTTGAACTCCCCTTGAGCAAAGTTGGTTCCATTGTCGTTGATGATGCCGTGCGGGTATCCATACCGCAAGATGATATCCTTCAAGAATTTCACAGCTCGTATGCCCATCACACTTTGCGATAGGTTTTACTTCTAGCCATTTGGTGAACTTATCCACCATGACCAAGATGTGAGTCATGCTGCTCCTTGCGGCCTTGAATGGGCCAACCATGTCCAGGCACCAAACAGCAAATGGCCATGTCGGCCGTATTGTCTTTAAACCGGACGCCGGGGTATGATTCTCGCTTGGCGTACCTCGGCACCCGTTGCATTTCCTTACCAAATCCTCGGCGTTCGCCAAAGCAATGGGCCAATAAAACCCATGCCGGAACACTTTTGCCACCAGCGCCCTTGACGAGGCATGGTGCCCACATTCTCCTTGGTGAATTTCCTCAAGCATTTCCTTCCCTTCCTCCGGTTCCACACATCTTTGAAGGACACCGGTAACGCTTCTCTTGTACACCTCACCATTGATGAATGTGTAAGCCTTGGACCTTCTCTCGTATCCTCCTTGATTCATTTTCGTCAGCCCGGCAAGGTGCCGTTGATCAGGAATTCCTTAATAGGTTTAACCCAGGATGGTATTTCCCGAACCAAAAACACGGGTGCATCTATCTCCATGTTATCCACCTGCATCATCTCTTCCGGCACGGTAGTCCCCGAGCTTGCCGGAATAGTCCCCGGGTTCGCCGGAAGCAGCCCCCGGTTCGCTCCATCGATATCCATTGGCACAATGTGTGACTCCGAACAAAAATTGATTCCGACTCAGGACTTGGCTTGATTGATGGTACTCTCAAAGCGCGAGAGCTATCCCAGGAGGAATTTCTTGCTCGGGATGAGCCTATCTTGGACAAAGCATCCGCAGCCTTCATTTTCTCGCACGCGGTACATGGTGAAACTCACAACCTTCGAAGAATCCGGCAATCTTTTGCACGTGAAACCGGTACGAGGCCATGTTGGCATCTTTTGCATCCCAATCTCCGGAACACTGCTGTACCACAAGATCTGAATCTCCATAGCAAATGATCCGGTGTGCACCGATTTCTTTTGCGACCTTAAGCCCATGGATCAAAGCTTCATATTCAGCGACATTGTTCGATGCCCGGAAATGTACTTGCAAAACATACCGGAGGTGATCTCCTTTTGGTGAAGTAAGCACCACACCGGCGCCTGAACCCTCCTTGAGCTTGGATCCATCAAAGTGCATTTTCCAGTACTCTATCTTCTGATCCGGCGGTTTGTATTGCATCTCCGCCCAATCAACAAGGAAATCAGCCGCAGCTTGTGATTTTATGGCATCTCTTCTTTCGTACACTCGGTACGTATGGTGATATCTCGAATTGCCCATTTCGCAATCCGGCCGCTAGCGTCTTTGTTGCACATGATGTCTGAGATGGGTGCTTCACTCACCACCTTCATAGGATGTTCCTCGAAGTAGTGCTTGAGCTTGGTGGCGGCCATAAACACGCCATAGGTCATTTTCTCGGAAGTGCGGGTAGTTTTGTTTTGAGAGGGAGAGCACCTCGCTCAGGTAGTATACCGGCCTCTGGACGGTTTTTCCTTCCTCTTCTCTTTCTACTACCACAACAACACTCACGACCCGGTTGGTTGCTGCTATGTACAACAACATGGGTTCTCTTTCCAACGGCGAAGCCAATATCGGCGCGGTAGCTAACATTGTTTTCAGCTCTTTAAACGCCGCATCCGCACTGAGGGGTCCGGATGAACTTATCGGATTTTCTCATTAAGGCATACAACGTGCAAGGCCTTTTCTCCCAACTCTGCTTATGAACCGGCTCGGCGATGCTAAGCTCCCGGTAAACTTTTGTATATCCTTCAAATCCTGTGGTATCGTCATTCTTTCGATTGCCCGGATCTTTACCGGATTGACTTCAATGCCTCGGCTCGAGACAAGGAAACCCAGCAGCTTGCCGGCAGGGACGCCGAAAGTACATTTTGCCGGATTGAGTTTCATCCGGAACCTCCTTAGGTTATCAAATGTTTGCCGGAGATCATCGATTAGGGTATCTTTTACCTTAGTTTTTATCACGATGTCGTCCACATACACCTGCACATTCTTTCCGATCTGATCAAACAGGCATTTTTGCATACAGCGTTGGTACGTTGCACCAGCGTTGCGCAAACCAAAAGGCATAGTGATATAACAATAAGCCCCGTGCGGGGTAATGAACGCAGTTTTTATTTGATCTTCCTTTTTCAAGGGAATCTGGTGGAAGCCGGAATAGGCATCCAGGAAGGACAACAACTCACACCCAGCAGTTGAATCAATCACTTGATCGATTCGTGGCAAAGGAAAAGGGTCTCTTGGGCAAGCTTTGTTGAGGTTAGTGTAGTCGATGCACATGCGCCACACCTTCGGAGCTTTTGCCTCCAGGTTCTCATCTTTTTTCTTTTCAACCATTACCGGATTGGCCAGCCATTCTGTGTGCGTGACCTCCACAATGAATTTGGCAACAAGCAGTTTGGTTACCTCTTCTCCTATGATTTTTCTTCTATCTTCAGCGAACCGGCGCAAAGGTTGTCGCACCGGCTTGGCATCTTTGCGAACGTTTAAGGAGTGCTCAGCCGACTCCCTCGAACACCTACCAAGTCTTCGCTTGACCGGGCAAAGATATTCCGATTCTCACGGAGGAAGCCGACGAGCACGCTTTCCTATGCTTGATCAAGGCCGGCACCGATACGAACGGTGCGGTCCGGGTAGGCCGGATCCGAGCACAATGTCCTTCGTTTCATTTGTTGGCTTGAATGCCGGAGCGCTCGGACTTGCACTCATTGCCGCTAAGCTCAGCCGTGAGGATCGAGCCAGCCGCAACTGCTGTTTGCATCCTTTTCTTTTCCTCCGCGATCACCAGCGATTCCGCTAGGTTCGATCCGGCAGATGCTGTTTCCAGCGAGACTTTGTAGTTTCCCACCACAGTCAGTGGTCCACGAGGTCCCGGCATCTTCATCTTGAGGTAAGCTGTATGGGTTGAGGCCATGAAAGCTGCCAATGCCGGTCTTCCCAGCAATGCATGGTAGGGACTGTCTAGATCCACCACTTCAAACTCCAGATTTTCCACCCTGCAATTGTCACGTCCTCCAAATGCCACGTCCACCCGGACCTTTCCCACCGGTGCGCAGGACAAACCCGGAACGATTCCATGGAAGGTTGTGCGCGTTGGCTGAAGCATGTTTTCTGTTATGCCCAGCGTATGCATGGTATGCTTGTACATGATGTTGATGCTACCGCCATTGTCTATCGGCACTTTGCTGAACTTCGCTCGAGTTTGTGGCCCTTTCATGATTGGGTCCACAGCAAGAGCATATCCACCCGGATTCGGCATAATCTTGGGGTGATCCTTGATCGACCAAGTAATTTCCGGTTTGACCACCGCATGTACTTGGGCACCGCCGGCATCACGGCATTTACTTCCATGGAGCGGCGATGTAGGCTTTGCCCGTCCGTCGGCTCGTGACAAAAACAACACAAGCACACATGTGGGTCTTCGTAAACATTCCGGCCTAAAGGTGGCGGTGGAGGTAGCTGGTTACCATCTTGTTCCACCCGGTTAACTTGCCGGTACCGCTGCCGGTTTGGCCGCACCGGTAGAGCGTTTGGCCCGGTAAGCGGCGGTGGTGGCGGCATCCGCTGCCGCCGCGGCATGTCCGGAGGTGGCATCATTGCATTGCCTCCTCGCCCCCGGGCATCTTTTACTCGTCCCTTTTTCCATCAAGTACTTGGTCCGGTACAATCCTTCGTCGGATGGTTTGACGGGTGCGCCGGATTCGGTGTGTGCCACCTGCAAGGTTGGTCCATGGCCGCTTCCATGGTGTATTTTGCGGGTTCTTGCCGCTTCTTTCTCGGACCCGGGGTTTCTTTTCCACCCATTGTTTCTTTGGACCCGCCCATGGCTGCGATCCGGTTCTCCGCCTCCGGCCGCCACCGGCATCGAGTCCTCCCGCACAGCAAGCAACTTGCTGCGGACCGTACCTTCGATCCGGAAAATCTTCTCTCCTCTTGTTGTTCCGGTTGTCCCGGTGTTGCTCTTGGCGTAGGCTGTTCCGGTTCAGGTTGCAGGTGCCGGCTGCGTTGGGTCTCCCAACGCATAGTTATCCGCCACACGTATCATCTCTGCCAACGTTGTCGGCATGTTCCGCTGCAGCCTTTGCCACAACGGCGAACCTCTTTTGCACCCACTGCTGAACCAAGCAATGGCCTGCGCCTCGATTATTCCTTCGCAAGAGTTCCTTATGGTATTCCACCGGGCCAGATAATCCCGGTCTGTTTCGTTCGGCGCTGCGTACACGGAGCAAGTTGCTCGCGGCTCTGTTCGGCCTCCGATAGGTACCGCTGAAATTGCTCACAAAAGCTTCCTCAAAATCCAGCCGACCGTTTATGCTTCCTGCCGGCAAGTTGTTTAGCCGATTCTTGCTGGCCCAACCGTAAACGACGCGTATGATCCTTACGGCCCGGCGCCGGCTTTCCTCCTCCGGCTACGGCTCCTCCGCCTCCGGCGACATACACCGCGGTCACGTAATCCGCGAGCCAATCTTCCGGCTTCGTAGTGCCATCGTATGTTTTCGTGTCACGGGGCAACGTGAAGTTGCGAACCGGTGGTTTTTCTCTCATGATTCTTGGGCCGAAGCACTTTGGACCTGGAGGACCTTCCTCCTCGATCATTTCTGACAAGTATACTCTATCCGGACGGTGCCTCGCATCCCGTTCCGGTAAGTATCTCTCTCCCAAGCGTTCTCCCGGAGGGTTCCGGTATGTCTGCCGGTCTGTTAGAATCAGCTTCATCGTAACGTTCCGGTGCCGCGGCCCTTGCCTGCCGGTACCTTGGTGGAGGCATTTCTTCCTCATCTTCATCATACGCTGCCCTTGCAGCCGGATAGTTTTGCCCGGTTTCATGTTTACCGGCATGTTTGTTTCCGGCATAGCCTTCTTTGGCGTAGCCTCGCTCCGCCCCTTGGCTTTTTCTACCGGCATCGTGTTGCCCGGCTTTCGTTTACCGGCAAGGACCGGATCATATACAGATCATCCGCCGTGCGTTCACTTCTTTTTCTTTTCTTCGTCCGGATGGGGGGACGAGGCCCGCCCTCGGGACTTGCTTCCGGCATTCTTTGTTGAACGCGCAGATTTCGAGGCTATTGCTTTGTTCAGCCTAGCCGCCTGCTCGGCGTTCCGCCGCTCTACAGCGTCAAGCGGCCTCTCGACACGCTCTTGTTGTTTTGCCGCAGCCTCTCCGGTAAGCGAATCACACGGATCTACGGCAGCCTTAGCAGCTTTTATTGTTTTATCCGGACTCGTCGTACTTAGGTTTCTCTACAATGCTAACGGATGCGCAGGTACTCTTGCCGGTAAGAATCTCCTTACGCGGATCTCGATCTAGATTGCGAGCCTTAAGCCGGTTTTCCGGTATCCTAGCAGCATGAGCGCTAACGTAAGCAAAGCCATGGGCAGCGTTATACTCACGTACGGTTAGGTTCAGCTCGCGCTGCGCCTTGACAACATCTTTGCCGCTCTCGAGTATCCTCGGGCGGCCGCGCCTCCGAGTCCGCTTGAGCCGCGGCCGGGTCGATGTTCCGCGCGATGGGGGTTGCCGGCACGTTCATCGCCGTTTGGAGAGGCGTTGCCGGTGGCGCGGATGATGCTCCGCTGCGCTCGCGTCGCGCTCCGGGCCGGTGGCTTAGCCGCACGGGTCGAAACCGCGCGACCAAGCACCTTCGACCCTCCACCTCCTTTCTCGCACCAGCCACACCGGTCATCATTACCTCGACGCCGCCGGGCGCGCGACCAGCACGGAAGCCATCTTGGCGGGTCCGGCGCCACCAGCACCGGCGAGAGGCGCCGCGCACGGGGACGGTGCCGAAGTAGATGCGGTGGCTGCCGAACTCGATGATGCGGCCGTTCTTGGGGAAGATGCCGCCGTTGGCGAAGCAGCACTGCGTTGTCGTTGATGAAATCGATGGAGTAGAAGTTCTGCACCAGCGCAGACACCGTCCGCTCACCGGCGAACTCGAGGAGGCCCGCCCGAATGTGAACTCCTGCATGCGCCACTTCATGCCCCACGGTGGGCGCCAACTGTCGTCGTGGTGAACGAGCAGATGCCATAGGATGGCTTAAGTTGGGGCCGAATGGACGTATGAGGATTCGGGGGAGGGTTTGCGATTAGATGGGAAGAACTTCCGGATGCTTTCCTCAAGAACACAACCAAAGGCCGGTATGCAAGAAGAGAGACAAGAGGAAGAACTCTTTACTAGATCGCTAGCTTCATTGATCTCAACATGGTTACAAGTTTCTCAGTACACAGATCTCTCTCTATGGTCTTGCTACGCGTGACTTGCTATCCGCCCGTGAAGAAGGGCTGCCCTCTCTCCTTATATAGGGGAGAGGGTGGCTTACACTGGAAGAAACCTTAATGGCATCTTTGACTAGACAAACTACTTTACAAAGCTACTTTAATCATAGATGACACCGGAGTCCTCTTTAATCGTGGGCGCGACGTCCTCCGGCTTCTTTGACCGTCACCCTTCTCTTTATCGTCGACCCTTCGTCAAAAGTCACTTTGCTTAGCTCATCTTGTCTTCTAGCTCCGGAGAGAATCTTTGACCGAGTCCCGCCGACGAGCTCTCCTTTCCGGTATCTTCTTTACCGGATTCCGGTATACCCCTCTTGGGGATTCCGGCGTAGCTCCACTTAGCTAAACTCTTAACCTCAGGCTCCGGTATAAACATTAAACCGGTATCCTGATGGCACAAGCCATCCGGTTTGGCATGCCTTTGGCATACCGGGGGTCATCCCCCCAACAATGACACTAATGTTCCCACTTAAGTTAGTTAGTACATGATCCAAGCTTGTGAACTAAAATATGGCTTATGCAAGTTAAATTAGAGCTTAGCTTCTTTAATGGGCATTTTAAAATAGTATTAGTTTGCAAGTACTTGAAGTACTTACGGCTTTGTCCCTGGCTATTCAAATGGCCAGAGTACGAGGAGGAACAGAACTATCACGAGGATGACCAGCAGGACGCCTACGACAACTAGGGGTTTCTGACGTCAAATGTTGGCCTGTGGACTAGAGAGTCCCGTTACTATTACGCTTCCGCTATGTATGAACTTGTGTATGTTGTTGATTGAAAGATCAACTATTTGTGTAATATGAATCATGTGATTCAAGATTGTAAGACATTATGGCTTGTAATAAATAATGACTGTGATATTCGACTATTATGCCTCGCAACAACATTATCCTGGGATTGCGATGAATGGCATAATAGGCATCTGGACCTAAAAATCCGGGTGTTGACATTGTCGTTGGTGGAGACAATAGTATAACGGGAGGCCTTCGGGGCTGACCCGTCCGGAAGACACTATGGGTCTCCTGGCTTGGCGGTGGAGCCACGCTCAAAGTGAGGTGAGCTGCCACGGTGCCGGGGAGGTACATACTCCATAGGGTAGGATCCCGTGCTAAGACGAATGGGCGAAAGGCTATGTCCGAGTTTTTGTCATGGCATAGTTGATATGCGGGGATGATGCCCACATGATGAACTCGCGGATCTTGTGGGGAAAGTGTGCAAACTCTACGAGTAAAATCTATTCGAATAGCCGCGTCCGCGGTCATGGACGGTTGGAATGGCTGTTGCTTAGCCTGATGAGTTTTTGGTTTACAAAAATTGTTTGGAAAATGAAAGAAAGGAACTTGTTTTCGGAGTACCGGAAGGGTACAGGAATGGTTTGGTTGACCAGGAGATGGTCGGAAAGGAAACAAATTGGGTTACCCCCTCCCTAGTGTTTTATGTTGTAGAACTCTTTTGAAGTATCTTCTTCCACAAAGATATAGAGATGTCATAGAACCCCTTGAGTATCCCCTTCTTCTAAGATGTCGGGATGATATATCCACAAGAGACACTACTTCTCTTCTACATGCTATTTCCACAAGAGAAATTATCTCTTCCCTCTTGTCATCTAGATTAGCACTTGTTATCTTGCACTCTTGCAAAGTACCTTCTTGATGGTTTGCGAGTACAATTCCAAATGTACTCACGGCTTTGTCCCTGGCTATTTACTTGGCCAGACTTGGAGGAACACGACGGAAGAAGAAGAAGCGAGCTAGGAACGTCTTCCCAGTCAGTTGCCTGTAGGGTTTATGGCAGATGACTTGGGCTCCGCGCTGTTGAAGTGATGATGCTACTCTGATGTTTAGTTAGGCCCTTCGAGGCTATTATGTAAGTATGGTCATGTGACCTGATTGTAATTTTCTTATTCCGCTTTGTAATGGATGGTGTAATTTGATATCAGTTCGGTTATGTGTTCACGACGCACTGATCATGGGATCGTGAATTGTATACATAACAGGGAATTTCGGACAATTGGTCCGGGGTCCCCACAGAGCTGGTATCAGAGCTATCCTGACTGTAGGAGACCTTAGTTAGCATGGACGTTAGCTAGGAAACTATTACTTGGGGAAAACTATTTATGAAACAAATTATATCTTTAGTCGGAAGTGTAGCTTCTACTTCTCTTATTTATTCAAAGCTTCTAAATTCTTATCTCTCTCGCTTTATAAAAGGGTTTGAAAATTCTTACTCTATTGTCTCATCCAATTCAAACCTACATATTGGACGATGTCCCCGACTCAGACCGGAGACTCGAAGTCGAAGATGGATCAACCTTTTATGAAGTCTCACGTATCTCCAACAGAAGCTATTGAAGATTGGTGCCGACATAACCGTATGTGGAGGGATAAAAAGAAAAATTTCTTTGGTTGTCACCAAAGTATGTCGAGGAGCTGACCTTGTTCCTCTATGGACTCGCACTTTTGCAGTCGTCAAGGATCAAGTCCTCAGTTCTTGGCTAGTAATTTTTAGGCCAGCTACAAGAAGTTGTCGACTTCGGGAGCACCTCAACAGCTACCTCTTCGAAGACCTCATGTTCCGGGATGTCGAGACTAGAAGTTCTACACAGTTTTCTCCTCCGCCCCGACATCAACGACTCAACGCCCGGCCCCTTAACCACCAACTGCGACAAGAATCCAAGTTGAAGCTGATGCCGACAATGTGAAGACATCAACATATGTGTCCAGCCCCCAAACCTATAGGATGGATAGGACAAACTCAATCGCTAAATTGATTGAGCTACCCCCGCGCATTAGGACTTTCTGGGTACTTAGAGTACCATGTCTGGTTTGATGATTGCTTGTACTTCCCTAGTGTGCTGCCTTGAGTGTTTGTATATGTTTGTTGTGTGCATGTACGTCTTGCTATTTAGACGTTCCTGCCCTTTTTAATTGTTTGAAATTTGTAATACAGAAATTAAAAATGGAAATCTGCCAGTGTACTGTTTTGCTAATAAAAATAGTTTGGTAGCTCCGATTGATGTGATTCAAATTGCACTAGAACCAGTATGAAATTATCTTTCAGATGCCACTGACCTTGTATTTTTAGGATTTTTGTGCGATTTTTAATAAATAAAACTTGATCACTGTTTCTGGTTAGTATTTTGAGTCTCAAAAATTGAAAATTAAATATTTTTGAATGATTCCAATTGTGTTGATCTTGTTTTGTTACTGTGCATCTAGGAAAAATACCAGTAACCTCTGTTAGTGGTATTTTGTCTCTGGTTATGATTGTATGGGTGTCACATGCTATGATAGGATTAAAGTTTGCCTCGTCGATGTATTGCTAACTGCTAGTTAGTTGGGTAGATTAACGAAAGACTCTAACTCTACACCCGTTAGCAGTTGTTTTTCAACCTGTCAGGTAAACTAACTCAGACCCCTATCTACGCCGACTACTTTCAAGGTCATCTGAAGCATCTCCACTTCATCAAGAAAGCAGAAGCCCCTACCTTCAAGAGTGACTGCACCTCTACCAGAAGACTTACTAACTTGGTCTAACCTTGGTATATAATTGCGCTAACCTCGGGGATATCTTCTTGAAAACCACCCTCTAACACACCATCTAACAAGCCGGGGAAAAACAACAAAGTCAAAGCTAAGGTACATCACATGGTTCATCTGGTCCTCCTCAAGTGAAGCTCCTGAAGATACCTCAAGAACTCAAGACTAGGTGCAACTTACCCGCTCACCAACTCGGTATAAGTCAGCACCGACCCGCCGACCTGATGATTGTCTTCGACGACCCCTGTTGCTGCTTCATATGGGTACCAACCAGGAGTTTCATCAACTTACTAACTCACATCACATCCCCTATGGTTTAGTTAACACCGTGAGTGCCTCTTGAAGTGGTGGTCTGCACGTTGCCCCCAAAGATTCTTCAACTGAATACGGGAGATCGACACCTTCTTCAGAAGCCCCAGACAGAACTACAAGGAAGAAGCTCTGAGTTTTTCCAAAAACACGATGAAAAATCTTAAGGGTGGAAGACTTCGTCTTCCACTAAAAGTTGGAGCTAACCCTCAAATTTTAAATCTTTCTAAAACAACGTTGGAGACGTGGGCTTGCACTAACCCCTCTTGAAGACGTGGACTACACAACGCCCTCTGAAGATGTTTCAACTCAAGACGGGAGATCAATGGCTTCTCCAAGGAGCGCCCGACAAGACCCGTGGCCGAAGCTTACAATTTTTAACGCCCCATCCCACTGAACAATCTTAAGGGTGGAAGACTTTGTCTTCCACTAAAATCAAGCTAACTCTAAAAAGTTTTCGACCCTTCTCAAGCACCGTTGGGTGCACTACCCCTCCCACAGTCTTGAACCTCCGCTAGGATCGTGAAGAAACTACAGATCTAACACAGGCTTGGAGTAGTCAACCTCTTCATGAAGCTCGCCATCGGCAGAAATCCATCATGTCCCCCAGAAGATGAAGCAACGACCTTCTCTACAACATCATGTCTACAGAAGGATGGGGACTAACTTTAGTTAAACTTTACAACCTCCCTAGTCCTACGCTCAGTAATCTCGGGACGAGATTATTTTAAGGGTGGAAGATCTGTCACACCCCAACTTTTGCAACCTTGTTTAGTTGTCCATAGTACAAAAATCAGGGGGAACAAAAACTTTTTCTATAGGTTAATTAGATGAATTGTCTTGACATGTTTGTTGAGTTTTGTCTTGAGCTACCTCACAAAACAATACCTCTAGTGATAAAACAAGCAACTCACCAAATAAAACACATGTGTGGCTTAGGAAAATTTATTTTCCTTTTCACTACATCAAACCTCTCTCCTGATGACAACATGAGTGTGTCATCTTGATTTTCCTCTTTGTGGTGCCTATACCATTTCTTGTTTTCCCTCTTGCTTATTTTTACTTTTGAGAAAAACTCTACTTTACTTGAGAAAGTAAGTAGAATATTTTAAACTTCTATGTTCCAACTAGTTTTCTCTCAACATCTTCACAATTCCATTTCACTTGAGTTCATTCCCAATTGTCCCTAGACAATCGAGGTGTTTCAAATACTGTTCAATAAGTTCTATTTCAAATGACAACTCTTGCACATCTTGTGTACATCTCTGATCTACCCCATAATGTTCCTTCATCCTCCAATTCTTGATCAAATGGATGATCATTTGATACTTTCAAACCACTCACAATTGACCTCTTATTTGTAGAACAACTTATATTCTTTTCCATCATCACCTTGACCTCTTGAATTCATAATTTATGTCACCATATTCATCATTGTGGGTATATGGTTACTTCTCCCACCATTTCTCTTAAACTTGCCCTATCATTGACTAAACCACTATCACCACCCCATCTACCTTGGCATGCTCATGCATTGTTGCATGTGGTCAATCCCAATCTTTTCAATTTTGAATTCAAATGAAAACTTCTATTCATCAACTCTACCTCGAGAATTATCTTCTTCATAAGTTGGTCTCAACCAAAGTGGTGGAGATTATTCTCATGGCACATGTCACCTTCATACTCCTTTTTATCTATATGTATCTACTCCTATTTTTATCATTATCAAAGTCACTCATTGACATTATCCTCTCCACATCATGCCTTGGTCTATACACATGAATGTTGTGCACCTCTCTCATTGTTCACTTGTGTTTGGCAAGAAAATGGAGCCGGCCATTGTGTTGGCAAGAATTTCGGCCAGCCATTGTGCTCCTCTTTTTCTTCTCTTGCAAGCATTGCCTCCCAACTACCCCAACAATTAAATGGGCAGCCACCCACCTTAGCCAATCAAAAAGGAGGCAGCCACCCATCCTCCCTCTATATAAGAGCTTGGCCGGCCACTCCACCTCTCCTTTGGCTTCACTTCCATCACTCCCCACCCCCTCACACCTCCCCCTGCCCTCCACCACGAAATGCTGCTGCCCCTTGCTCCCATGGCCGGCCATGGCCATGGAAAGCCACCAAGATGAAGCTCCCCTCATTCCTCAAGCTTCCCCTCACCATGAGAGCATCCCTCTCACTCTCTTCTCCCCTAACCTTTGATGAATCCAGCTCTCTCTCTCTCCTTTCTCCTCTCACTAGATTGGATCTTGATGCAGGTGCATGTTGGTCCAAGCATGGAGAAGGTTGAGCAATCCTCAGATCTGAAACTCTTGACCAAAGTTCGTCCAAAACCTTGCAGTAATTTCTGCTATCTTGCTGTTTCAGATTCTGGTACGATTTTGTAAAATCCGTCAAAACTCGTGTGCAGGTTCAAATCGAGTGATTCAAAGTTCCGCAGATAGGTATTGAAAATATCTACAACTTGGCGTTGGTCTCATCCTCAAATTCGTTACGAATTGTCCGTGGTAAATAAAGTTCTGTAAACATGCAGATTCACTGTTTGTTAGATCTGTTCCGATTTACAAAACCTTTTTGAACAAACTCAACGGTAGGTGAAAGCCCTCTTCAATACCTTCATTTTGGCGGTGGTTTCACTTCGATTGACCTCCTGAAACTGAAATGGTTCACAGATCAAGATCTGGTCAGATCTGACTTTGTCGAATTAAACCAGGAGCTTGGGAATGAATTTTTGAATGAAACCAATTGGGTGAGAACCAGCTTCTCAATACCTTTCAGATGCAGCTGACCTCATATTTTTATGTTTTATGTACGATTTGTGGTGAATGAAACTTGTTCTGTGTGTTTTGCAGACATGGCTGTTAGCTTTTAAATCACCAAAAATCCATTTTTGCACCTAATTGAGTGATTCCAGTTCTGTAGGACTAATGAATGTTTTCTTAATCATCTCAAACAAGTTTCAAACCTTTATCTGTTCTGTAAATCCAGAGGTAAAGCAAATGGTAAATACATGCAGTAATCTTGTCAATCCATTTGTGAGAGTTTCAGAAATATTTTGAACCCAAATCCAATTGTGTGTGCATCTCTGTTTAAATATCTTTCAAATGCCAGTGGTCTCATATTTTTAGGATTTTTCTACGATTTATGGCTTACAGATCTTGTTTTCTGTACAGTCAGATTCAAAGAAATTCCTAAAATAGTAGGTTTAATATATTTGGGTGATTCCAATTGGGTTAGTCTTGTATTAGTACTGGCCATCTAGGAAAAATACTGTTAGTCTCTGTTCAGGCATATTTGTTACTATTAGTAATGTATATGTGTGACATGCATTGTTGGAGCAAAACTTTTCGGTTTATTTAAAACCCTTGGCCAACTCTTTTTAGTAGAGATGGGCAACCTTTGTTTTATGCTTGCAAAACAAAACCTCTGCAATTTAACTTTAGCCCTATTGTTTTGCTTAAGTTTTCAAATGATGTGGAATATGGTTTGCTTCCTATTTTGGATGTTGTGTTATGTGAGCAAACTAAGTTAGGAAAAACTGTTTTCTACTTTTCCAAAAATGTTTGAAAATGTTTTGTGAATGTATTTGATGTCAAACTAATGCTATTGTCCTCTTTATGATGTTATCTACCAGGGGATGTTTGGTTTATACCATGGTGATAACCGAGAGAGGCAATTGCTAAGTTGTGATACTCTCATACCTTTACTAGGTAAATAACATGGGTTCTCTTTAAGTTGTTTGTGGTATCTATAAGTCCTTTGTATGGTAGATCTTTATTGAATGGTTAAATTATGGTTGTTGTATGTTTGTTTTGTTGGTGCAATGTGATTGATTGTGTTCCTTTTATATTTTCCGGCGATAGACGCGAACAATTCCGGAGAAGAAGAAGAAGTGGAATCGGACGAGGATTTTATATATGTTGTTGGAATTCTTGTATTGATGGAGTTGAAGAAGTCCAGGGACAAATAAGCCAAGGCAAGCCATCTCTTGATCTCTGAATGTTGAATCACATTTTGTGGTTACTTTGTTGTTATTCTGGTCTCTCGATATATTTTGTGTGGTATCTACTTATGTTGATGGAGCGTGCTCACCATGAGCATGTTGGATTCTCTTTGACATCTCACCTACCATCCCCTTTAGGGAAATGGTGGTCATTATCATGATCTTGGTGTACCCTCTAAGTGTGAGGGGTATGCCCACTTATCTTGTGTGTGTCGACCTCTTGGCACCCTTCTTGAACCCCCTTGTTGATGTTCTGCATACTTACTCTCGAGTATGTTGAACCCCTTGTTGATCTTATGCATGCATACCCTGAGCATGTATGTCCCCTTGACCATCTATATTATCACCTTCTTAGCGGTATGATGATTAACATCTTGAACCTTGTTGAATCTTCCAACTTATGTTGTCCCTTACATGCTTATCCTAAGTATGTATGATCCCTTTAACACCTCAATTATCATCCCCTTAGTGGTATGATAGCTAGCATCATGTCATTGTGACTCTTAGTTCCTTCATAAAACTATGGGTTGGGAACCCCCTTGGAAAAATACCTTGTTGAAAAGAATTTTTGAAAAACCTTGGGTGAGTTGGACTTACCTAAGTGTGTGTTTATGAAAGGAAAGGACTTTGGCAAAGGTGATTGGAAGGAGAAATCTTGTTTATGAAAACTTTGGCGCCTAAGTACTCACCCATGAAAATTAACCCGCGCAACCACATTACCCTGGAGTGGGACGGGGCTTAGCTCGTAGTTTGTTCTTCTTAACATGGGACACAGCACAACTATATAAGGGTAAGGTTACCCCTGAATCCGGATTGTCGTTGGTGGAGACAATAGTATAACGGGAGGCCTTCGGGGCTGACCCGTCCGGAAGACACTATGGGTCTCCTGGCTTGGCGGTGGAGCCACGCTCAAAGTGAGGTGAGCTGCCACGGTGCCGGGGAGGTACATACTCCGTAGGGTAGGATCCCGTGCTAAGACGAATAGGCGAAAGGCTATGTCCGAGTTTTTGTCATGGCATAGTTGATATGCGGGGATGATGCCCACATGATGAACTCGCGGATCTTGTGGGGAAAGTGTGCAAACTCTGCAGAGTAAAATCTATTCGAATAGCCGCGTCCGCGGTCATGGACGGTTGGAATGGCTGTTGCTTAGCTCGATGAGTTTTTGGTTTACAAAAATTGTTTGGAAAATGAAAGAAAGGAACTTGTTTTCGGAGTACTGGAAGGGTACGAGAATGGTTTGGTTGACCAGTGAGATGGTCGGAAAGGAAACAAATTGGGTTACCCCTCCCTAGTGTTTTATGTTGTAGAACTCTTTTGAAGTATCTTCTTCCACAAAGATATAGAGATGTCATAGAACCCCTTGAGTATCCCTTCTTCTAAGATGTCGGGATGATATATCCACAAGAGACACTACTTCTCTTCTACATGCTATTTCCACAAGAGAAATTATCTCTTCCCTCTTGTCATCTAGATTAGCACTTGTTATCTTGCACTCTTGCAAAGTACCTTCTTGATGGTTTGCGAGTACAATTCCAAATGTACTCACGGCTTTGTCCCTGGCTATTTACTTGGCCAGACTTGGAGGAACACGACGGAAGAAGAAGAAGTTGGTGACGTCTATGCGAGCTAGGAACGTCTTCCCAGTCAGTTGCCTGTAGGGTTTATGGCAGATGACTTGGGCTCCGCGCTGTTGAAGTGATGATGCTACTCTGATGTTTAGTTAGGCCCTTCGAGGCTATTATGTAAGTATGGTCATGTGACCATGATTGTAATTTTCTTATTCCGCTTTGTAATGGATGGTGTAATTTGATATCGGTTCGGTTATGTGTTCACGACGCACTGATCATGGGATCGTGGCTGGCCATACATAACGAGTTTTGGACAGCTGGTCCGGGGTCCCCACAAGAAGCATTCTTGGAGGCTATTCATGTGCGGGGATACTAGCTAGCAACAATGTGTGACTCTAGATCGATTTTACCATACAGCCGATCTCGATTTGGGCATGCGAGCTTAAACGGTAGTCTTTCGCTCATCCTCGAGCGGTACTACCGGTCAAAGCGGCACTACGGATTGAGATTGCGGTACTACCGCTACGTCTAAAGTCACCAATGTTGCTTGTTAGTGTCCTCTTTGATCCTTAATTTCTCGGCTTGTGCACTTATCCCCTATTCCCTCCCAAACCTTTGC